>NC_050099.1:15815281-16118311 GCF_902167145.1 Zea mays
GTATCAAATGCCAAAAAATGAAAACTTCAAGTGTCCTTTGAACATTTCTATCCCATAGGATTTGACAATTAAAACATAAATCGGGGCAAAGGGTCTTTGATGATCGAATATGCAGTGAAAGCGCTTGACTTTACCCGATGTCTCTATTTCCCTTTTAATCTGGGACTACACCCATGATATACTTGAAGACATTGTTAGTCTCAAAGGTTCAACCTGTAGACTATCCTCCCGCTAAATATGTGCATACAAGTGACAAATAATTGTTTAACCTATGCACTTGGACTTGTGAGGTTGGTGATGATTTTCTACAATTTGAACCTTAGCTCACGCAAAGTATGAATAATGGAAATTATACCAATTGAAAGCACTACAATTGGTTAAAGGTATAACAAATAATCAATGTGTGCAATATTTTAATACATGTTGCGAGAATCAAGAATATTTAGTTCACTCCTAAGCTCACAAAATTTCTTCTTATCTAAGGACTTGGTGAAGATATCGACTAATTGTTTATGCGTGCTCACATGGTCTATAATTATATCTCCTATTTGTGAATGATCTCTCAAGAAGTGATATTGGATGTCTATGTTCTTAGTACGGTCGTGATCAACAGGGTTATTGGCCATTCGAATTGCACTCTCATTGTCACATAGGAGAGAGACTTCGCTCAGATTGTAGCCAAAGTCCTTTAAGGTTTGCCTCATCCAAAGTAATTGTGCACGACAATGTCTTGTAGAAATATATTCAACCTCGGCGATGGATAGAGCAACAATTTTTTTGTTTGAAGCCTGTGAAACCAAGGATCTTCCTAGAGACCTTACATCTGGCATATTTGGCCGCAAAATAACCAATGAGATCAAATTTAGAACCTTTTGGATACCAAATCCCAAAAGTAAGGAGTATAAACTAAACATCTCAAGATTCTTTTAACGACCCTAAGGTGACATTCCTTAGGATTAACTTGGAATCTTGCACACATGTATACACAAAGCATATTGTTCGGTCTAGATGCACATAAATAGAGAAGTTAACCAATCATATATCAACAGAGTTGCTTCCTATGTCAAGATCGAGATGTCCATTGGTTCTCATGGGAGTCTTGATGGGTTTAGCATCCTTCATCCCAAACTTCTTCAATATGTCTTGAGTGTACTTTATTTCACTAATGAAGGTGCCAACCTTGAGTTGCTTGATTTGAAATCCTAAGAAAAACCTCAACTCCCCCCACAATAGACATCTCAATTTTTTAACCATAATTCTGTTGAACTCCTCACAAGACGATCATTTAGTAGAACCAAATATAATGTCATCAACATAAATTTGGCATACAAATAAATCATCATCAATCATCTTAGTAAAAAGAGTATGATCAACTTTTCCAACCTTAAATGAATTTGCAATAAGAAAGTCTCTAAGACATTCATACTATGATCTTGGAGCTTGCTTAAGCCCATAGAGTGCCTTATTGAGCTTCGAAGATGATGCCACAAGCTCTGTTGCACTCCGCAAGCTCTGTTGCACTCCGCACGCAAGGATGATGCCTCGCTTAGAAGAGGTGGATTTCGGAGCGGAGGTCAGTGAGCATGTGCTCCTCCTCCTCGACGTGGGCAACACTCACTCGGAGTTGCCCTACCTCCACCTGAGTCGATCACAACGCCTGCATCCGAGCCTCCGCTCGAGCAAGAAGGCGCTAGAGAAAGAAGACCATATAAACAGTCCGGACAAACAAAAATATCGTGGAAAAAGTGACCATAAAGGAAATACTTATCCGCCCAAAGGGGACGAAGTCTCTGTAGGAAACGGGTGACGCCTAAGAGGGGGGGGGGTGAATTAGGACTTCTAAAACTTTCGTTAAACTAGGCCACAAATAAATCCCTAAAGCAAAACCTATGCAATTAATCAAACTAGAATGTGCAAACTAGGTTTTGTCTAAGTGTTGCTATCTCTACCACAAATGCTAAGTTTCAATCTACACTAAATAAGTATGAATACAAGATTGAAACTTAAATGCTTAAAGTAAATGCGGAAGGTAAAGAGCTAAGTAGAGAAGCAAACTCTTGTGGACGACGCCGGTATTTTTACCGAGGTATCCGGAACCGCGCAAGGTCCCGACTAATCCTCGTTGGTGCCCCTACGCAAAGGGAAGCCCACGCGAGGGCCAAGCACCTCGGTCGAGTAACTCCGTAGAGAGCCGCGGGCCTTCTCCACGCGCAAGTGGTGCTCCGCTTCCGGCTCCTCTCGGACGCTCCCCGCCGTCTCCACTATCGAGCTTCCGGCCGAAACGCCGCGGGCCTCGTTCCCTCCGGTACACGGTGGCGGCCGTGACACAAACGCGGTTGTCACGGTCTCGCAAGACTCTCGCCCCACTCGGTACAATTACAACGGCTCACGCAAGAGCCGAGGGGTTGTGAGGTTTGTCTAAACTCACTCAACAATCTAGGGTTCACCTAGAGCAAGCGCTAGAGCGGTCTAACTAGCCTAAGCACTTCGCAAAGCACCTATACTAATCACCGAGTGATTCTATTAAGCACTTGGGTGTTTGAGCTCTTGGAAATATGCACTATGTGCCTTGATATGTTGCTTGGGCTCCCACACCTTCAAATGGCCGGTTGGGTCAAGTATTTATAGGCCCCAACTCCAAACTAGCCGTTGGAGAAAAGCTGCAGCTCTCTGCGGCACACCGGACAGTCCGGTGTGCACCGGACAGTCCGGTGGTGCACCGGACAGCGCACTGTAGCATGTCCGGTGCGCCTAGCCGTTGCCCCGTCTGACTCCTGTCAGAGCAGGTGACCGTTGGCGCCGCAGGCTTTCCACACCGGACAGTCCGGTGTGCTTCTCTCCGGGTGCCACCTGGAACTAGCCGTTGGGCTGCAGTTCCTAAGTGCACCGGACAGTCCGGCGTGTGGGCACCGGACAGTCCGGTGTGCCACCGGACAGTCCGGTGCTCCACGCACAGACAGTCCGCAGGCAGCACACGCCTCCTTTCTTGGACTTTTCTTGATCTTCTTAATGTCTTCTTTTGAGGTGTTGCTTTCCTCAATTCCTTAGTCCAAGTACTTCTTGCATCCTGTGAACTACAATCATAAACACTAGAGAAACTTATTAGTTCACGGATTGTGTTGTTCATCAAACACCAAAACTCAATTAGCCAAATGGCCGGGGTCCATTTTCCTTACAATCTCCCCCTTTTTGGTGATTGATGACAACACAACCAAAGCAAGCAAATAATACAAGAATTTGAATGTAAATATGCACTCTACTTGCTATGATGCATAATTGTCCCCTCAATGTGATTTAATGAACTTAAGTCTCCCCCTAACTCCATAAATCACTTACTTCCTATTTTGGACCAAATAACCAAAACCACTTAAAAAAACATTTGTAGATACAAAATTTTAAGTTGGTGGTGTTTGGTGTTTGATATAATTTTCATTGCTTTGGTCCCTAAATTTCTCCCCCTTTGGCATCAACCACCGAAAAGGAAGACATTAGAAGCATGTAGGAGGTAAATAAGAGCTTGCCCTCAACAAGAATTGTATCAAAAGATATCACTAGAAGGATATTAAATCAAGCCATGAATGATACCAATTGTAAAAGGTCCTCAAAAGATTATTTTCCCTAAATGAGTGTTCTCTTTTAGAAAGAGTTTTTCTCCCCCTTTAGAGATGAAGAAATACTCCCCCTGACAGAGATCCTCAACTTAGGAAGAAACATGTGAAAATTAGAGGTGCAAGACATGATTTGAAAAGACTAACTTCCCTTATGCATAGGTAACAGAATATGAGTTAACCACTTATGCATTTTTAGCAACAAGGAAGTATATGATATGAAATATAGTCTAATCAAATATTGGAGAAGACATGTAAATGATAGTGAATGTAGTCTCAAAAGATACCAATTGAAGATCAATGGCGAGCTTGAGAGACATGAGAGTTCTTGGAGATTTTGCAGTGGAAGATTGTTGTCTTTCTCCGGGGACCTTATTTTCCTTACAATGAGACTATCACATGAAATAGACTTGAAAAGATGTTAGTCTCAAAGTGTTAGATTATAGAGTAACCTCCCCCTAAAGGTGTGCATACAAGTTTTGAATACTAGTAGGAGACATGCACTTTGATTTGATATCAAGAGGGGCAAATTATCCATAATCCAAACTTTGGCACATATAAGTTAAATGATACAACTTGTAGTAATCAAAATTTTTAATTGATGCATCATTTACTATGGAGTGATATAGAAGCTATGTGCCGTGCTTAAACATTTTAAGCCATGTAGGTTTGCTTAAGTATATGAATTAAAAGCAAGCAATCCTACCATATGATTTACCTAGTGTGCATGATTTTAAACAAAAGTACATAAATGTAATACTAGGCAAGAAAGGTAAACTAGATAAAAGATAAATAGATACGCATATCTAAAAACGAGAAATATAATACAACTAGTTACCTTAGTCATGGGTGGGAAATTTGGGTCCAAAATTTTCAGTAACCCACTTGGCAATAAACTTGATCCAATATGATGTATCCCATGATATACATCCCAATTTAGCCAAGTCTCCAAATTTCCCGACGACTTTTGGTCCACTCACTTCCCTTTCGGGATCCAAACCTTCTTGGTGCTTTTCATGGTTGAAATTATTTCCTTTGGCACCCAGATGCGTTTGGCCCCCTTTCCTTTGTTGGCTTGCTTGTTGGCCTTGATTGCTATCACCTTTCCATTCTTTTTCTTCTTGATCAAATATGGTGTAGCATCCTTTTTGTCCACCTTTTTGATGTAGGTGTTGGAGATTTTGCTTGATGGCTTTTGCTTGAGCTTTTGCCTTTGTTTATCCCCGGTCATCGCCTTGCATTGGAAAGACTTGTGGCCTTCCTTGTGGCATAGCCTACAAATCACAGTTTCTCCCTCCATAGGCTTGTTCACTCCCGCGGTGGTGTTATCCTGTGGAGGTTGGATTTGTTTGGCTTTGCCTTTCTTGTCATACAAAGCCTTGCCAAGGCGAGCCACTTCCTGCCTTAATTGCTCATTTTCCTTTGCAACCTCGTCCGAACATGTTTCTACAACAATATTCTCAACAAGAACTTGATTGCAGGGGTTAGAATCATCAATTAAATCAAAGCAAGAAGTAGAAGCATCCTTTTTAATAATTTCAGGAATTTTAACTAAGGATGCTCCTGGGGTGCTACCAATGTTTTCTAGCTTAGTAGTTAGCTCATTATTGTGTATGCTAAGAATTTCCATTTTCTCTAGCAAATTTTCAATAGCTTCTTGGGAGCTAGCTAACTTAGCCTTAAGTTTTTCATTCTTTTTAATAAGGCTATCATCGGTAGCAGTGGATGGAGCACAAGATTCTAATAGCTCAATTTTAGTTGATAGCTCACTATTTAAGTTTGCAAAAGTTTCAAATTTTTCTAGCAAACCTTTGTAATCATTTTGAGAGCTAACCAACTTATTTTTCAAAGTTTTAAGTTGAGCTTTTTGCTTAGTGCAAACATCCTGGAAAAATTCTACGGCTTCCGCAAGTTCATCTAGAGAGGCCTTTCCCTCACCTTCATCATCACTACTACTTTCATCACTAGAGGATGGAATGCTTTTGTTACCTCTTGCCATAAGGCATTTGTGTGATGACCGTGACGAGCGTGATGAGGATCGGTGGCTGCGCGTCCTTGGAGGTTCATCTTCGCTTGAAGAGTCATCCCAAGTTCTAACACTTGTTAGCGCCTTGCCTTTGCTCCTCTCCTTTTTGGGTTCGGCCATAGTTGGACAGTTGTCCCTGAAGTGGCCCTTCTCCCCACATGCGAAGCATCCTCTCTTCCTTTGCTTTTTCCTGTCAATGTTAAAGAGAAGATCTTCGACCTGCAGGGGCACACCCATTAGATTAATCTTGCGAATCATCCTCATTACCTTTCCGACGCGTCGGATTGTTTGTTCGTCCTCGGAGGATGATGTGCATGGTTGATTATCTTCATCATCATCACTTTCTTCTTCTTCTTCCTCTTCTTCGCTTGAGGAACTTGGAGTGGGAGCCTTCTTTTTGCCCTTCCTTTCATCACATGCAAAAGCATATGGTCTTGAGGAAGTTGGCTCCTCTCCCCGACACATTTTTCGCGACATCTCAAAAGCCGCGATTTTCCCAATCACAATGGTCGGGGTCATGTTGCTCAAGTCCTCCATGTTGTGAAGGATGGTGATGATGCTCCCATATCTTTGTTGTGGTAGAAGGGAGATAATCTTCCTCACAATGTCCGCATCACCTAGCTTATTAATGCCAATAGAGTTGAGCTCATTGATGATTAGATTTAAACGAGAATACATGTCTCTAACAAGCTCATCATCTCTCATAGTAAAAGTATTATACTCATTTAAGACTAGGCAATGTTTTTGCTCACGAACATTGGATGTGCCGTCATGGAGCTCATGCAATTTTAGCCAAATCTCATTAGCAGTTTTCAATGTGAATACTTGATTAAAAATATCCATGCTAAGAGATTCATACAAGCAATTTTTGGCTCTAGCATTTAAATGAATTTCTTTTTCCTCACTCGTGGTGGGTTTCTCGGGATTCTTGGGGGGTTTCATCCCGTCACGAGTGACTCTCCAAACACCTAGATCAACGGCCTCTAGGTAACAAGCCATTCTAGCACTATAATAGGGAAAGTTAGTGCCGTCGAAGTGTGGTGGCCTATGGGTATCCATCCCTTCCTCTAAAAAGCGTCGGCTCTTTTAGCGGTGAAGCTAAAGCGTTTCAAATGAGCCAAACCAGGCTTTGATACCACTTGTAGGAAACGGGTGACACCTAAGAGGGGGGGTGAATTAGGACTTCTAAAACTTTTGTTAAACTAGGCCACAAATAAATCCCTAAAGCAAAACCTATGCAATTAATCAAACTAGAATGTGCAAACTAGGTTTTGTCTAAGTGTTGCTATCTCTACCACAAATGCTAAGTTTCAATCTACACTAAATAAGTATGAATACAAGATTGAAACTTAAATGCTTAAAGTAAATGCGGAAGGTAAAGAGCTAAGTAGAGAAGCAAACTCTTGTGGACGACGCCGGTATTTTTACCGAGGTATCCGGAACCGCGCAAGGTCCCGACTAATCCTCGTTGGTGCCCCTACGCAAAGGGAAGCCCACGCGAGGGCCAAGCACCTCGGTCGAGTAACTCCGTAGAGAGCCGCGGGCCTTCTCCACGCGCAAGTGGTGCTCCGCTTCCGGCTCCTCTCGGACGCTCCCCGCCGTCTCCACTATCGAGCTTCCGGCCGAAACGCCGCGGGCCTCGTTCCCTCCGGTACACGGTGGCGGCCGTGACACAAACGCGGTTGTCACGGTCTCGCAAGACTCTCGCCCCACTCGGTACAATTACAACGGCTCACGCAAGAGCCGAGGGGTTGTGAGGTTTGTCTAAACTCACTCAACAATCTAGGGTTCACCTAGAGCAAGCGCTAGAGCGGTCTAACTAGCCTAAGCACTTCGCAAAGCACCTATACTAATCACCGAGTGATTCTATTAAGCACTTGGGTGTTTGAGCTCTTGGAAATATGCACTATGTGCCTTGATATGTTGCTTGGGCTCCCACACCTTCAAATGGCCGGTTGGGTCAAGTATTTATAGGCCCCAACTCCAAACTAGCCGTTGGAGAAAAGCTGCAGCTCTCTGCGGCACACCGGACAGTCCGGTGTGCACCGGACAGTCCGGTGGTGCACCGGACAGCGCACTGTAGCATGTCCGGTGCGCCTAGCCGTTGCCCCGTCTGACTCCTGTCAGAGCAGGTGACCGTTGGCGCCGCAGGCTTTCCACACCGGACAGTCCGGTGTGCTTCTCTCCGGGTGCCACCTGGAACTAGCCGTTGGGCTGCAGTTCCTAAGTGCACCGGACAGTCCGGCGTGTGGGCACCGGACAGTCCGGTGTGCCACCGGACAGTCCGGTGCTCCACGCACAGACAGTCCGCAGGCAGCACACGCCTCCTTTCTTGGACTTTTCTTGATCTTCTTAATGTCTTCTTTTGAGGTGTTGCTTTCCTCAATTCCTTAGTCCAAGTACTTCTTGCATCCTGTGAACTACAATCATAAACACTAGAGAAACTTATTAGTTCACGGATTGTGTTGTTCATCAAACACCAAAACTCAATTAGCCAAATGGCCGGGGTCCATTTTCCTTACAGTCTCCCATCCCCGATGCCCGAGCAATCGAGACCGCGTCCCCAAAACCACTAAGCATGCGCTCGATGGTTTCTAGGGCCATGTTAGCTCGGAGCGGGGCCGACTCAAGTCGCCTCCACTCCTCTGCCTCTGCTTCACCACCCTTCTCAAGCCACATGGGCAATGTGAAAGTTGCTTGGAGGGGAGGGGGGTGAATAGGCGAAACCTAAAAATTATAAACTTTGAACACGCACTATGCCCGGGATTAGTGTTAGAAATAATTTGGAGTGCGAAAGATAGTTTCTCTTGCAATGAGTTGCTCAATCAATGCGAATAACTTTGGGAGCAAACTCAAATTAATATGAGCAAGAAGAGAGATAGAGAGAGGG
Source organism: Zea mays (assembly GCF_902167145.1). Classification (NCBI taxonomy): domain Eukaryota; kingdom Viridiplantae; phylum Streptophyta; class Magnoliopsida; order Poales; family Poaceae; genus Zea; species Zea mays. Next base: position 15,823,806 of record NC_050099.1, read on the forward strand.
AAGGGAAGAAACAGATCGAATGGTGAAGATTAATACAAGTGGACACGGCGATTTGTTTCCCGAGGTTCGGTTCCAAAGAACCTACTCCCCGTTGGGGAGGCCACAAAGGCTGGGTCTATTTCAACCCTTTCTCTCTCTCAATCGGTCACTTAGACCAGTCGAGTGCTTTTTCTCAATCTCACAGGTCACTAAGACCCTGCAAGGATCACCACACAATTAGGTGTCTCTTGCAAACTTTACAAAACACTTAAAGAGTTTAGAGAGAGATGAAGAAAGCACAATTAAGAAAACCAAGCAGCAAGAGCAACAAATGAAACACAAATCACACTCTCTCAAGTCACTAATCACTAATGATCACTTGTCTCAATTGTAGAACTTGGAGAGATTGGAAGCTTTTAATGTGTCTTGGAATGGATTGCTAGCTCTTGTATTGAATATGTATGAGTGGAGTGCTTGGATCAAGTGAATGGAGGTGGTTGGGGCTGTATTTATAGCCTCCAACCACTTCGTAGCCATTGCTCCTTTTCTATCGACCGCGGACGGTCCGCACCCCTTGTCTGGATCGTCCGCCCCTGCACATCAACGGCTAAAATCGCAATGGTCAAAAGTAATAGCTATATCAATGGTTATAGTGCATTTAATGCGTCGTCAGATGTCAGATAAAGCAGTCGCGGACGGTCCGGCCGTGCACCCCAGACGGCCCGCGAGGACGCTAAAAATGAATTTTATCGAACCCATCACCTTCGGGTTTTCTGGTTTTACAACGACCGGACGGTCCGCGCTTGGTCTCGGACGGTGCTCGCTTCTCCTTCGGATGGTCCGTAGTGTTAACGTATGTTTTTGCAGTGTTCCTGTCCGAGGCTCACCCTGGTGTCGCGGACGGTCCGCTGCAAGGGCCCGAACGGTCCGCGCATAGGTGTTTTCCAAAAAGCTTCTCCTGTCTGGGATAATTTACGGTATTTTGGATAGTCGACTTAGAGTAGTTGTAGATGAACTTATCCACCTGACAAATGATCAACTGGCCAAACTAGTTAGCCCATAAGGTTTGTGATGGTCGTCAAACACCAAAATCGATTATAGGAAATGTTGAGGCCATTTCCCTTTCATAATGCATCCCCACCGACAACCATGGTCAACACTGTTTGCTCCTGAAGACCGACGGACTCGGGGGCTAGCCGCCCCACCTCTAAGCTACCACCAGCTGCGACAGCAGTCTGCAAGGGTGCAAGGGCAAGAAGAAGTGATGACAGAGTAGACGATCCCCATGGTGAGGACACACCAGGAGAAACAACGCCCACCGCCAGGGGTTCCCCAAGGGTGGACGCGGACAGGAACGAGTCGATGAGAACCACCTCCGGGATGGTCGCGCTCGTCACCCCTAGAGCGGCCTAGGATGACATCGCCGCCATGGGGGAGGAGGGCAGCACACCGCCCGGTGGGTCACCCCCAGGAACTAGAAGGGTGACACCTCCAGGTGACTGCAACCCAAATGCCTGGGGAGATGGAGATGACACTCTGACCACCAAGGCCGCGTCCCGCAAGACTTGCGCGACACGTACGCGTTGGGTGAAAAGAAGAAAGAAATGAACATCAGACAGAGAACAAAGGACCAGGAACGAGAAGGGGAGCAAATCGACATACCAGGACGATCACTTCCTAGTGATCACTTTCCCTAGAGCGACCGGTGAAGGAACAGACGATTGTGGTGCCCCACGGGATCTGAGGACATCACGAGGGCCATCGCCGCCTATGTCGTACCTCTCGCGGCAGTAGTTGCCACGATGTCGGTAGCAGGTGCTACGACCGATGCTGGTTCCACAACTGGCATGCCCGTCTCAGCAGGACGTTGGAACTGGTTGCGGCGTCACCACAGCGCGACGGACCACCCACCAGTGCCATGTTCCTCGCTCCACCGGAAGGAGAGGCAAATGCTTCCTCCGAGCCAGGAGGAAGAACAACTCTCTCACCTGATCCAATAGGGCGCGTGACTCCCTTGCCCTTCTTCTTCGCCTGAAGGCACCTCATGTGCGCCCCCAGGGTCTCCCCGTTGCTCCTTTTACGCTTGCGCTCTGGTTGAACTGTGACTCCCTTGGGGAGCGGTGGAAGACTGGATGCTATAGGACTAATCCCCTGCAAAGACCGTGACTCAACATTACCAGCGAAGCGGAACGAAAGGAGATAGGAACAGAAAGAAGGGCTCACCAGACCACTCGGTACGCCCCGAGAAAGGGGGTACGAGGAGTCCTCGTCCATGAAGAACCCTAACGGTAGCGCAGTGATGACCTTGACTCTCGCTTCAATCTCGGACAGTGTGATCAGCTCAGTGGTGTCACACCCGGATTTTAGGGGTCCAAAACCCGGGCGCGAACATAAACACCAGGTGTGCTGGGACCAAGTCTCACACATATGATGCATAGTGGCACAGGATCGAATGTCACATCTTTACTATATAACAGGAGTTCTGTACAAAAATAATTAAATAATTACATCATATGAGGAAACGATCCAGCAACCCAAAGTTGACTGGGAGACGACGGCCTAGACCTCTCACGAACACGTCGCAGCATCCTCCATGCGCCTCATCCTGTGGTACCTGTTCTTGACCTGTGGGGGGTGTGAGACAGCAAGAGTGAGCTCACATACGTTCATCGCTCAACAAGTTGTGGGGAATAATGTGCATGAACTCGCCAAAGGTGGGAGCTCACGTGAAGTGTAAGGCTTACCAAAGAGGATGGTTAGAGCTGAGCATTGCTTTTAAAGTTGGTCAAAATTTTATTAGCAGTTACTAAGTATAAGTAAATACCAACCCAATTAAGTAGTAGAACAAAGTAACAACATCACCTGCAATGCAATGCATATGACAAATTGAATTTAAGTTCCATAATTTAATCATCAGAGAGTCCTGAGCTGCTCATGACCGTGAGCTCGGCTAGTATACCAGTTTTACACTCTGCAGAGGTGGTACCCTTTACCCACAAGTCATGTTACCCATCTGCCAAGGGATCGCGACTTCCCATACACCTCTACCGAGGAGGCGAGGCAGGGTAACACTACGAGGCCTTTACAAAGTTCCACTAGCTTCAGAAAACCTGCTACAGTTTATAGGAAGCTCCAATGCAGGAATCCCTTGCAGGACCGCCATCGCAGCAAAATCCTCCCGAGGGCCTCCCTACACTGACCACTCCCCTACTGCCCTTGCCCCTTTCGGGTAAGGTAGTCCTCCACTAGCTTTCCTAATTAGTCAGCCAAGGGCGTCCCATTAAACCCTTGTGGTGGCACGTGGTTCTCAAGTTAAGCTCTATGTTCCAATTAACATTTTAATGATCTTGTCATGAACATAAATAGAATAACAACATAATTGGAACATAGATATAATGAAATATTAACCCAAAACCATATAAAGCAGTAGCAGAACTACCCAAGTGATTCAAGGGTAAACAAGGTATTTAGGATGAACAAACTAGGGTGACCTATTGGGTCCCATCAAAATTAACCTATGCAGATCATTATGATTAATCAGAACATGAGTAGGTAAAAGAAGTGATCAAGGGCACAACTTGCCTGGGCCTTGAGAATCCAGGTACCAACTTGCTCTTCAGATGACACGTGACCTCGCTCTAGTCGTAGCAATACAAACAAACATTGTATAGGCAAAATTAACATTACACCAAACATAAGTACAAACTGAATAATACTAATTTACGCGTTGCTACGAGATCGTAGGAACAAGAATCACTAAATTTGGAGTTATAGTTATTTAGTTATGAATTTCTGAAGTTATTAAGCACCTAGAACAGATTAATTCAAATGAACAATCTTGCTTCAAGTTTCATGGCTAAACAGTGTTACTAGTTGATATACAATATTAAAATAAAATTATTGCAACTGGAATGACTCAATTTGGAGTTAAAATGAATTAAATATGACTTATACAAGTTTTAAGATTTATTTTTATACTAAAAATCAATTTCTGATATTAATTATCTAGTTTCTCTGTTATCTGGACTGCGCGTCAAATCCTGGAAAAGTCAGGGGCCTAAACTGAAGTTTTCTAAGACTCAGTGAATAATGAATGTGGACGGCGGGTTGGTTTCTGTATTCTATAAGGGCTCATATGCAAAAAGGCCAGGCCAAAGGGGTACGCGCTAATCTGCACCATCCGATCAAGCGTGGGCGGCCCAGATTAGATCCCCATATCAGTGAATCGGTACGCAACACAGGCCGTTGGATCAAAAGGCTACGGTCACGATTTAAAACACTAGCGATAGAATCTCATACGCCCGATCCAAATCCAACGGCACAGATGAAATCCCGAAAGGGTATCGCCTGATCTAATCACAGCCGTCCACGCATGGATCGACGGTCGGAGACCTTGTCTTCCTCCCCACGATGGACTGGGCAGCAGCGCAGCCCACCCACGGTGGTGCTTCGCCGGCGGACGCGCAATCCGATGCCCGGACGCTCCTCACCTAAAATTGATCGGTGCTAAACCTTGAGGGGATGATGGCGAACTCGATTAGAGCACGTACCGCGGATGGAGGTCAATGGAGGGAGCTGGCCACGGAGAAGAGCGGACCCGCGGCGGAGGTTGAAGTGCGGTGAGGAATTGAGACCGCCTCGAGGCTCAATCCCGTCGAACACTGGCAGAGATGTCTTCCTGGTGACTCGGCGAAGCCCCACGACCCTTTCTAAGGCTTCAACGGTGACGAGGCCAGGAATTGGCCGCGGCGGCGGAACTCACCCTTTCTCTCTCAGGTGCTACGATGGTGAGGGCAGAGCGGGGCCTCGGTTCTTATGCCCGAGCGGTGCGCAGTAATCGGAAGGGCCGTTACAATGTTGGCGCGACGACCGCGGAGTCGGTTGGTCGGAGTACGCGCGCCCTCCCGCGGAATCCGCGCGCCCACCGGCGATGTCCGAGTCCGCGCTTGCGGGGAAGACGAACCTGGCCAGGGGGTCCCACCGGCAGCGGAAGAATGGAGGGAGGAGGGCGCGCCCGCGGCTGACATGGGTGGCCCGCTTGTCGGCGCCAAAACCCAGCTGGGCCGGCGCGCGCTGAGGAAAGCGGAAGTGGGCCGAACTGAGGTTGAGCCGGCCCAAGAAGCGTTTTAACCTTTTCCTTTTTATTTTCTTATTTTTCCTTATTCCCAAAATCAGTTTGAATTCAAATTTAAATTCAAAGTTTGTTATGAGCTTCACCTTTGAGTAAATTATACCAATTCAAACCCTAGTGTAGGAATCCGATATCTTTGTTTACTTATTTTTTTTTCTCTACATATTATTTATTTTCTTCTCTTTTCTATTTTCTTTATTTCATTTCAAATTCTTTAAAGTGCACATTTGGTTTGAATTCAAATTCCTATCTCATCATTACATTTTTTTATCATTATTTTTTTTTCTTATACAAATTTTGGGCCTTACAAATCCTACCTCCCTAACAGAAATCTCGTCCCCGAGATTTGTAAGGAAAAGGGTGTATACCCATATTGTCTCAACACATATGCACAAACAAAGATCTCAGCATGATGCAGAATTTATTAGCAACATATGGGGTCAATTAGACCTTATTATTCCTTCTAAAATAATATCATATCATCTACTAACTAAAGTAACATCTAGATCTTACAAATAGTAGTAATTTATATATATGTTTATGTAGCTTGGTGGAGCAGGTGGTTAGGAGAGCATGGGTGCTTATATGTATGTTCACTTTATTATGTAGGGTAGAAGATGTCTTTAGAGCATAGATAGGTTTGGTTAAGAAAGGGTAGGGTGAGGAAAGACTCTATCCAAGATTGTGGATCTTGATTCCTTTTGAAGATCTGGCTTGAATCTTATCCTTCCTTGATTTGATGAGGTCGATCATCTTCGATCTTCGTTCTTGAAGTATTTATCCGAATTAGGGTACGTAGTTAGGATAACTTGTAGGTAAGGACAGATGGTTAACAGGTTGGTGGCATAAGATAAGTGCATTATGACAACATCTAAGATGGGATGGATGGTCACCATGAATATGCTGGTAAGTAATTTGTTCATGGGTGGTTTGGTTTGATGTACTAATTTAAGTTAAAACATGGCCAGCAGGGTATAATCTATTTCACTAGTATTAACTAGTCCGTTAAGTAATTCACTTTAGATTGGACCATATTAGATTAGATTGGTATAACTAGATTAGACTAGATAATATCTAATGACTTTGGATTAAATCATGGTTGTTACTAGTGTGGGGTAAATATGCTTATTAGGGCAAGATGAATCCATACGGACAAGGTAGAATCTTTTGAGGTCAGTTAGATCTATTAGGATAAGGATAAAATCTTTTCAAGATAAGATGAACCTACTAAGGTAATAGAGTATCTTTTAAGATAAGATGGATTTATTAAGCTAGATATACTTTTAATGGGGGACATTCTTAGTTTGTATAGTCACCTTATGATTTATTTATTTATTTATATTTATGCCTATACGTATATGTAGATGTAATTGCGGACATTACTCCACAACCCATCACACTCAATCGAAGATCCAAATCAGACAAATATCATAAGAACAAGCATTCAAGTTCATAGATATCTATAAAAAAATAGTTTTTTTTAGGAATAGGTCTCCTACGCCTAAAAGTTACTTTAGGCACAGGATTTCAAAATGTGAAATCCACATTTGTCTTCAGAAGGAAAAAGGTAAGAATAGTCAGAGTAAAGCGGAAATAGATGAGAAATGATTAAGATAAGTTTAGAAAAGAATTAGAGTAAGGTAAGTAGGTAATGGTTGTCCAGTTCTATCTAGGTTTCGTCCTACAGTCAACATTCCTCTGATACCACTTCTGTCACACCCGGATTTTAGGGGTCCAAAACCCGGGCGCGAACATAAACACCAGGTGTGCTGGGACCAAGTCTCACACATATGATGCATAGTGGCACAGGATCGAATGTCACATCTTTACTATATAACAGGAGTTCTGTACAAAAATAATTAAATAATTACATCATATGAGGAAACGATCCAGCAACCCAAAGTTGACTGGGAGACGACGGCCTAGACCTCTCACGAACACGTCGCAGCATCCTCCATGCGCCTCATCCTGTGGTACCTGTTCTTGACCTGTGGGGGGTGTGAGACAGCAAGAGTGAGCTCACATACGTTCATCGCTCAACAAGTTGTGGGGAATAATGTGCATGAACTCGCCAAAGGTGGGAGCTCACGTGAAGTGTAAGGCTTACCAAAGAGGATGGTTAGAGCTGAGCATTGCTTTTAAAGTTGGTCAAAATTTTATTAGCAGTTACTAAGTATAAGTAAATACCAACCCAATTAAGTAGTAGAACAAAGTAACAACATCACCTGCAATGCAATGCATATGACAAATTGAATTTAAGTTCCATAATTTAATCATCAGAGAGTCCTGAGCTGCTCATGACCGTGAGCTCGGCTAGTATACCAGTTTTACACTCTGCAGAGGTGGTACCCTTTACCCACAAGTCATGTTACCCATCTGCCAAGGGATCGCGACTTCCCATACACCTCTACCGAGGAGGCGAGGCAGGGTAACACTACGAGGCCTTTACAAAGTTCCACTAGCTTCAGAAAACCCGCTACAGTTTATAGGAAGCTCCAATGCAGGAATCCCTTGCAGGACCGCCATCGCAGCAAAATCCTCCCGAGGGCCTCCCTACACTGACCACTCCCCTACTGCCCTTGCCCCTTTCGGGTAAGGTAGTCCTCCACTAGCTTTCCTAATTAGTCAGCCAAGGGCGTCCCATTAAACCCTTGTGGTGGCACGTGGTTCTCAAGTTAAGCTCTATGTTCCAATTAACATTTTAATGATCTTGTCATGAACATAAATAGAATAACAACATAATTGGAACATAGATATAATGAAATATTAACCCAAAACCATATAAAGCAGTAGCAGAACTACCCAAGTGATTCAGGGGTAAACAAGGTATTTAGGATGAACAAACTAGGGTGACCTATTGGGTCCCATCAAAATTAACCTATGCAGATCATTATGATTAATCAGAACATGAGTAGGTAAAAGAAGTGATCAAGGGCACAACTTGCCTGGGCCTTGAGAATCCAGGTACCAACTTGCTCTTCAGATGACACGTGACCTCGCTCTAGTCGTAGCAATACAAACAAACATTGTATAGGCAAAATTAACATTACACCAAACATAAGTACAAACTGAATAATACTAATTTACGCGTTGCTACGAGATCGTAGGAACAAGAATCACTAAATTTGGAGTTATAGTTATTTAGTTATGAATTTCTGAAGTTATTAAGCACCTAGAACAGATTAATTCAAATGAACAATCTTGCTTCAAGTTTCATGGCTAAACAATGTTACTAGTTGATATACAATATTAAAATAAAATTATTGCAACTGGAATGACTCAATTTGGAGTTAAAATGAATTAAATATGACTTATACAAGTTTTAAGATTTATTTTTATACTAAAAATCAATTTCTAATATTAATTATCTAGTTTCTCTGTTATCTGGACTGCGCGTCAAATCCTGGAAAAGTCAGGGGCCTAAACTGAAGTTTTCTAAGACTCAGTGAATAATGAATGTGGACGGCGGGTTGGTTTCTGTATTCTATAAGGGCTCATATGCAAAAAGGCCAGGCCGAAGGGGTACGCGCTAATCTGCACCATCCGATCAAGCGTGGGCGGCCCAGATTAGATCCCCATATCAATGAATCGGTACGCAACACAGACCGTTGGATCAAAAGGCTACGGTCACGATTTAAAACACTAGCGATAGAATCTCATACGCCCGATCCAAATCCAACGGCACAGATGAAATCCCGAAAGGGTATCGCCTGATCTAATCACAGCCGTCCACGCATGGATCGACGGTCGGAGACCTTGTCTTCCTCCCCACGACGGACTGGGCAGCAGCGCAGCCCACCCACGGTGGTGCTTCGCCGGCGGACGCGCAATCCGATGCCCGGACGCTCCTCACCTAAAATTGATCGGTGCTAAACCTTGAGGGGATGATGGCGAACTCGATTAGAGCACGTACCGCGGATGGAGGTCAATGGAGGGAGCTGGCCACGGAGAAGAGCGGACCCGCGGCGGAGGTTGAAAGTGCGGTGAGGAATTGAGACCGCCTCGAGGCTCAATCCCGTCGAACACTGGCAGAGATGTCTTCCTGGTGACTCGGCGAAGCCCCACGACCCTTTCTAAGGCTTCAACGGTGACGAGGCCAGGAATTGGCCGCGGCGGCGGAACTCACCCTTTCTCTCTCAGGTGCTACGATGGTGAGGGCAGAGCGGGGCCTCGGTTCTTATGCCCGAGCGGTGCGCAGTAATCGGAAGGGCCGTTACAATGTTGGCGCGACGACCGCGGAGTCGGTTGGTCGGAGTACGCGCGCCCTCCCGCGGAATCCGCGCGCCCACCGGCGATGTCCGAGTCCGCGCTTGCGGGGAAGACGAACCTGGCCAGGGGGTCCCACCGGCAGCGGAAGAATGGAGGGAGGAGGGCGCGCCCGCGGCTGACATGGGTGGCCCGCTTGTCGGCGCCAAAACCCAGCTGGGCCGGCGCGCGCTGAGGAAAGCGGAAGTGGGCCGAACTGAGGTTGAGCCGGCCCAAGAAGCGTTTTAACCTTTTCCTTTTTATTTTCTTATTTTTCCTTATTCCCAAAATCAGTTTGAATTCAAATTTAAATTCAAAGTTTGTTATGAGCTTCACCTTTGAGTAAATTATACCAATTCAAACCCTAGTGTAGGAATCCGATATCTTTGTTTACTTATTTTTTTCTTCTCTACATATTATTTATTTTCTTCTCTTTTCTATTTTCTTTATTTCATTTCAAATTCTTTAAAGTGCACATTTGGTTTGAATTCAAATTCCTATCTCATCATTACATTTTTTTATCATTATTTTTTTTTCTTATACAAATTTTGGGCCTTACAAGTGGAGTGGCGATCGGGGTCATTAATGTCGGGATACTTGTAGATCGTCCTCCAGCAAGCCATCAAGGGCTGAATTTGGTGGTGCATAAAGATGTGCTCTAGTCTCACGCCGGTACTTGATCCTTTAATGTCTTGAGCGCCACCAAGAGAGGTTCCACCTCGCCCTTCAGACCCGGCTCTGCCCCATGGTTCCAATCATCCGTAGACACAGGCTCCCGACCGGTGAAGAACGTGACACTGCCGTCCAGGTTCTTGACATAGAACCATTCACCCTCGTACCTCACAGAGGTGGGTAGCGGGATCTTGAGGTAGCCCGCCTTCCGGCCGGAGCAAAGTTGGAAGTTGACCGAAGTAACATACAGTTGGTCGTTGTGGCCCAGGGTCACCCTACCACTAAAGAAGTATTGCCACAACTTCCAGTAGGGGTCGATCCCCAAGAACGCCTCGCACAGGGTGATAAAGCCCTAAACCCTAACGAAGGAGTTGAAGGATACTTAAGTCCTTTATGGGATTTTCTTTTTTGTATTCATTCGACTATCTTCATGAGTATTCCTATGACTTAGACAAATATATCTAGAGTCTGTCCAACTAGTCTAAGTCATAATTCTTCATCTTTTTGAATTCTCCAACTCAGATTCTTATTTTAGCTCAAATTTAGCTCCAATGCACCTTTTCCAAAGTCTAAACTTTCCAATCCTTCTAAGGTGCTTAAATACATTCCTTAGGAGATTTAGAACTTATCCAAACACATAAATTACTTATAGTTCATTTTTTCAAATAATGGCCTTACCGGCCTTAGTTTGAGCTATTGTTTGCATTTAATACTTCAATTTCATTTTTATGAACCTGCATTCATTCACTTAGCAAACTAGTTAGTCCATAATGTTGTGATGGTAATCAAGCACCAAAACTAATATAGAAATGGCTTATAGCTCATTTCCATTTCAAATAGGGTATCATCCACCCCATTACTTCCCTGTTCTTGGCGTTAGTGTTGCTCATAAAAAATGGCAGACGAATCCTAGCACTTTTGCATCGACTATCGTGCGCTGAACGATAAAGCACCTAAGGATAAGTTCTCAATTCTTGTGTTGGACGAGCTCTTGGATGAGCTTCCTTGCGCCTGGTTCTTCACCAAGCTGGATTTATGGTCTGGCTACCACCAAAATCGAATATTGAAATGCGGTGTTATGCATGCACCATAGACACTTCGAGTTCCTCATTATGCTATTCAGCCTCTCCAACACGTTATCTACATTTAGGGCACTCATGAACAACGTCCTCCGAGCCTTCCTCGTGGACGACAAAAAACATGCCACATAGATATTAGGCTCAAATTACAATATACGTGAATAGTATCCATTTAGAAAATAGAATTACTTATTAGAAAAGGAGACTTCGAATCGATAAGGACTCCTCATAGGATCTAGGAAACATAATTATTTGTTAGAAAAGGAAAGTACAAATCGATAAGAACTCATCCTCTAGTTTTGCTTGAAAAAATTATGTAAACAGATGAAGGTAAGTTAGACAATTATCTTTATCAGGCTTGAAGGTAGAGTGTAAATACCCTAGTATTTATGGCAGGTAGAGTGTTAGATAAATTAGATTAGTTTGGTTTATTAGGAAATAGAGATTAGATTGGGCTGGTTCGTTAGAATAAGATATTTGGATTGATTTGGTTAGGATAGGGATCACTAGCTTAGAGAAAGTAAGAGATAAGAATCACTTGTATAAGGGTCAGATGTATCAATCTAATTAAGCAAGAATTAAGAAAAAACTATTCCCTCTTGCTTGATGGTTGGTAAGACTCTGATAGGTCTTCTTGCGCTCTCTTAACACTAGGCATCTAGATTTGTTGCGGTGGTTATGGCGGTGGTAAGGTGTATCAAGAATTGTCGAAATTAGTGCTAATGGCAAAGGTAGGAAGTAATTAGGGGTGAACGTGCACTCACAAAATTTTACAAAACCAGTGATTTATTATCATGAACCTCTCAAACATATACATCCTCCTTTGATTTATTCTACCTTCAACACTGATTAGTGCCTGTCGGGGACCATAATTAGGGGTACCCTCAAGGCTCCTAATTCTCAGCTGGTAACCCCCATCAGCATAAAGCTGCAAAGGCCTGATGGGTGCGACTAAGTCAGGGATCAGTCCATTCGAGCGACTCGATCACGCCTCGCCCGAGCCTAGCCTCGGACAAGGGCAGCCGACCCCGGAGGATTTCCGCCTCGCCCGAGGCCCCCCTCCAGCGGCGAACGTATTACCGGCTCGCCCGAGGCCCTGCCTTCGCCAAGAAGCAACCCTGACTAAATCGCCGCACCGACCGACCAAATCGCAGGAACCTTAAATGCAAAGGTGGTCTGACACCTTTATCCTGACGCGCGCCCCCCGGCAGAGCCGAAGTGACCGCCGTCACTTCGCCGCTCCACTGACCAGCCTAACAGAAGGACAGCGCCGCCTGCGCCACTCCGACTGCAGTGCCACTTGACAGAGTGTGACTGACAGGCAGTCAGGCCCTGCCGAAGGCACCATAGGAAGCTCCGCTTCGCCCGACCCAGGGCTCGGACTCGGGCTCAGCCCCGGAAGACGGCGAACTCCGCTCCGCCCGACCCAGGGCTCGGACTCGGGCTAAGTCCCGGAAGACGGCGAACTCCGCTTCGCCTGACCCAGGGCTCGGACTCGGGCTAAGTCCCGGAAGACGGCGAACTCCGCTCTGCCGACCTAGGGCTCGGACTCGGGCTAAGTCCCGGAAGACGGCGAACTCCGCTCCGCCCGACCCAGGGCTCGGACTCGGGCTCAGCCCCAGAAGACGACGAACTCCGCTTCGCCCGACCCCAGGGCTCGGACTCCGCCCTGGCCTCAGCCGACGGCCTCCGCCTCGCCCGACCCAGGGGCTCGGACTCGATCTCGGCCACGGAGGACAGACTCGACCTCGGCTTCGGAGGAGCTTCCACATCGCCCAACCTAGGGCGCAGGCCAGCCACGTCAACAGGAGGCGCCATCATCACCCTACCCCGAGCTGACTCGGGCCGCAGGGAACAAGACCGGCGTCCCATCTGGCTAGCTCCGCCAGATAGGCAATGATGGCGCCCCGCGTATTCTGTGACGACGGCGGCTCTCAACCCCCTTACGGAAGCAAGAGGACGTCAGCAAGGACTCAACCGCTCCGACAGCTGTCCTTCCGCCAGGCTCCAACGCTCCTCCGACGGCCACGACATCACACCAACTGGGTGCCAAAATCTCTCCGGCTGCCACAACGGCATGTACTTAGGGCGCTAGCACTCCTCAGCTAGACACGTAGCACTCTGCTACAACCCCCATTGTACACCTGGATCCTCTCCTTACGCCTATAAAAGGAAGGACCAGGGCCCTCTTAGAGAGGGTTGGCCGCGCGGGGACGAGGACGAGACAGGCGCTCGCCTGGAGCCGCTCGCTCCCTCTCCCGCGTGGACGCTTGTAACCCCCTACTGCAAGCGCACCCGACCTGGGCGCGGGACGAACATGAAGGCCGCGGGATTCCCACCTCTCTCACGCCGGACTCCGGCCGCCTCGCTCTCCCCCCTTCGCGCTCGCCCTCGCGCTCGACCCATCTAGGCTGGGGCACGCGGCGACATTCACTCGTCGGCCCAGGGACCCGCGGTCTCGAAACGCCGACAGTGCCGCATGCGCAACTCACAGACCCATTGCCCTGGCTTCACAGGCAAGGTCCTCTCCACAACTCCGCTTTAGACTGTCTCTAACATACTCATTCTATCTCTTATTTCATTCCTTATTTTAAATTTCGCTTACATTATGCGCTATCAGCTCAAAAAATGCCATGTCACCCTCTACCATGCACGCTAGAGCGTCCGTGAGCGCCGGGTCACTCACGGCACATCTCCCTGGTCGCCAACACCCTTCCCTCGACGCGAACACAGTGTGGCGGCTATGGTTGAGGAGTGACACCTAAGTGGGGCCGCGCGGCGGCGGCGGGGGCGGTTGGTTCTGAGTGAGAGCACGCCGTAGCCATGGCGGAGCAGGGAAAGGGAAACGTAGGCGGTGGCGTCAGTCGTGTTGTGCCTGTGCTAGCGGAGAGGAGAGCTTCGGCAGCCATGGCGCCTGGAGTCCTTGCTGAGAGATGCATGGGCCTATCGCTTTGTTGCATAATAAAGTTGAGGATACGTTCTCTGAAAAAAGAGATGAATAAGCCCTGCTGCATCATGATCATAGCTGCAGGTTCCTGCCTAGAAGGTGTTTGACGAAATGTGTCATACAAAGATTTTTTGTATTGGGCTAGTCAAGCCTGTCGTCCTTGTCATAGTGTCACTTTCAAATGTGGTGTGCAAAACATTACCGGCAGATTTGCAATTAGTCGTCACTTTTCCGTGCCACATTTTCTTCAAGTGTAATGCATAAAGACATACTAGATTATCCACATTAGGTCAAAATTACTCTACTGTGATCATCATGTTTGAGTACCTTATGCGTTCCTCTGCATATATATACTTTTTCTTTTGACCGTTGATTATACAAGCACTGACAAAAAGGATTGTTAGCATTCTATAATTTAGGAGAATACTCCAGCAAAGGATTGTAGCATTTGTATATAAGACTGCACTACATTTTGTTGTAACAATGAATTGTATTTCAGAACACTCAAGCAAAGGTTACACAAGTGAGCAGTAAAGATGGGCCTGTAGAATCACTAGTATTAGAGGATGAATCACATGTTATCGTTGAGAAGGACTTGGTTTCTCAGGGAGAAGAGGAGGACATTGAGGCTCTTCTTGGCAAGTAAGTTACCTGAATCTGATCTAAACAGCTTCAGATATCTCCTTGGCAGTTGGCATGCCACCTTTTGTGCTTGCAGATCCTGATCATTCAGTTTATCTATCTTGTGTGTGCCAATTGATTGGATATGCTGGACTCCTGGACTAATACATTAACATGCTCCACGTTTCATACCATCTATCTCATTGTAACAAGAAATTGCAGTGAAAATCTTATAATTGCCATTGTGTGCCTCTAACATTTCGGCATTTGTGCAGATGAATTCTTTATGTGCCTATGGTATACCTTTCCATGACAATTTAACTGGTGCAGATAACTCTTTTTTTTCCAGTTATGTTATGGCCATTGGTGAAGCAGAGGCTTTTTCCGAAAGGATGAAGCGCGAGCTTGTAGCGCTAGAATCTGCAAATGTTTATGCCTTGTTGGAAACTGAATCTGTTGTAGAAGAGGTATGTGCTCTTCTTAACTTTTTTGACAAAGGAATCTAAAATTTTGGCCTTCGACATCCACAAATGAATGAGTACAATCATTCAATATAGACATATACTCCCTCCGTTCCAAATTAGAATTCGTTTGACTTTTTTGTGCCACGTTTGACTGGCTCGTCCTATTCAAATTTTCTGCGAAAAATGAAAAACTCAAAGCCACATTTAAAGTATATTATATGCTAAATAATATCACAACAAAAATTAACAATAATTATGATTTTTTAATAAGACGAGTCGGTCAAACTTAGGTTAAAAAAGTCAAACGAATTATAAATTGGAACGGAGGGAGTAGTACTTAGATAACATTTGACCACAAAGTAATACAAAGTTTAAGATAGAAGACTAAGAAACTACACTTAAACCTTTAGCGTATTCCGATTTCGCCAAGCCCCGTGACCTCATCCAAACCATTCCTCCTTCTAGGGTCAAAAAACGAGAGCAGAGAGCCTTACTTTGATCTTTTAACACCACCCAGCAGGTCAAGGGACAACCAAGAAGTAAGCCGAGTGCCAGCGACGAAGGCCCTTAAGTCCATGAATCGGAATCCCACCTAGCTTATCTCACACTTGGCGGTTGGTCACCGGTGAGCTATGAAGAATGCCAAGTGCTTGCGATGAAGGTCCTCAAAATTTGTTGGATTATATAATCTGGGCAGATTATAATCCCAAACAAACACCCCCTAAGTCCCTCAATTGGCATTTGACCTAACTTATCTTGCCCATTGGCGGTCGATCACTAGTGAGCTACGACTGCTATTGTCGCCCATACGCCCTCAACCCTCCACCTATTTTTGTCTTCAGCGTGGGATCCCCTTGACGGCGCCTTGTAGGGTCAAGTTGGCGGACTAGAGGGGGGCTTGAGTAGTCCTTTCTAACACTAACTACACCAACTAACCGAAACAAATGCATAATTAAATTTATTTAGTTAAGCCAATACTACACCCCACTATCTACCACAAGCATCTTACAAAAGATTGTAATTAAAGCAACTAAGCTGTTGAGCTAGTGAGAGCTCACCTACACAATTCTAGTTGGCAATGTCACACAAACCTATACAACTAGTACTCTAAGCACATCGTAAGCTTCTACACATACTAGTGAGCAAAGCATACAAAGCCTAAGCAATATTAGCACTACTCAACTTCAACTAGCAAAGCTACACAAACTAAACTAGAAATCTAAAAGGCATCGTTGAGGCTTCCAGGATGTACCTCAGCTAATAGAATATTTTTCTAGCTAGCTTGAGCTTATGAAGCAATAAGTTTTTTTTTGTGTCGCTCAAATAATTGGGGTCCTAAGTTTTTCTCGCCTTTTTTGTTTTCGATTCCATGGCTTTTGGTTGATCCAACACGTCAAACATGGTTATCTATGCACTTAGACACATGTAGTTTTTTCTTGGGTCGATTCCAATCTACAAAAGTGCCAAACTAAAGCTATGTTTGGTTCGACTTTTCAGCTGATTCTGGCCGCAATAAGCGGTTTGTGGTGTCCAAATGCCTAGATTCTGAGGCGATTATGGCCATAGCTGATTTTTTGAGAAGCAGGTTTTGAACGACAGTGGAAAAGCGGCTCAACACCCGCGTCTGTGAGATGCCACCCGATTCCCCAAGGCATTTACACCCATGCCCCTCGTGTGAGCAGGCAGCAGAGTTAGCACTATTCCTCCTAAATTCTAACCAGTAGATTATCCCCACAGTCACCCACAGTCACGTTGCCAAACACCCAGATTCTTACCAACCAGCTTCTCCCCACAACCAACTTCTCTCTCCAGCCAGCTTCTTAGAAAAACTATTCAGAAAAAAGCCAAATCAAACAAGCCTAAGAGTCCAGGGCAATCCCACTAGGTGAGCTGGTCGGCTGTGAACCCAACTCAAGTCCATGTCTTACACCCGTACTAGGAGTGGACTCTTGTCCACCTGTTGTATTTTTCTTTTCCTAATACAATGACTGCGTTGTCTGAGAAAAAAAGATCATTTCTCTGGTTCATGTCCATTTATTTAGTGTCCAGATTCCTCGTGTTCTTCTCTTCTCACAAATCTAGGTTTCAACACTGCAGGATCATGATTTATCTTATATGTTGAAATACAAACAAAATGAATTCATTACCAACCATATAACAAAACTATTTTGTTTCCATAGGTTCTATGAATGCCTTTGCTCTAGCAGTCATCTTATCTCATTCTTAAATGTTTGTCTGGATCTTGTATCTGGGTCTTCTTTAGACCTTTGTTTCTTCTTAATAATAATGAGGCACAGTTCTCCTGTGCTTTTCGAGAAAAAATGTTTGTCTGGTTATATACAATTATTTTATTCACAAAGGTAATTCCAACAAATTTTTAAAACGATGTATTCTTTTCATGCAGGTATTGCAGGGTCTCGAAATAGCCAGTATATGTGTTGAAGATATGGATGAATGGCTAGGGATTT
Organism: Zea mays; assembly: GCF_902167145.1. Lineage (NCBI taxonomy): Eukaryota > Viridiplantae > Streptophyta > Magnoliopsida > Poales > Poaceae > Zea > Zea mays. The sequence goes on from NC_050099.1 coordinate 15,841,412, forward strand.
TCAATATAAAGCTCAGGCATATGAGGGAGGATATACAATCTGTATGCTTACTTTCACCTTTACTGATGTATATGGGCAAATCATGTTTCCTTAGAGTTGTTGTGATTAAAATTATTTTCTCTTTTAATGCCCGATACATTTAAAACCAAACTATATGGATGTCTGATGAGGCCCAATAAGAGCTTAACGAAATAATATTTGAATTGTTTGTCACATGCTTACAACTTATAGTTATAGTGCATCTTGGCTGTTGAAATTTACACTTAGTGTTGTCTCTAGTTCTCTACTGAAGACATTAGGGACAATTTCCTACCATATTCATATTAATTGTTTAAAACTGAACATATGTATAAGATGGAGTTGCAGAATCATTGTTAAATACTCCCGCCGTTCCAATTTATAATTCGTTTGACTTTTTTAACCTAAGTTTGACCGACTTGTCTCATTTAAAAACATATTTATTACTAATTTTTACTGTGATATTGTTTAGACTATAATATACTTTAAGTATGCCTTTGGATTTTTCATTTTTTCGCAAAAAATTTGAATAAGACGAGCCGGTCAAACTTGGCACAAAAAAGTCAAACGAATTATAATTTGAGACAGAGCGAGTATTCATTTAGGACTTGCAACAGATTTTACCCTTCACCTTTATATCAAGTAATTAGAAACTAAAGGAAGATGATTAGGGCAGATTCCTTAGATTAATGAGCAACCAGGATACTGTTACTAACCTTAGGATTGACAAATGATGATTAGTCCCTAAGGACTATATAATATATATATAGGCAGTAGACCTGGGCCTAATGGGCCTTAACACCCCTCCTCAAACTCAATGTGGAAATGGAGGATCTGAAGCATTGAGTTTGATCAAGTGGAACTGATGTTGTGCTCTTGTTTGTGCTTTGGTGAAGAAATCTGCTAATTGAGATTCTGAGGGTACATATTGAAGATCAATAGTCTTCTGCTGACAATGAGACCGAGTAAATGATGCATCAACACCAATGTGTTTAGTAAGTTCATGCTTCACTGGATCATGAGAAATCTGTATAGCACTCAAGTTATCACATAACAGAGGTGTAGGAGTGTCACAAGAGACACCAAGATCAGCCAATAGCCAGCGGAGCCAAATAATTTCAGCAGTGGTAGTAGCAAGGGCACGAAGTTCGGCTTCCGCACTGGAACGAGATATGGCCGCTTGCTTCTTGGATTTCCAAGCAATAGGAGAGGATCCAAGAAGAATACAGTAACCAGTAGTAGAACAACGATCAACAGGATCACTTGCCCAAGTGGCATCAGAATACGCATGTAGCCGAAGGGGGCTATCAGAAGCATAGAGTAAACATCTGGATCGTGTCCCACGTAAATATCGAAGCACCCGAAGCAAATGACCATAATGAACTGAAGTTGGTGTAGATACAAATTGACTCAACATATGAACAGCATGAGCAATATCAGGTCTGGTGATGGTGAGATAAACAAGACTACCCACAATATGACGATATCGAGTGGGGTCTGCTAGAGGTGTCCCATCCTTCGGACGAAGTTTTAAATGAATATCCATTGGTGTTGCAGCTGTGCGAGTATCAGTAATTCCAGAGCGATCAAGAAGGTCTTGTATATACTTGGACTGCGACAGGTAAAAACCTTTTGGAGTCTGCTGAACTTCAATGCCCAAGAAATAGCTAAGTGGACCCAAATCAGACATCTGAAATTCCTTACTAAGATGCTGCTTGACATGAGAAATATGTTCTGAGTTATCGCCTGTAATCAGCATATCATCCACATATAATAGAAGTAAAGTGCGGCCTTTTGGAGAGACATGAACGAACAATGCAGGATCATGTTCACTAGAAGAAAAACCAGCAGCTGTGATGGCAGAGATGAATCTCTCAAACCAAGCACGAGGAGCTTGTTTCAGCCCATACAATGCACGACGGAGACGACAAACGTGTCCTGATGGAGTATCAACCCCCGGAGGAGGATGCATATAAACTTCTTCATGTAGATCACCATTGAGAAAAGCATTCTTAACATCCATCTGGGAGATAGTCCAAGAAGATGAGGCTGCAACTGCAATCAAGGTTCGAACAGTAGTCATATGTGCAACAGGTGCAAAAGTCTCATCATAATCAAGTCCTTGAGTCTGTTGGAAACCACGAGCCACAAGACGAGCTTTATACCTCTCAATGGAACCATCGGATTTTGTTTTAACTTTGAAGACCCATTTACATGTGATAGGAACAACATGTGAGGGTAAAGGAACAATATCCCATGTACCAGTGCGTTCAAGAGCAGCCAATTCATCAATCATTGCTAGCTGCCACTCAAGAATCCCAGAAGCTTCCTGATAAGTAGTGGGTTCAACAATTGCCACAGCAGTCCGAGGGAAACCATAACGATCTGGAGGTTCAATAGTACCACGATCACGAAGACGATATCCCTGATTAAAAACATCATTAGACTCAGAGTTGTTAGTACAAGACTCAGGTACAGGATCAGTATCAGGACCGGCCGTAGGGATAGAGCGGGAACGACGAATGTAGGTTTGGATGATAGGTGGTTTGGAAGAGAAAGAGGTGGATGACGTGGAGGTGGAAGGTGGTGTTATGGGAATGAGAATATCAGATGTGGATGTAGAAGATGATGGTTCAGATGGAGGAATGGAAGGAAGACACATGAAAGAAGTAGATTCTGTGGGATAATAGGTGGAGTGAGTAGACTGGTTGTGAAAGAAGGGGCGATTTTCATTGAAACTCACATCTCTAGAAATCCGAATACGACGAGTAGATGGATCATAACAACGATAGCCTTTGTGTTCAGGACTGTATCCAAGGAATACACACTCTACAGATTGAGCAGTCAATTTAGTCCGCTCACGTGGTGGTAACAAGACATAGCATATACATCCAAACACTTGAAGATGATCATATCGTGGAGAAGTCCCAAAAAGAACTTCACCCGGTGATTTACCAGAAAGTTTTGATGAAGGTTGTCTATTAATGAGATACACGGCAGTGGAAACAGCTTCACTCCAAAAGTGTGAAGGCACAAAAGAAGATATCAAAAGAGTACGAGCACTCTCAATAATATGACGGTGTTTGCGTTCAGCAACACCATTTTGGGCATGAGCACCAGGACAAGAAAGTTGAGCTAGAGTACCCTCTATGGTCAATATCTGGCGAAAATGATCAGATAGGAATTCACCACCAGAATCTGAACGAAAAACTTTAATAGTAGCAGAAAACTGGGTGTGAACCATGCGAGTGAAGGACTTGTAAATAGAAGGCAATTCCGAGCGACGTTTCATGAAGTAAAGCCAAGTATAACGAGAATGATCATCAATAAAAATGACATAATATTTATGACCACCTTTAGAAACAAACGGAGCTGGACCCCAAACATCAGAGTGAATTAGATCAAAAGGTTTAGCAGAATGGGAATTACTAGTAAAATATGGAAGTTGTATTTGTTTTCCAAGATGACAACCTTTACAATGAAAACTAGACTCAACATGAGTAGAGCCTAAACATCCTGACTTTATTAGAGTAGACAGACGGGATCCACATAAGTGACCTAGACGATGATGCCACTGGGCGAATGACGTCGTGGGGCCCGAAGCAGCGAGCACATGAGGTGTAGTTGTAGGGGATGAAGGAAGGCGCAAGGTGTCCAAGATGTAAAGGCGAGGCGAAGATTTACGGCGACGGCCAGTCCCAATCACATCCCCTGTTTTGCGATCCTGTACAAAACAAGATGAGTCATCAAATCCAACAAAACAATTGTGATCGGTAATTTGACCAACTGATAGTAGATCCATGGATAATTGAGGTACAAAAAATATATTTGGGACAGTATAAGTTGAATCAGAAAGAGAACCCTTGTGGGTGACATGACATAAAGTACCATCAGCAGTCTGAACAGAAGTACCCTCGGTGACAGGTGTAGTAGACGTCAGCCGTGACTTATCAGATGTCACATGAAAGGAAGCTCCAGAATCAAGAACCCAAGATGATGACAAAGCACCAGCAGATGAAGTAGCAGCAACCGCAACTGAGCCTCTAGAAGATGGTCCTGTACCACGACCACGAGTAGCACGACGGACACGAAAATCAGCCAGCTTCTCTGGAAACTTAGCAAAACAGTTCTCAGACCGATGAGTGGTCTTTTGGCAGTGTTCACAAGGCGGAAAGGAAGTGTTCCTAGACCTCTGAGTAGCAGCCAACACACTATGAGAACTCACACCAGTAATAGAGGACATAGACTTCAGACGAGTCTCTTCAGCAAGCAATTCGGACAAAGCCTGAGCCATGGTGAGAGTATCTGAACTGTGAAGGAGCCTTGCACGAAGGGAATCAAATTCAGGTCGAACTCCCATAACAAATCTGTAGGTAAAGAACTTGTCAATGAACTTGTGGGCTGGACAAGGCACAGCGGTACAAGCGGGCACCATGGAGGTCAATGCACTCATAATCCGATCAAAAGCTGAATAATATTCATCAATGGACATATCATGTTGCTCAATCACATGAGTCTGTTGCATAAGGGTATGTAGAAGAGCACCACTATCCTGAACAAATCGATCCTTCAGATGTGACCAGATAGCCTTAGCAGTGGTAAATTTGGACAGACTCATAATCATAGTTGGTTTAGTGCTGTTGACCATTGCAGCCATTACCTTGCCATCATTTATCTGCCAAGTCTTGATTGCAGCAGCATTGCTTCTATCAGCTGCTAAAACTGGAGAATCTTCAGTCAAATGAAATAGTAATCCGTGACCTCTTAATGCAGTCTGGACACAAAAAGCCCATTCTGGATAATTCTGCCCATCAAGCACAATATTGACAACAATAGCGTTGGTCGACATAGTGAATAGCAATAAAATGCTGAAGATTAGCAGATCTGAAAAAAAAACTGGCTTGATGGTACCGAGAGTCCGAGACTGTGCGAAGTCACAGGACAGCAGCAGATCTGACGGGGGCTGCTGCAGCAGATCTGGCCGGGGCTGCAGCAGCAGATCTGACCGGCGCTGCAGACAGTGCACAGGCCTGTGTGCGGCTGATGGCACGCAGGAGTCCGGACGGATCCGTGCAGGAGCCTGCGGGGACAGCGCGCAGGAGACTGCAGCGACAGCAACGGCGCAGCAGACGGGCAGAGATCCGCGCAGAAAGAAGGATCCGCGCAGGGGCAGAGATCCGCGCAGAGTGGCGGGGCAGATCCACAACGGTGCAGGCGACCAGCGCAGATGGATGACGCAGAGCAGCGGGGCGGAGATCCGTGCAGGAGATGGCGCCGCAGAAGCCAACGGCGCAGCGCGGCGCGGAGTCCGCGCAGGAGCCGCCGCAGAAGCCGACGGCGCAGCACGGGGCGGAGTTCGCGCAGGAGCGGCGGCACCGGGTGGCCGCGACAGCAGGCCGCAGCAGCCGACGGCGCAGCGCAGGGCGAAGATCCGCGCGGGCCGCAACGCGGGACGGAGATCCGCGCAGAGACGGCGGCGCCGCGACTGCAGCGGAGGATGGGTGGCCGCGACGGATCCGCAGCCGACGGCGCAGCGCAGGGCGGAGATCCGCGCGGGCCGCAGCGCGGGACGGAGATCCGCGCAGGGACGGCGGCGCCGCGACTGCAGCGGAGGATGGGGGGACCGCGACGGCGGCTGAGGATGGAAGGCCGCGACGGCGGACGGCAGCTGAGGATAGGGAGGCCGCGACGGCGGCCGGCGGCTGAGGATGGGAAGGCCGTGACGGCGGCCGGCGGCTGAGGATGGGAAGGCCGCGACGGCGGCTAAAAAATTAGGAAAAACCCTAATCGTAACCTGCTTGATACCATGTTACTAACCTTAGGATTGACAAATGATGATTAGTCCCTAAGGACTATATAATATATATATAGGCAGTAGACCTGGGCCTAATGGGCCTTAACAGATACAAGCTATATAGGGTAGCCCTAGGGTTTCCCCTCTAACCCTAGTGGGCTAATTAATACATGGCTGGGCTGTAGAGCTCCATACACACATAACAGCTAAACAATGAATAGTCGAACAGAAACTTATAATTCCACTTTATAGTGAACTTCATGGTTGTAGAAGATGATAATGCCACACACAAGACCATTATAGTGTGGCCTTTGTAGTCTGTGCAGCAGTGTTATCTCTCTCTCTCTCTCTCTCTTTTTTTGAGCGCTAAAGGAATTTCCCACCTCCTTGCCTTTGTGCCCGATGGGGAATAGTAACAGGCCTACGGTTGTTTGGATCATGTTTGTTGTTTGTCATCGGCGATCTGTGGAGCCTTTCTGTAAGCTAAACTAAACTGTTTTTGTTTGTGTTCATGTGTACTGTGTAAGGGTTCTTGCCCCTTGCTCTTCATAATGCAAGGAAACACAGCTCTCTGTGTTTTTGAGAAAAGAAGGAAGCAAAAGCAAGATCAAGAAACCCGCAAGGGAGTTAGTAGAGCTGTAGAGGTGTTTTGTTGGCCTGTCTAAAGTGGAGGTTTTGCTTAAGCAATTCACTGTCCTAGGGTACATTTGTTCTGCCGTTGTGTATATATATTTTTCTCGAATACGCATGAGAGTTGCGTATCATTATGTTAATAGGAGAAAAGGTCCTAGGGCCCAAAAAACGTACAAGAGAAAACGCGCGTACACAGAACAAAGTAGAAACACCACCCTAGAAGACTTCACCCCCTTTATTTGAGTCTTGTTTCTCTGTGATGGCATTCATTCTATGTTGTATAATAGATAAATATGCACCATCTGTCAGAAACTGAGTTCAAAATACCATAAACTGTTTCACTAATGAGATCCATCTATGTGTCTCATCATGCTGAAGCTCCACAAAACTGTTGCATTAAAATGTATATTCATGCATGGTCAGTAGACATATATACCTTATGGTTTTGCAGATAGAATGGCGCAATAACAGACTGGAGTTGCAATCTGATAGTAATGTGGCTTTGATTAATGAGGTTGACAAATTGCTTGAGCTCCTGCAGATTCCACCTGAGGTGTGCATTCTATTGATGTATTACATCTATTTTCCTATATTAATACTTATGCTACAATAGTACCGGAATTCATGATGCTACTGATCATACTGCAGTATGAGGAATCATTAACTGGAGGATCATTTGATGAAGGAAATATGGTCAAGAACATTGAAGCCTGTGACTGGTTAACCAGTGCTATAAAGAACCTAGAAGCGTCCAACATAGACCCAATCTATGTAAAGTTGCGTGCTGTAGGTTCCCTCTCTTCGTACAAATAGCATTTGTTTTCGTATTGAAGGTTTACATACCTGAGATTTTTGTTAATATTACAAATCAGTGGACCTTAACTTAGATACACAGTTAGATGCATAGTTTTTCGGGATGCATAGTTTTTACTATGCACTTAGATATACACTATATCTAGATACACAACAAAAGCAATGTATATAGAAAACCAAAATGTCTTATAATTTGAAATGGCATGAGTATCTATTAGTATGCTGCTCTGGTAGAACTTGAAGGATTTTTTTATGACATGGAAAGGTAGATATATTGAGTAGAAAAAAGAAGAAATTTCCCCATAACAACAATAAAGACTTTTAGTTCCAAGCAAGTTAGGTTAGGCTGGAGTTGAAATCCAACATAAACGACAAATCAAGGTTTAGGTATATGGACAACTGTTTTTTATGTATTCCTATTCAAGGCTAAATCTTTCGGTATATTCCATTCTTTCAAGTCTCCTTTTACTGTCTTTTCTATATCAATTTCGATCTTCTCCTGTCTCTCTTCTCATTGCTATCGCACCTTAGGATCCCACTATACATTGGTGTTGGAGGTCTCCATTGAACATGTCCAAACAACTGGAATATGTGAAACCCTAAACCTAATCCTAGGTTGGGAGTATATTATATAGAAGAGTTAGGTGGGCCAAAGCCCATTACAAAAGGGGTAATTAGGGAAATACATGGAAACCCTAACCTAACCCTAATCAGTGGTCTAACACCCCCGCAACCACAACTCTATTTTGTACAGATGTTGAGACTAGATCAGAACTCAGTGGATACACTCGACGATAACCCCATGGTGAAGATGTCGGCGAATTGTGAAGTGGTCGGGGCGTGGAGAACGCGAACATCACCGACGATGACACGCTCGCGGAATAAGTGAAGGTCGATCTCCACGTGCTTCGTGTGCTAATATTGCACGAGATTGGTGGAGAGATAGATCATGCTGATGTTGTCGCAGTAGATGAGGGTGGAGTGCTCGAGGGGGTTGTAGAGTTTCTAAAGAAGCTGGCGAAGCCAGGGGCCTTGGCTACATCGTTGGCCACAGTGCGATACTCGACCTCAGCGCTGGAGCGGGAGACAACGTGTTGCCGCTTCGAGGCCCAGGAGATGAGGTTGGCGCCCAGAAACACGGCGTAGCCGGATGTGGATCGACACGTGTCGGGGCAGCTAGCCCAGTCGACATTGGTGTAGACCACCAGCTCAGAAGTCGAGGAGGGTCGAAGTAGAAGGCCGAAGTCGATGGAGTCGTGGAGGTAGAGAAGAATCCGCTTGACAGTGGTGAGGTGGGGCTCCTATGGGGTGTGCATGTGAAGGCACACTTGCTAAACGACGTAGGCGATGTCGGGCCGGGAGAATGTCAGGTATTGGAGAGCACTGATGCGGTTCCGGTAGGCTGTCACATCGGTGACCGGGAGCCCATCGTCGTCGGAGAGCTTCGCCTGAGTGTCAATAGGCATGGAGCAGGGCTTGCAGTCGGACATGCCAGCCCACTCTATAATGCCGAGGGCGTACTGGCGTTGGTGGAGAAAGAGGCTTTTGGGCCGCCGCTACACGGTGATGAGGAAGGGTGGCAATTGTGCACTGGAGGAGTGCGGCACTAGACGCCATGAGCACAATGTCGTCGAATAGAGGAGGAGGTAGACAATGCCATCATTGTGCCGATGGATGAATAGGGACGTGTCCGACTTAGCCTCAACGAAACCGAGGAGAACAAGTAGGAGGCGAAGCGACTGTACCAAGCTCTCGACGCCTGCTTGAGGCGTAGAGCGGTTCAGCCTGCAGACCAAATCCGAGCGAGTGGAATCGACGAAGCCAGTGGGCTAGCTACAATACACTAGCTTGGTCAGAGTGCCGTGAAGAAAGACATTTTTGACATCCAGCTGATGGACCACCCAGTTTCGAGAGAGGGTGAGGGACAAGATGACCCGAACATTGACGAACTTGACGACGGGGCTGAAGGTCTTGTCTAGTCCACTCTAGGATGCTGAGTGAAGCCCCAAAGTACCCAACGAGCCTTGTAGCGATTGAGCGAGCCGTCAGAGGTGAGCTTGTGGTGGATGATCCACTTGCCGGTAAAGAAAGTGTTTATCCTCTCTTGTGAGGACAAAGTCAATTTGACTAGAGTGTTGGCCACTACTATAGGTCACTAAATGGATTTCTCTCTTCGTAAAGGAAGTGTTGGCTATCAATAGGTCAAAAGTTACCACAAAGTCCAAGACTTTCTCTTCCTCTTGACTCCTACTACCATACCCAGAACCTCTATGAACCGTCTTGAAACCTGCAGTTGTTATACCTACAATGTTCATTGAGGTTTCTATTAAAAGCTTCTCACGAATAGGTATAGCTCTAACCATGTCATCTAAGTCTTTCCAGAAGACTCTTAGCATTCTCATCATGGCCTACTTGGGGTCATATTACGTTCAAGACCAAATCACCCACGATAAGCTTGACTAAGACAATCCTATCTCCTTGACTTCTTACATCCAACACGCCGTTCTTAGACAATTATCAATAAAAACTCATACTCCATTTTTATTTGTAGTTGTCACTATGTACCAAAGCTTGAAGCCGATATTGTCCACCTCTTTCGCCATCTAACCCTTCCATTTTGTCTCTTAGACACATAATATATTTACATGCCTGCTAGTTGCTGTCTCAATTAATTTCTTTAACTTATCTATAAGTGTACTTACATTCCAACTAACTAAACAGATTATAGTTGGTTCGACTAACTTCCTTACTCCGGGCGTTGATGTAGCGTGCCACTAAAGTAGTGACCCGATTCTTGTTCACTTGTTACCATGCACAGATCACAATACAATGTGTTACCAAGGGAGTGCTAATTCAGCCCTTACCCATTTAACACCATACTCGGGTTCCGATATGACATGTCGCTGAGAGGGTTGCATCTCAATGGATTTTTCGTTTCCACTCATGATGATACTTTGTATTGAAAAGAAAATCCGGTTATGGCTATAATGTTATGGGTAATGCACAGTTTTATGTAATTTTTCAGTATTTTTTTAACAAAAATGTGGTTTAACTAATTTGCATCTGATTTGCAAAAATATACAGGCCAGGGAAAAACGTGCAGAATTTGTACTTCTTAAGTGCACCTTCGTTCGGAGGGCATCAGAATTTTTAAGGAATTACTTTCCTAGTTTGATTGATTCTATGCTAAATGACAAAGGAAACTTCTCTCAGGTAAATCTTGCTTCAATGTCTGTAATATTTAAGTATAGGATAAAATCAGGATCTTTGTGATCACACTCCTGAACACTTGCAGCGAGGTCATCTGCAGAGGCCTGATCACACTGATATGAGGTACAAATTTAGGACTTATGCACGACTTTTACAACACATCAAGGTTTGTGCATAATAACTCGGTGTGAATTTTTTTTCGTACTGATAACGAGGAGCGAGTGACTTTTAGCTAGTAAAACTTTGTGCATTCTAATGCCCTCTTTGTACTCTGTTTTGAAGAGTTTGGACAAGAGTTGTATGATGCCTTTGCGGAAAGCTTACTGCCATTCGCTGAACATGATAATTCGACGTGAGGTGGAGTTCTATGAGTACTTCTTTGTTTTTAATTTTCTCTTCAATACTGAAAGTTAAACAAAATCATTGACGTGTGCTTAGTATACATCATTAAATTTTCTAAGAAATTCTAGGACCCAAACTTTAAAAATTGCATAAAAAACAATGGCTTGACATAACAATCTCACATTTATTTTGTAGTCTCGTGACTTTTCTAATGAACTCCGTAATAGTTCAAAAGCATCAAAGAGCAGCACACCATTGTTTGAGGGTCCTGCAGGTGCAAACCAGCCTGCAAGTATTACAGATAGTCCTGCAGATGCATACTCCAAGATGATTACTGTTTTCGTTCCACTTCTTGTTGATGAGGTTGTTCTGTATTTCATTGCATTATTTTTGTTAAGGCTTAATAATATTAGTATCCTAATAACACTGTTCATGAATATCTGTGACTAGAGTGCATTCCTTGCACATTTTATGTGCTTTGAAGTTTCTGCACTTCCTCAATCTGATGCTTCAAGTAGCAATCCTAATGCTGAATCAACTATTACTTCTTCAGTTGCATTAGAAGCTTCTGCAAGCATTGGCAAAACAAGTAATGTAAACCACCAGCTCCCAAGTTAAACAGTATTTTTTGGAGTGAATCTATTACTTCTCTTTCTTTCAGAAAAGTGTAAAAGTTAGTTAATATTTTTCCAGGTAACAATCCAGCCGAGATGGGAGCGCTAAATGAATGCATTCAGGAGTTGCTTGATGGTATTCAGGTTGACCTTGTTAGTTTTCCTTACATATTGCATAATTTAGACTAAATACTGATGAGCCAAGAGCTGAGTTACCAACATTTTGGGCTGCGTTGTTGAGCCTTCACTTGTTTTATATGGTTCCTTTTCAGGAGGACTTTTATGCTTTGGTTGACTGGGCATTCAAGCTAGATCCATTGAGTTGCATATCAATGCATGGACTAACAGATCGGTATCTTTCTGGTCAGAAAGCAGAGGTCTCCGGATATGTACAAGTGTTGCTTGATGACTTGGAGACAAGAATAACAATTTTATTCAGCAGGGTTTGACTCTACTATTAGGCTAGCCTTTTTTCTACTTTGGAGAGTTCTTCCATATGTTCCTTACTCTTTCATATTCTGGCCAGTGCAGTTTGTTGATGATGCCTGCTACCAGATTGAGAAATATGAGCGTAATGTGCGTCAAATTGGAGTTGTGCCCTATATTCCCAGGTCTGTTATTATGGCTTCAATAGATATACCTGCTATAGGTTCTCTATGGGGTATACATAACTATGTTTATCTGAATGTGTTCATATTCTTTTCTATTATATAGGTTCTCACAACTTGCAGCACGTATGGAGCAGTATATCAATGGATCCAGGGATCTAGTTGACCAGGCATATACTAAAATTGTATGAACTTACTATAACATTCACCATTCAATGCTAAACACCATTTAACAAAATATACGCCAACTACTGATGCATTTGCAACCGATGTTGGCCATTTCATACCACTCCGATTTGTATTTGCGCCTCTAATTAACTTACCATATGTGACTGAAATAGGTTACCATTATGTTTGTCATTCTGGAGAAAATTGCTCAAGTGGAACCTAAATATGTTGATATTGTACTTTTGGAAAACTATGCAGCTTTCCAGCACAGGTTTAGTTCTTTTTCTCCTGGTGCTCTTCTGTGTGCACTTGTATGATTGTTTGCTACTCTTTTATGACATTTACAGTCCTATAATGATGCTTATGTTCTCCATTCACAACTTACTTTATGGAAACTACAGCAAACAGGTTCCAACCTCCAACTAATGGTTAAAGCTTTGTGCCTCCTTGATTGATGTAACTGGGATAATGCCATTCCTTTATTTAAATTTTAGGAACTAATTGGAAAATACACACACCCTTCAACTGCCTCATCAACTATACAAAAAAGAAATAAAATACCAAATTAGTCTATATTAACACATCATAGTGACTCTTGTACATAGGTGAGCCATAGAGTGAGTGCATGACCTAAGAGACGTAAGATGTAAGAAAGAGATAAGCTGTCTCTTCACATTTGCCTTCTCTCCTTTTTTTTCTCGAACGCGCAAGAGACATGCGCACCATTTCATTAAGAAGAAAGGGAAAAAGATTCAAAAACGGATCAGTACAGGGAGACATAATAAGCCCCCATTACGGCGGCCGAAAACAAAGAAACAACAAGACATCCATAGGGAAAAAACCAGGAACTACTCTGATCTACAGACCTAGGATTGGGGTTGTTAGGAGATCTAAGTTTTTAGCCCCTCCTAACACCCACAGATCCCTCTCCTCCTCGGTCCTCTTGATGGCTATATTAAGACAGGGAGAAAGACCGTCAAAGACACAGGCATTTCGATAGTTCCACAAGATCTAGAGGCCGAGACTGATAAGTGAGTTTAGCCCTTTCTGGCAATTCCATGCAGCTGATCACTGCATCTTTTCCACCAGAGCATGGTATTCTCTTCATGAACTTGAGGAGTGAAATCCTGGAGGTTAACCTGTCCTAGCAGCCTGAACCAGTAGCTTCTTGCAAACACACAACTCATAAGGAGATGGTCAATGGTTTCTTTTTCCTGGTCACAAAGAGGACACTGATCTGGGTGATCCAGCCCCCTTCTTTGAAGTCTATCAGCTGTCCAACACCTATGAAGTGCCTTTTCTCCTTATGTACCTGTTTTGCAAGTTCACTGTCTGGGCACTATGCCATTTGATCTCACAAGTATGTGCCGGCCCATTTCATTTTTATCCGCAGTTCTGCATTTATTTTTAGTTGCAAGTCAAATGAACACTTCCCATTTAGAGAGGGCCCAAGATTTCCACATTCAGCTTCCAGGGTTTGAAAATGATTGAACCATAGAAGATGGCTCTGTACGCCGATTTTTTGATGAGGAGTCACTTGCCTCATGTTTCAATAAATACTGATCCCGATCCATTGATCATTCAACCCCTCATAGGATATCCCATAACTGCTGAAATGAATCAATCCTTCAAAAGAAAGGCCACCTTTTTTATCTCTTAGCCAAGTAAGATTATCAAAAACCATCTTTTATATCTCTTACCCAATTACAATTATCAAGGGCCTGTGCAATTGTTTTGGTATTGAAGCATCTATTTGGGACATAAGGTACAACTAAAACCATCGGAGCAAGATCAACCAAGGCCTGGTAGGGATGTCTCGGGTTTTACCTCCCCATCATCATCCCCGCGACGAATTTTTTTCCTGTGGAGATCCCCATGAACGGTTGCGGAGGACATTTCTTCCCCATCCCCGTTCCCCGCGGGGATAAATTCCCATCGGTGATCCCCATCCCCGCTTAAATTATAATCAGAATATACTTTCTTTGTTATTAATGCAAAACATTGTCATTTATACACATTGTCAGTTGTAAGAAGTTATTATGTATACATCAAAATGAACACATTTGTATAACGAGTGATCTCTTGACAAGCTAATTATTTCTTTTTATCATTAACTATTGCATAAAAACGTTGCTACATGTAAGTTTAACGGGTCCTCGCGGGAAACGGGGATAGGGAATGCTTTCCCATCCCCGTCCCCATTTACCCGTCGGGGGAGAGTTTTTCTCCGTTTACATCCCTGTAGGGGAAGAAACTACCCCATCCCCTAATGAAAGAATTCCCCGCGGGGAATCGGGGATCGGGGCCCATTGGGAACTGTTTTTACCATTTCCAAACAGGGAGATTACTGAAATGGGAAACATGGCTCTCACTTGAGGCTGAACTAGGGATTCCAAACACAATCATGATCGGTCCTCACTGGTTTTCCACAACCACAGCCATTCGATCTGAGAGGCCCGACCTTTGGGAAGCAAGTGCCAAACAGTTGGGCCCAACTCTACAGTATACTAGATCCCTGAGTCTTAAGGGCCAATCTTGGGGAAGCAGGCGCCAAACAGATCTTGTTCAGCATTCCCTCCTCACTCACCAGTTACTGTATTGAGGCGTGCAGCCTATAGAAATGAGCTGATGTTAACAATGATGTAACCCTATCCTTCCATATGTCCCACTAAAGACCATTTAGTTATTTTTATGATCTTCCATATAATTTGTCACATGCAATATGCTCAAAATTTATTTACTCCAAGTGACAAAAAAAATCAACACCTTCATGTAAGAATTAAGAAAAATGCAACGAAAAATTAGATGTGAATATTTCATGTCCAATGCAAACATGAACCTTTTCTTTAGCAAAAAAAAAGTTCCAAAAGAGCAAGTTTTTTTTGTGTTTGCAGAATGAAGGAACATATAGTATCATAAACTGCACAACTAATGCTGGAAATTTACCCATAACAGTTGCAAATACCTAGTATTTTGTAGAACTAATAAAGTTTATATAATTAATTGTATATGCAGCTTGTATGATTTAGCAAATGTTGTGCCAACACTTGCTAAATATTATCATCAAGCTAGTGAAGCCTATGAACAAGCTTGTTCACGCCATATCAATTTGGTCATATATATTGTAAGTTGTTTGTAACTCCTTTGGGTTCCATTCCCCTTTGCCAATGTGAATGATACACTAAGGCATTTTTATTTACTTCATGTGCCACAGAACTTATGCCTGCTTGCTTCTTTCAGCACTTTGAAAAGCTATTCCAATTCGCTCGGAAAATTGAGGAATTAATGTACAACATGAGCCCTGAGGAGGTGAGTCACATGATTTGGTTCTGCGCTGTCTTCCTGAATGTTTATGCCATGTAGTGACCTAATCTCAGAGCTGGACTATTTTCTCTGGTAAATTCATTGGCCTTGTTCTAGCTTGGACTTTGTGGTATTAAAATATATTCATTAGTGTTTATATAATGATCCCTGGTTTGATCTTGGGCCTTATGTTTTTTTAACGTAATGGCATGAGCTTTGCCTCTCAATTAAGAAGAAATAGAACTGATCTAGTTGATAAGGGAAACTAGGTTGGAGAACCTTATAGTCACAGTTTATTAAGAAAAACCGGTGAAAAACCTAAACACAAAGGCCTATATGAGTAACCCTAAGCAACCTAGCTACACACAACTGTTAGAGCTTAACTCACATCATCGTTGCCGAGTTTTTTTTTCTCGAACACGCAGGAGAGCTGCGTATCATTTCATTAGAAGAAGGATGGTATTTACAAAGACTTAACACACCACTCACACACACACAAACAACAAGAGGAATAACCACCTCCTAGCCGGGGTTGAATACAAAAGCTAGGTCCGAAAGACGGGTCAAGCCTTTGGCCCCCGCAAAACACCACATATTGAACTCATCACTGGCTAAGGTAAGCAATCCAGCTATAGAAGGTTGAGCACCATTGAAAACACAGTCATTGCGGTGTCTCCATATAGTCCAAGCCCCCAGGATCATCAAGGAGTTAAAGCCATCTCTGAGGTCCTTAGGAGTAACCTCAGCCGATCTACTCCACCAAGCTTCAAAATTGATATCTTCCATCCCGGGGGCAAGGGCGGACAGGCCGACACGTTGGAGGAGAAGATACCAAAATTGCCTCGCGAGGACACAGGAAACAAGCAAGTGATGAATAGACTCTCCTTCCTGGTCACATAAGGGGCAAGAACTAGGATGGGGAAGACCCCTCTTAGCGAGCCGGTCAGCCACCCAACATTTATTATGTAGGACCAACCAGAGGAAAAACTGACACTTAGGCGGCGCCCAGGTGCTCCACACTCTTTCAAAGCCCGCCAGGGAGGTAGAACCACATAACATTATCTCATAAGCAGATTTGGCCGAATAGATACCATCGGAAGAGAACCTCCAATAATGTTTATCTGGAACTCCCGATTGAAGATCAACGTCAGCCACAACATCTGCCAGCAAAATGAAGTCAACAATGACCTCCCATGTTACCACTCCCCTTAAATCCCCAATCCATGATGAGCTGCACAGAGCATCAGCCACTGTCCTTCGCTTCACCAGCCTTTTAGGAACCAAACTAAAAATATGAGGGGCCAAGTATGTAGTCCTCTGACCCAAGATCCATCTGTCATGCCAAAAAAGAGCTTATCACATCATAGATAAGCAGCTCTGACTTCCCATGACAAACAGGAGCCAAAGCCCCTAACACGCTACACACCATCGTTGCCAAGCTTATCACAACACAGTGATGTGCAACTGCGACTTCCCACGACGAACATGAGCCAAAAGCCCTGACATGCTACCAACTGCTCGCAACAAGTCCAAAAGAAAGTGAAGAGAGCATGTTATCATTGCCAAACTTTGTTGTACCCCACAACAAAAGGAGCTTTGAATTTGTTTTTGCATATTCACTCTAGGAGAGCCAAGGACACCAAGCAAGCAAGTAGTGAACCTGTAAGAGCTTAGCCTCATCTGAAACCCAAGAGATACAAACTTTTGGAATATAAGTGAATTGTTGACCTCTCCCCATTATCTTAATTTTTTGGGTTAAACTAGTCTATGTATAAAACTCAATATAGCATCAAGACTAGAGGTTTTGAGTTTGAGTCTTGGTTAACGCAATTAAGTAAAATAATTACTGCTCGCTCCTATTTCATGTCTAAGGCCTAAGGAAACCTCCACGTGAGGGGGACTGTTCGAATCTAGTGAATTATCGATCTCTTCCCATTAGCTGAAGCTTTTGGGTTTAATTGGTCGGTATGGTGAATGTCAACACGTACAAGTAACAAACATCCCACGCAGACTAACATCCAACAAGGCAGCACAAGGTCTTCTAGACGATGCGTGCATGAAGGAACTAATGTTGATCGTCGTCGTCACTTGCTCAGAAACACTAGGCATAGTTTACACAGAAGAACCCTGTTGGATTATTGTGTATCTGTGTATATCTCTAGTGTAATTGGGCTAAGGGCCCCAACCCATATACTCTTGTATAAATACATAAGCCTACCCTAATATAGGGTTAGGGTTTTCCATTCTCAGCCTCCATCATGGTATCAAGCCTCCTATTCTCTCACCTTCTCTCCCCCTAGCCACCATCCAGCTTCCCCCTCCCTCCCGCGACTTGCCCCCTCTCTCCGGTGACCTGCCGTCGGCTTGTGCCCCCACTTGGCTTCCCTCTCCAACCCTCGGGGGTTGCTCCACTGCCCTCATCTGCATTGCCCCTTGCTCTTCTCGCGGGCACGCACACTGTCACTGCGCCGGGCCCCGTTCGCACTGCCATTGGGCCAGGGTTGGTCGGTGCCCCTTTCACCACCGACGCGCTGCTGGAAACCCGACGACTCCTCCCCAGCGTGGGGTTTGCCCCTAGGGCCTCTTCCTTCACCAGCTTCGGTACACCATCGACGTTATGGAGCAGGTTGGCATGTTTGACTGTAAGTCTTGCTCCACACTTGTTAACACTTAGGTGAAGGTCTCCGACGTCGACGGTGCCCCGGTTGCTGACGCGACGACCTACTGGAGCCTCGCTAGGGGTATCCAGTGCCTTCACATGCATACCCCGCGAGAGCCCCACCTCACTGCTGCCAAGCGGATTCTTCGCTACATCCGTGACCCCATCGACTATGGCCTTCTTTTTTTGGCCCTCTTCGACTTCTGAGCTAATCGTCTACACCAGCGCTGATTTGGCCGATTGGCCTGACACACAACGGTCCACCTTTGGCTATGACGTGTTTCTGAGCACCAATCTCGTCTCCTGATCCTCGAAGCAGTAGTGTGTCGTCTGCCGCTCTAGCGCTGAACCTGAGTATCGCGTTGTGGCCAACGGCGTGCCGATGTGTTCTGGCTCCATCAGCTACTCCATGAGCCCCACTGCCCTCTTGCATGTGCCACACTCGTCTACTAAGGCAACGTCAGTGCAGTCTACCTCTCCATCAATCTCGTGCAGCGCCTGCACACGAAGCACATGGAGATTGACCTCCACTTCGTCCGCGAGTGTGTCGTCGTCGGTGATGTCCACGTCCTTCGCGTCCCGACCACCTACCAGTTTGCCGACATCTTCACTAAGGTTCTTTCGTCCATGATGTTCTCGGAGTTTCGGTCAAGTCTCAACATCTGTAATGACTAGGGTTGCGACTGAGGGGATTGTACTTTTATTGTAATTAGGCTAATTGCCCAGCCCATATACTCTTATATAAATACATAAGCATACCCTAAAATCTAGGGTTAGGGTTTTCCATTCTCAGCCTCCAAACCCCGCAGGATGAAGGGAGGCATATCGACGACACTTCGAAGGAAGGGACCCTGACACCAAAGTATCACCTTTGTTGGGTCTGTCAAACACCGGTTGAGGATTTTGCCCAATACGTTCCACCTCACACCTGCATAAAAGGGCAGGACCACCAATCATTATCCTTACCCACAAGCAGGCATGTGGTTATAGCCTGACATGTGCGCCAAAATGTAGTTTCTCACGTGAAACCTGGTGAAGTTGCATGCCATCAGCCACTGCACTAGTTCATGAGTTGATCTTCAAGAGTTGTTGTAGATTGAAAGTCATGTCCATAGAAGCGTCGCCGTGGCCAGCCATGTCTGGTCTTCATGGCAGCGTTGATACCCATGCAGCATCCATCGCTCTGCAGCATGCGCGACCATCGAGCCGTCGGGCCACCGTAGCCCACGCAACTTCCATGCCGCTGCACTGCCTCCACAGCAATGTGCCATTGCAGTCGCCCTACACCACCGCATCACCGCTATCCGCTCGTCCTCAGCGACATTGGCAACATTGTGATCGCAGCTCTCATTGGGGGGCACACCTCAAGCTGGATAATGAGATTTAGCCTCACAGCTGCCGTCCTAGCTCACCATGCGACCCCTAGCGCCTCACTTAGGACATGTACAACCTAGAGACCCTAGATCGGTTTTCAAAGTAAAGAGACACCTAAGAGACTATGATACAACCCTGAGTCTTTGGATCATGAATATAGTTAAGAGACAATATGTATAGAGAGTCGTGTAAAGATGGGCTCTTCATGAAGATTATTTTTCTTGTATTTTTTCATTTAACCCCTTATAAACTCCTTTTTTTTCTCGAACGCGCAAGAGACATGCGCATCATTGCATTAAGAAGAGCAGTATAAATGATCCATAAAGGACCAATAAAGGGAGGAAATAGAGCCCCCATTACGATGGTGAAAGAAACAGGTGACGCCTAAGAGGGGGGTGAATTAGGACTTCCAAAATTTTTACTAAACTAGGCCACAAATAAATCACTAGAGCAAAACCTATGCAAATAATCAAACTAGAGTGTGCAAACTAGGTTTTTTCTAAGTGTTGCTATCTCTACCGCAATGGCTAAGTTTCAATCTACACTATATAAGTATGAATACAAGATTGAAACTTAAATGCTTAATATAGATGCGGAAACTTAAAGAGCAAGGTAGAGATGCAAACTCTCGTGGATGACGCCGGTATTTTTACCGAGGTATCCGGAACCACGCAAGGTCCCGACTAATCCTCGTTGGTGCCCCTACGCAAAGGGAAGCCCACGCGAGGGCCAAACACCTCGGTCGAGTAACTCCGTAGAGAGCCGCGGGCCTTCTCCACGCGCAAGTGGTGCTCCGCTTCCGGCTCCTCTCGGACGCTCCCCGCCGTCTCCACTATCGAGCTTCTGGCCGAAGTCGCGGGCCTCATTCCCTCCGGTACACGGTGGCGGCCGTGACACAAACGCGGATGTCACGGTCTCGCAAGACTCTCGCCCCACTCGGTACAATTACAACGGCTCGAGCAAGAGCCGAGGGGTTGTGTGGTTTTACAACAATCACTCAACTAACTAGGGTTCACCTAGAGCAAGCGCTAAAGCGGTCTAACTAACCTAAGCACTTCGCAAAGCACCCACACTAATCATCGAGTGATTTTATTAAGCACTTGGGTGTTTGAGCTCTTGGAAATGTGCACTATATGCCTTGGTATGTTGCTTGGGCTCTCACACCTTGAAATGGCCGGTTGGGGTGTATTTATAGCCCCCAACACAAAACTAGCTGTTGGAGAAAAGCTGCTGCTTCTCTGCGGCACACCGGACAGTTCGGTGCGCCTAGCCGTTGGTTCCCTTGGACTCCACTTGATCTTCATAATGTCTTCTTTTGAGGTGTTGCTTTCCTCAATGTCTTGGTCCAAGTTACTTTAGCATCCTGTGAACTACAAACACAAACACTAGCAAACACATTAGTTCACAGGTTGTGTTAATCATCAAACACCAAAACTCATTTAGCCAAATGGCCCCAGGGTCCATTTTCCTTACAGATGGCCAAAAGCAAAGAAACAAGAAAACACCCATGGAATAACAAGAAACTACCCTGATCTAAAGACCAGGGATCAAGAGACAGAGTATTAAATATGGTTGTACATACCCTTAGGCCGAATGGGTTGGCCGTGGTGGCTAGGTTTAGCATCGCCCATGCCGCCCACGTGGGGGCTTGTGTCCTAGCGATGGACCCCATGTGCCTTCTATTTATTGAGAAACAAAATTAATTAGGTACCACATCAAATAGGATCATGTTATTAAGATATATTTCCATAGGCATAATGATATGTAGATATGCTTACTTCTTTTACTAATGAACTCCATAGTATTCTAGATACATGATTTTCTCTCTCCATCAAGTAGGAGAGCTGCATATCATTCTGTTAAGAAGAAAAAATGGGTACATATAGTTAGAATAGGAAACCCTAACCCTAACTGGGTTGGGTGATTTATTCTTAATAGAGGTATCTAGGCCTAGGCCCATTACAGAGGGACGAGACTAAACCCTATATAGTTCTAACACTAACACCCCCCACAGTCACAACTCTATCCTGTACAGATGTTGAGACTGGACCAGAAGTCTAGGAATACACTGGACGACAGTCCCTTGGTGAAGATGTCGGCGAACTACATCGTTGTGGGGACGCTGAGGACCCGAACGTCACCTGCAGCGACACGCTCCCGGACGAAGTGCATGTCGATCTCCACATGCTTCGTGCGCTGATGCTGCACGAGATTGGTGGAGAGGTAGACGGCGTTGACGTTGTTGCAGTAGACGAGGGTGGCGCGCTGAAGGGGGCTGTGGTGCTCGTGGAGGAGCTGGCGCATCCAGGAGGCCTCGACCACGTCGTTGGCCACAGCGCGGTACTCGGCCTCCGCGCTGGAGTGAGAGACGACGGGTTGCCGCTTGGCGGCCCAGGAGACGAGGTTGGCGCCTAGAAACATAGCATAGCTGGAGGTGGACCGGCGCGTGTCGGGGCAGCCGACCCAGTCAGCGTCCATGTAGAGTACTAGTTCCGACGTCGAGGATGGGCAGAGGAGGAGGCCGTAGTCGAGGGAGCCGCGGAGGTAGCGCAGGATCCGCTTGAGAGCGGTGAGATGGGCTCCCGTGGAGTGTGCATATGGAGGCACACCTGCTGGACGACGTAGGTGATGTCGGGGCGGGAGAATGTGAGGTACTAGAGCGCGCCTGTCAGGATTCGGTAAGATGTCACATCGGCGACCGGGGGCCCGTCGTCCTCGGAGAGCTTTGCCTGAGTGTCAACAGGCGTGGAACAGGGCTTGCAATCGGACATGCCAGCCCGCTCCAGAATGTCGATGGCGTACTGGTGCTGGTGCAGGAAGAGACCCTGAGGCCGACGTTCAGCAGTGATGCCGAGGAAGTGATGGAGAGGCCCCAAGTCCTTCATCGCAAAATCCCATTTAAGGGCGATGATCGTGCGTTGTAGGAGATCGGCAGTGGAGGCCGTGAGCACAATGTTGTCGACGTAGAGGAGGAGGTAGGCAGTGTCCTCGCCCCGCCGATAGATGAATAGTGATGTATCCGACTTGGCCTCGACGAAGCCGATGGAGGCCAAGTGGGTGGCGAAGCGGCTGTACCAGGCACGCGGCGCCTGCTTGAGGCCGTAGAGGGAGCGGTTCAGCCGGCAGACCAGGTCCGGGTGAGCAGCGTCGACGAAGCCGGTGGGCTGGCTGCAATAGACAATCTCTGTCAGAGTGCCATGGAGGAAGGCATTCTTGACGTCGAGCTGATGGATCGTCCAATTCCGGGAGAGGGCGAGGGAGAGGACGACACGAACTGTGGCGAACTTAACGACGGGGCTGAAGATTTCGTCGTAGTCCACTCCGGGGCACTGGGTGAAGCCCCGAAGGACCCAACGGGCCTTGTAGCGGTCGAGGGAGCCATTCGAGGTCAGCTTGTGGCGGAAGAGCCACTTGTCGGTGACCACGTTAGTGCCAGGAGGACACGGCACCAGGACCCAGGTGTGGTTGGCCAGCAGGGCCGCGTACTCCTCCTCCATGGCCCGACGCCGGTGTGGGTCAGCGAGGGCGGAGCGAACGGAGGAGGGGACTAGGGAGGCGTCTGGTGGAGTAGCGGTCGTATCAGCGACCAGAATAAGCTGGTCGACCGGCCGAAGGACGCCGGCAGCACGGCGAGTCACCATGGGGTGAGTGTGTCCGGGGTCGCGGTGAATGGTGACCGGGTGGTACACCGACGGCTCAGAAGCCACGGGCGTGGCCGGCACGCGGCGATGATAGACGACGACGGGTTTGGCGAATCGGGTCGCGCTTGTCGAGGGGCCCGGGTCGATGGGCACCGAGGGAGGAGCGCTTCCGCGGCGGTGGTAGACGATGGCGGGGTCGGTGAAACGGGTCCCGCTCGTCGATAGGGTCGAAGTCGCGGGGGTCGCATGCGGCACAGGCGGGGTCGACGGGGCCGCACGTGGCTTAGGCGGGGTGGACGTGGTCGTGCATGGCACCGGTGGGGTCGACGTGGCCGCGCGTGGAGCAGACGAGGTCGACGGGGTCGCGCATGGCGCAGGCAGGGTCGACGGGGCTGTGCATGGTGCAAGCAGGGTCGACGGGGCCGCGCGTGGTGCGGGCGGGGTCGACGGTGCCGCGCGTGGCGTAGGCAGATGTGCGAGCGGGGGCGTCGAGGCCACATGTGGCATGGGCGGGATCGACGGGGCCGCACGTGAGTGCGGTGAAGCTGCACAAGGTGCGGGCAACGGTGCGAGGCGAGGTGCCTTGGGAGGATGGGTACTCAGATCAGACTCAAGAAAGGAGTCGAGATCAATGGGTGGGGAGGAGCCAGCAAGGGGAAACACATCGAAAACGACATGACGGGAGATGATGATGCGATGGGAGGTGAGGTCAAGACAATGATACCCCTTGTGGTCAGGAGAGTAGCCAAGGAAGAGGCAGCGAGTGGAGCGTGGAGACAACTTATGGGGAGCAGTAGCAGAAGTGTTAGGGTAGCAGGCACATCCGAACACGCGGAGGTGGTCGTAGGTGGGGACTGTGCCATACAGGGCGAAGTAGGGGGTGGAGTGGTCACCGCCTTCGATGGGAGGCAGTTGAGGAGGTGGGTGGCAGTGTGTAGGGCTTCTGCCCAGTAGCTGGCAGGGAGAGACGCCTAGAAGAGAAGGCAGCAAATCATGTTTGTGGTGGTGTGAATCATGCGCTCTGCCCGGCCATTCTGGGCGAAGGTGTAGGGGCACGAGAGACGCAACTGGACGTCGTGGGTGAGGAAGAAAGAGCGAGAAGCGTGGTTGTCGAACTCGCGGCCATTATCACACTGGAGGGCACGGATCGAGCGACTGAACTGGGTGGAGACCCAAGCGAAAAAGTGGGTGAGGGTGGTGAATGTGTCGAGCTTCAGCCGAAGGGGGAAAGTCCAAAGAAAGTGAGAGAAGTCGTCCAGAATGACCAGATAGTATTTGTAACCAGAGAGGCTGAGGACAGGAGAGGTCCAGAGATCACAATGGACAAGGTCAAAAGGCTGAGCAGCCCTGGACATGGAGGTGGAAAAGGGAAGACGAGAGTGACGGCCGAGTTGACAGGCATGACAGAGGCGCTCAGAGGAGCCTCGGGAATAGGAGATATCTGAGTGGCTGGAAAGCTTAGAGAGCACGTCTGGTCCAGGGTGTCTGAGACGACGATGCCAGACGACAGAGGTGGTGGTAGTAGCGAGGGCATGGGGGCGAGCGACACTGGTGGGGCTAGTGGAGGGCAAGTGAAGAGAGTAGAGAGGGCCGGAGCTGTCATAGCGAGCGAGCACGACACGCGAGGGAAGGTGGCGTATGGTGAGCCCCCAGGGATCGAACTCCATCGCACAATGGTTTTCACCAGTGAAGCGACGAACTGAGAAAAGGGGATGAGTCAGACCAGGAGCAACAAGGATGTCGTTAAGGTGGAATGGTCCCGGAAGAACCGATGCACCGACAGAGGTGACCGGGAGAGTGGAACCGTTGCCCACGACGATAGAGTGAGGGTGTGGGGGATGAGGAGGATGGGAGTGAGATAACAAGCTAGCAGTAGGAGTAGTGTGGAAGGAGGCGCCAGAGTCGACCACCCAATCGGTGGGGGGAGGGGGGAGGTGGTGGCGGTGAAGGTACGGTGTGAGCGGAGAGGGCCAAAGAAGGTGCCCCGATAGAGGCGCGAGGAAGGGGGGGAGATGACACGGGCTCGACCTCTAGGGAGGCGAGCACAACACGTGGGAAGACAAGCGGGCCAGGCACGTGACGGCCCGCCTGAGGGTGGAGCTCGACGCAGTCCCGGAGAATAGGGTTCCAGGCTGGATCGAAGGACACGAACATGCCACGGATGAGCTGGCCGTTGTGGAGGAGGGTACGCACTGTCACGAGAGCAGCGAGTGAGGTGAAGCTCATGTATGGCGGGGGGGACGCCATGGAACCGTGAGGGGGAGACAACACTGGTAGGAGTAGCGCGATTGCACGAACAGCGAGGAGGGGTGGCAAGGGAACGACTGTCAAGAAGGGCGCGCGCAGCCACCAGGATCGAGTCGGGTGGCGCGGTAGGGAGCTGGGGCCGACAACGCTTGACGGCAGGAGACCTGCGGCCGACCGGAACGAGGGGAGGAGGCCGGCTATAGTGCCGGCATAGGCTGGCAGAGGAGGGAGAAGGACGCCGGCGGCTGGTCAGTGGAGTAAACGGGGGCGGGCGGGGGCCTGGTGGCCAGGGCGCGTGCCGAGGATGCGACCCGTGGGAGGTCCCGCGCGGAATCAGTTGTGCGCGTTGGCGAGGCCTTCTTCCCCCTGTCCGACCCGGCGGACTTGGCCGCCGTAGGCGTCGCGGCGAGCGGGCGCAGGAACCGGGGTGGTGGCGCGGCACGAGATCCGGGGCGGGCGCGCCGACCACGAGCAGGAGCGGACGGCTCGGGGCGGCGCGGACTTGGCCGGACTGGGGAGGCCGACGGCGAGCAGGGGCGGCACAGGCCGAGCCGGGCGCGGGCGCGGCCGGGGAGAGGGCATCGGCGGCAGGGGTGAGGAGGGGGGAGCACGATCGCCGAGGGGAGGACGCCGGCGGCTGGCGGCCAGGGAGGGAAGAGAGGGGAAAAATCAAACCTAGCTCTGGTACCAAGTTAGAATAGGAAACCCTAACCCTAACTGGGTTGGGAGATGTATTCTTAATAGAGGTATCTGGGCCTAGGCCCATTACAGAGGGACGAGAGTAAACCCTAATACAGTTCTAACACTAACAATATCACCCTTACAAACGACACTGAACACGAGCTAAGACCAAACCTCACTAGGGATCTAAAAAGGAAAAATACCTATCTGCAAAATAAAAAAACTAAGACCAGCCTGACAAGACTCATCTAGCCTTTCGAAAGGCAAACCTCAAAATTTCAGCTCGTCTCTAACCTAGACCATGATCAAGGAAAGACTCCGGACTCCATCAAAAACCCACTGGCTGTGGGCTGTGGAAGTTCCAAATGGAACCAAGCTCCCAAGATGATCATTGAATTGAGTCCTTGCCTGACCTCCCCTTCAACCCTGGAATTTGCATCAGACCACCAATCGTCAAAGTATGGCTGTAGCAGCAGAAGAAGGCTCTGCAACCCAACTGTAGAAGAATGAAGTGGTTGTTGTATTGCATAGAGAAGGGGTTACAATATATAGACTCAATCCTAACCCTAATGGGCCGACAACCCAACAGTGGTGCCGCCCACACACACTCACACACACACAGTCTAACATCCCCCCGCAGTTGCAACGGGGGCACCACACATGATGAGACTAGAGTAGAGGCCGAAGGTAGGAGCCGACGGGTTGAGATCCCCCCACAGTTGTAGCGTCGTGATGGTGCGAATGTTGCGGCTGGAGAAGAGACTGGTGTGTGCTCCAAGAAGATGATAGCCCCGAGATACCGAGGTAGCCGAAGTCGAGGTGGTCGCGGTCGGGAGACACGCAGCAGAAGCCTGATCTTCGGGAGGGGTCGACGTTCGAGCGTCAACGATCGGCAGGGCGACACAACAAAAGGGCACCGGCAGGCCGACCTTCCTGCTTCTTCGATCGCCCGGGCGTCAAGGAGCCCCGCCAGGGAGGCCGACAGCAGCGCACACGCCAGCGTCGGTCATGGTGTCTGCGCCCGTGACAGAATAGAAGGGGAAACGACAGATCTGGTCGGGAAGGCCACGACAGCGATGAATCTAGCCGGGAAGACGCGATCCGGCCAAAGTGACGACGGATCGAGCCGGGAGGGTCGCAGCAATGGGGATCCGGCCGGGAAGGCCGCGACAACGACGGATCTAGCGAAGGCGATGAAGGGGGTGGGTGGCGAGGCGGGTCCAGCCGGGCAGGGGCCTGTGCCGGGCCTGGCAAGGGGTGTTGACGGCGCCGGCGCCGGGAGAAGCATGTAGTGGAGGCACTGCTAGGTGACAGCGCAGTCGGAGGCGACCGGTCGACACGGCCAGCGGCGCGGTCCAAGGGTCAGCCCGCCTCTGTCAGTGGATCAGGGCGGTGCAGGCGTCCAGGACGGCGTCGACGAAGTCTAGGAACGTCGCCCCCGGCTGCGCGTCGCATGGGCCGAGGCGGAGCTCGGGCAGGCGGGCCCAGACGTGGCGCCAGCGGCGGGAGAGCACACTGGTGCGCGCGGCGGCACGAATGGATCCGATGCGGAGGAGGATTGAGAACAGGAGGTCGTCGAGGAGGCTGGGCAGCGAGGCCGCGCGCCTGCTCGCGCGGTGCTGGCGGGCCTGGCCGACGACGGAGGAGGTTGGGGCGGGGGAGAGAGGAAGGGGAAGGCCCCGGCGGCGACAGGGGAGGGCGCGCTGGCGCCCATGGGCACGGCGGCGTGGTGGGGAAGGGAGAGGGCGCCAGAACCAGGGAGGTGCATGGCGGCGGGCGAGCAGGGGCGTCGGGCTGCTGTGGTAGAAGCAGAGGCGCCGGGAGAGGGAGCTACCGGCGGCTGAAGAAGGTGGTCGGCGGCTGGGAACTTGGAGCCATCAGCTGGGCAGGCAGGGTGGTTGGAGCCCAGCCGCTCGTGCTGGCCGCAGCGGCTGCAGTAGCGGCAGTGGCCGCTGTGGGCATGGGGGGACCAGCCGCGCGCGTGCTGGTCACAGCGGCGGCGGCGGCGTCACTGGACGTGTAGCCACCTCGTCGTGGCCGGGGAAGGGTCGCGGACACGCGACGGCTTGGGCCTGCGTGTCGGTTCGGGTGGAATGGGCGGCCGACGTCGCTGGGGAAGGGGAAGGGCCGCCTGAGGTGAGATGAGCCGCCCCTGGGAGGGAAGGAGGAGCCTCCCGGGGCAGCGGTTTGCTCAACGGTGGCGGCTGGGGGTGGAGAGGAAGGAAACCCTAATCTGATACCATGTAGAAGAGTGAAGTGGTTGTTGTATTGCATAGAGAAGAGATTACAATATATAGACTCAACCCTAACCCTAATGGGCCGGCAGTCCAACAGTGGTACCGACCCACACACACTCACACACACAGTCTAACACCAACCCCTTGGAGCAAGAAGTCGTCTCATGCAAACACACAACCAACCAGCCAATGGTTAATATTCTGAGGCTCCTGGTCGCAGATGAGATAACATGTTGTGTGCGGTAAACCTCTCTTTCAAAGTCTATCAGTTGTCCAGCATTTGTTGTCAGCTACCAACCTCATAAAAATGGACATTTGCCTGGAGCCCATGGTCTCCAAATTCTTTTCCAGGACCAAAAGGCACAGCACCCTGAAACAATTCAGTATATGTAGATTTCGCTGAATAAAGACTAGAGCTGGAAAAACGCCAAGAATCCAAGTCTGATCCACAAGAGCTTCAAGAATAATACGCTTGTTGGCTCTGCGATTGCTTTGCTATGCTAAGTAGTCTATCTTCTGCAGTCCATGACTGAAAACTGTTTCCTGTCTAATGCACTTTTTGCTCACAAAGTTATTTCAAATGCCTAGCTCTCTACGCTTAGTGCCCAGTATTGTTCTGAATATTGTTGGATACTTCTAACTGCCACAGATACCCTTCCAAGTTGGAATGTCAAAGGTAGATTTTCGCAAGATGTTGAAGTCTAGCTTAACTGGAGTAAGTTGGCAGTAAACTCGTCTTTTACATCTATGGACTTTCATGAACTTAGTCATAAAGCAATATCCCTTACTCTCATTTTATATGGTTGGCAGCTTGACAAGACAATCAATGCAATGTATAGAAAACTACAGAAGAATATGACTGCCGAGGAATTGCTGCCTTCGCTATGGGAAAAATGCAAGGTGTGTTATCTTCATAATGATAAACAGCGAAATGAACAGGGGAGCTATTTGTAATCTCTTTAGTGTGATGCAGAAGGCAGTGTACCTCCCACAGTATTTGATCTTTGTTTTCCTTAGCCAAATTTGTCTTATAAAAGAAATGCTATATAAGGGCTAGTTTGGAAACTTAAATCCTCTCCAGAACTCCCGGGAATTGAAGGGAAAATTAAACTAATTTCCCTCTCAATCCCCAGAAATTCTGGAAGGAATTTAAGTTTCCAAACTAGCCCTAAATGTGACTGAAGTAAGGGGAACGGCTTAATTTTTCTTGCTTGATGTGTCGTTTGTTGCAGAAAGAGTTTCTTGATAAATACGCAACATTCCTCAAGTTGATTTCGAAAATATATCCTGACGAGAAGGTGATATCTGTGAACGAAATGAGAGATACTCTAGCTTCACTGTAGCTATTTCGTTAGAAGGTAACTTTCTGCTCTCTGATTTGTACTGCTTTGCCCTGCTACTTGTTTTAATGCATTGTTCGTTGCTTGTGCCAGGTTCGCATGTCCGTTGGTTTGCTTGCGCATATAAGTTGACCTGATTCAGCATCATCTTAGGTTCTTGATCCTCACTGAACCAACTATCTGATATGTGATCCCTTACCAATTATCTGATTCATGGTCTGTTGTGGAACCTTTAAGGGCTTGTTCAATCCATGTGGATTGGGTGGGATTGAGTGACAATCTCACCCAATCCACGTGGGATAGGAATAACCAAACAATGCCTAAATAAATTCTGGATGACATGGATGTTAAACAATTTGTTTATTTCTGTTTTTACTAGCAATAATGTGCATTAGTCAAGCTTAAATATGGTCCATTACCTTCATGGATTGGTGGTGATGGCACGAGAGGGCCTTAATTCCATTACCTTCCTCGGTGTCTGGACTATGTGGAAACGTAGGAATTGTTGTGTTTTTGATAGGATGTGGCTGGACATGAACTAGAGCTTTGGAGGTTGGCTGGTGCTTGGAGTCTCTCTCTCCTCATCGGTTCTATACCGGGTTGCGGAATCTTTAGTTGGTAGTTGCCCTGTTGTTTTAGTTATGAATCCTTTTGTTATTGTGTATGCTTGCTTCTTGTAACGGTCATAATAGACCGAAACTTCCTTCTACTTAATTTAATGATACATAGTTTTTCTACACGTCCGAGAGAAAAAATATAAAACATGGTGACATAGGCAAAGACGACACATACTGTTCCTCATGCCACTCCTCTCTAAGTTGACATGTGCGGAACCGCCACTGCTGCCGGAACCACTGCGAGCTTATTTGGCAATAATGTTTATCAAAACCATTGTTTTACAATACTATACAATTATCATGACAATACCAAAAATATCATAATTTTAAAAAACATTGTAAATCATGATATTAGACAAAAGCTAGACATGCCATTAAAAACTTTGGTTTAGAGTAGAGTTTTCAAT
Source organism: Zea mays (assembly GCF_902167145.1). Classification (NCBI taxonomy): domain Eukaryota; kingdom Viridiplantae; phylum Streptophyta; class Magnoliopsida; order Poales; family Poaceae; genus Zea; species Zea mays. The sequence goes on from NC_050099.1 coordinate 15,872,118, forward strand.
ACTCCAAAAATAACATGATATCTAGAATACTGTGGTTTTAAAACATAGTTTTCAGAAATGTAACCAAACACATCATGACATAAAATAGTATGATATTAATAAAAACCATCATATTATCTAGAAATTGTAAAAATACTTTGTAGGCCATACGCCTTGTGGTTTCCTAGCCTCGTCGCCGCACGACTGAAAGCCTGTGTCACAGCACAACAAGGCACAATTTTATAAGCGGCGATTTAGGGGATGTTTGGGAACAAAGTTTTTTAGCAGTATTGAAGCAATACTGTGGTATTATATACTTTGAGGTGTTTGGCAACTCATCTGAAATCTCTGTATACTAAACTGTAGTATTGTAAATACTGCACTTGTTTTGCAGTTTTGGAAACTTTGGTCTCAGCCAAAGTTTTTCTCTGTAAAGAGAGCGCCAGCTGGGTCCCGCTCTGGCTGATTGGTCTCAACCAAAGTTTTTCCCAAACACGTTGATGTATTGGATACTGTTGTATTCGAAAATTGAAGCATTGTAAATTGTAGTAATATCATGACTAAAGTATACTTTAGTATTTGAAAAACTGCAGTTTGGAAAAAACTGTGTTTCCAAACAGGGCCTTAGTGCCTGTTTGTGGGGTAGTTTTCAATACTACAGTTTTTGGAATACCACAACTGCACATCAACATCATGACACATCTACCATTGTTTCATTTTATTCCAGTTAAACTATGGTATTCTGAAACTACATGTTGTTTGGTTGCCATATAGGCCCGAGGCAAGGTCAAGGCTAGACGGTGCTGAGAGAAGCTACCGCATAGGGATGAAAATGGTCGATAAACACTAAAACCATTACCATTTTCATAGTTTCTATCGGAAACAAAATCGAAACCGTAACTCCGGAAACGGAAACGATATCGGTATTTCGGAAACATCGGAAACGAAAGTTTGGTGCGGAAAATACACCGGTAACGGTCGAAATCTAAAATACAATCGGTAAACATATCAAACTTCATAATACAACAAAGTTGACAAAAGATCACAAAGATCACAAGTTCACAATTCATGATATAACAAGTTCACAATATAACAAGTGCACAAGGATCATAAATTTATAATATAAAAAGTTTACAAAGATCACAAGTTCACAATATAACAAGTTCACAGTATAACAAGTTCATAAAGATTACAAGTTCACAGACTCAAAGTTCACAATATCCACTCGATCTAGCTGACATGACATGCTTACTTATGAAATATTTTTTCCTCATATAAAGAGTTTTTCACAACCTCACAGGAAAACCCTAAAACCCAGTGTGTGCAAAAGACCAAATCGTTAATCTCAACTGCCTTCCTACACCATCTATCCCAAAATAAATCTTAAGGCATCCAAAAAATACAAAAATAAGTAATCCTTGTCTAGAGACATACAAGCGATGTGAAAAATCACATGCTCGAAAATTCCGAAAAATTCTGAGACACAATTCCGAAAAAATCTGAGACACAATTCCAGAAAATTCCGAGACACAAATACGGTAATTTCCGACAAAAACCGGTAACTGAAGGAAACTGTCGGTAAAACACCACGCCAATTCCGATACCGATTCCGATAGAAAATTCTGAAAACTGATTCCGCTTTCGAAAAATATCGTTACCGATGAATCCGACCGTTCGAAATCGGTTTCCGGAATACCGAAAAATTCTGAAACCGTTTTCATCCCTACTACCGCATATGTCGCTTCTTTCCACACAGAAGAAAAATTACAGTCCAGAGCCAAGTTGTCAATACCCAAAAATACTATGGTACCCGGTACAACCATGATTTTAGATACCAAGTTTTTGGATAAGCAACCAAACATCTTTTAGCCTAAAATATTATATGTCGGGGACCATAATTAGGGGTACCCCCAAGACTCCTAAACTCGGCTGGTAATCACCATCAGCACAAGCTGCAAAAGCCTGATGGGCGCAATTCAGGTCAAGGCTCCGTCCACTCAAGGGACACGATCTCGCCTCGCCCGAGCCCAGCCTCGGGCAGGAATAGTAGACCCAGGCGGATTCACGCCTCGCCCGAGGGCCTACTCAAGCAACGGGCGCACCTTCGACTCGCCCGAGGCCCAGCTCGGGCAGGCTTCGCAGTGAAGCAACCTTGGCCAGATCGCCTCGCCAACCGACCGTATCGCAGGAGCATTCAATGCAAGGATCGCCTGACACCTTATCCTGACGCGCGTTCCTCAGTCGGCAGGGCCGAAGTAACCGCAGTCACTTCGCCCCTCCACTGACTGACCTGACAGGAAAACAGCGCCGTCTGCCCTGCTCCGACTGCTGTGCCACCCGCCAGGGTGAGGCTGACAGCCGCCGAGTCCAGCCTCAGGCGCCATAGGAAGCTCTGCCTCGCCCGACCCCGGGGCTCGGCCTCAACCTCGACCTCGGAAGATGGTCTCCGCCTCGCCCGACCCAAGGGCTCGGCCTCAACCTCAACCTTGGAAGACGGCCTCAACCTCGACCTCGGAAGACAGTCTCCACCTCGCCCAACCCTAGGGCTCGGCCTCAACCTCGACCTCAGAGGAGTCTCCGCCTCGCCCGACCTTGGGCTCGGACCGACCACGCTACAGGGGGGTACATCATTACCCTACCCCTAGCTAGCTCAGGCTACGGGGAACAAGACCGGCGTCCCATCTGGCTCGCCCCAGTAAACAAGTAATGATGGCACCCCGCGTGCTCCCATGACGACGGCGGTTCTCAGCCCCCTACGGAAGCAAGGAGACGTCAGCAAGGTCCCGACAGCCCCGACAGCTGTGTTTCTACAGGGCTCAAGCGCTCCTCCGACGACCACGACATCACATGCATAGGGCACTAGCACCTCTCCGACAGCCACGTCGGCATGTACATAGGGCTCTGGCTCCTCTCTGCCGGACACGTTAGCATATTGCTACACCCCCATTGTAAACCTGGACCCTCTCCTTACATCTATAAAAGGAAGGTCCAGGGCCCTCGTACAGAGAGGTGGCCGCGCGGGAGGACGGGCTGGCGGACAGGCTCTCTCCCTCTCCCTCGCGAACGCTTGTAACCCCCTACTGCAAGCGCATCCACCCTGGGCGCAGGACAACACGAAGCTGCGGTTTTCCCCTCTTTGTGTCCCGTCTCGCGCCGACCCATCTGGGCTGGGGCACGCAGCGACAATTTACTCGTCGGTCCAGGGACCCCCCGGGGTCGAAACGCCGACAGTTGGCGCGCCAGGTAGGGGCCTGCTGCGTGTTGACGAACAGCTTCCCGTCAAGCTCCAGATGGGTAGTCTCCAGCAACTTCTTCAACCCGGGACGCTGCTCCATTTCGGGAATCTCGAGTTCATGTCCCTCGGCGGCAGCTACGACATGGTACTCCTTCCTCCGCCGCGCGACAGCGACAACGGTGGCCATCAGCCCGCCCAGCGGCGGCGGAATCGACGATGTCTTCCCCCCATGGCGGAAGAGCAGCATCCGGGTCTGTCCTGTCACCTTCCCCTCCGCAGGAGGAGGAGGCAGGGCAACCATGGCCAAGCAGGAGGCGGCACCTCGTTGGCTGTCGAGCGAGTCGACGACGCTGGCGCCCCAGCGGGGGACACGTCGGGCGTTGACCTCGCGTCTGAGACGAAGATGGGCGCCGTTTCCCCGCAACACGCCAACCCCAAGCGGACAAATGACGCCAGCACGCTCGCGAAGGACTTGCTGGGCGTCAGCCTCGTACCTGAGATAACGGTGCAGTCCGTCCCCGACGCGACTTCTTCACCATCCGTCGATCAAGAGGTACCATCCGTTTTCCACCCTGTGCCTTTTAGATTCAGCTTCGACCCACCGAGCGATCCCGCTTCGGTGGATGCTTTCATAAAGGCATACCCTAACCTTCCGCGGTACCATATGTGGTCAACCTGGGACCGACTGACGGCCGTCTCGACCTACGGGCCTCCGGGCTCCGAGGAAGACGACGAGCCTGACTCTGGTTGGGATTTCTCCGGGCTTGGTAATCCTAGCGCCATGCGAGACTTCATGACCGCATGTGACTACTGCCTCTCCGATTGCTCCGATGATGGCCACAGCCTTGACAACGGGGGCTGTGGCCCAAGTCGCGAATGTTTCCACGTCGATCTAGGGGGTCACGACGAAGGCAACCACCTTGGTATGCCGGAGGACGACGATCCCCCTAGGCCTGCGCCTCATGTTGACATCCTTCGGGAGCTAGCTGTGGTCCCAATCCCTGCGGGGGGTCAGGACACACAGCTCGAGCAAATCCGCGAGATGCAGGCCAAGCTCGACGAGGAGGCAGGACAACTTGTGCAGCTCCGACAAAACATCGGGCAGGAGTGGGCAGGCCGAGCACTAGCCGGAGAAGCGCGTCATCGGGCCCAGGACGTCCAGCACTGCTTCGCTGACGATGCCAGGGCAAGGCTGCCCCCGGCTTCCAGTGGGGTCGGCTAGAACCTGGCTGCAGCGGCAATACTACTCCGAGCGATGTCGGAGCCATCTGAAAGGGAATTAGGCTTACACCTATTTCCTAATTGATTTTGGTAGTTGAATTGCCCAACACAAATAATTGGACTAACTAGTTTGCTCTAGTCTATAAGTTCTACAGGTGCCAAAGGTTCACAATAAGCCAATAAAAAGACCAAGAAAAGGGTTCAAACAAGAGAGCAAAAGACAACCCGAAAGGCACCCTGGTCTGGCGCACCGGACTGTCCGGTGTGCCACCGGACAATGTCCGGTGCACCAGGGCACTTCATCTCAAACTCTTCACCTTCGGGAAAATCAGAGGGTGCTCCGCTATAATTCACCGGACTGTCTGGTGCACACCAGACTGTCCGGTGTGCCAGCGGAGCAACGGCTACTTCGCGTGCAACGGTCGACTGCAACCGCATTCAATGCGCTACAGTGCGCGCAGAAGTCAGAGCACGCGCGGGTGGCGCACCGGACAGTCTACAGGACCTGTCGGGTGCACCACCGGACAGCCCAGTGGCCTCACAAGTTAGAGCTTCAACGGTCGAACCCCAACGGTCTGCTGACGTGGCTGGCGCACCGGACAGTGTCCGGTGGCGCACCGGACTGTCCGGTGCGCCATGCGACTGCAGCCTTCCAACAGCCATCTTTGGTGGTTGGGGCTATAAATACCCCAACCACCCCACATTCAATGGCATCCAAGTTTCTACACTTCTACACCTTACAAGAGTTATAGCATTCAATACAAGACACACCAAAGAGATCAAATCCTCTCCCAACTCCACACAAAAGCTTTAGTGATTAGAGAGAGTGATTTGTAGTGTTCATTTGAGCTCTTACGCTTGGATTGCTTCTTTCTCTCATTCTTTCTTGTGATCATACTCAATTGTAACCAAGGCAAGAGACACCAATTGTGTGGTGGTCCTTGCGGGGACTTTGTGTCCCGTTTGATTGAGAAGAAGCTCACTCGGTCTAAGTGACCGTTTGAGAGAGGGAAAGGGTTGAAAGAGACCCGGTCTTCGTGACCACCTCAACGGGGAGTAGGTTTACAAGAACCGAACCTCGGTAAAACAAATCACCGTGTCTCGCTCTTTATTCGCTCACGATTTGTTTTGCGCCCTCTCTCTCGGACTCGTTTCTATTTCTAACGCTAACCCAGCTTGTAGTTGTGATTAAGTTTGTAAATTTTAGATTCGCCCTATTCACCCCCCCCCTCTAGGCGACTTTCAATTGGTATCGGAGCCCGATGCTTCATTAGAGCCTAACCGCTCGAAGTGATGTCGGGAGATCACGCCAAGAAAGAGATGGGGACCGACGAGAAGCCCATTACAAGCCACGGGAAGGCTTCATCGGGAGAGTCCTACAACAAAGGGAAGGGGAAGGAAAAGGAATCCCCTTCACACAAGTCGCGTCGGAGTGGTGACAAGAAGAAGAAGATGAGGAAGGTGGTCTACTACGAGACCGACTCCTCGTCACCATCCACCTCCGGCTCCGACACGCCGTCCGTAACTTCTAAGCGCCATGAGCGCAAGAAGTTTAGTAAGATCCCCCTACGCTACCCTCGCATTCCTAAACATACGCCATTACTTTCCGTCCCATTGGGCAAACCACCAACGTTTGATGGTGAAGATTATGCTAGGTGGAGTGATATGATGGAATATCACCTAACCTCACTCCACAAAAGTATATGAGATGTTGTTGAGTTTGGTGTACAGGTATCATCTGTAGGGGATGAAGACTATGATGAGGACGAAGTAGCTCAAATTGTGCACTTCAACTCCCAAGCCACCACTATACTCCTTGCCTCTCTAAGTCGAGAGGAGTATAATAAGGTGCAAGGGTTGAAGAGCGCAAAGGAGATTTGGGATGTGCTAAAGACCGCGCATGAAGGAGACGAGGTGACCAAGATCACCAAGCGGGAGACGATCGAGGGGGAGCTCGGTCGCTTCCGACTTCGCCAAGGGGAGGAGCCACAAGACATGTACAACCGGCTCAAAACCTTGGTGAACCAAGTGCGCAACCTCGGGAGCTAAAAATGGGATGACCACGAAGTGGTTAAGGTTATCCTTAGATCACTTGTTTTCCTTAACCCTACTCAAGTTCAATTAATTCGTGGTAATCCTAGATATACACTAATGACTCCCAAGGAAGTGATAGGAAACTTTGTGAGCTTTGAATTGATGATCAAAGGCTCAAAGAAAATTAACGAGCTAGATGGTCCCTCCACGCCCGAAGCACAACCGGTCGTATTCAAGGCAATGAAGGAGAAGGAGGAATCTACATCAAGTAGACAACCAATCGACGCCTCAAAGCTCGACAATGAGGAGATGGCGCTCATCATCAAGAGCTTCCGCCAAATCCTCAAGCAAAGGAGGGGGAAGGACTACAAATCCCGCTCCAAGAAAGTTTGCTACAAATGTGGTAAGCCCGGTCATTTTATTGCAAAATGTCCACTATCTAGTGACAATGACAGGGGCGACGACAAGAAGGGAAAGAGGAGAGAAAAGAAGAGGTACCACACAAAGAGAGGTGGCGATGCTCATGTGTGCCGTGAATGGGACTCCAACGAGAGCTCTAGCGACTCCTCCTCCGACGAGGACGCCGCCAACATCGCCGTCACCAAGGGACTTCTCTTCCCCAACGTCGGCCACAAGTGCCTCATGGCAAAGGACGGCAAAAGGAAGAAGGTAAAATCAAAATCCTCCACTAAATATGAAACCTCTAGTGATGAGGATAATGCTAGTGATGAGGAGGATAATTTGCGCATCCTTTTTGCCAACCTTAACATGCAACAAAAGGAAAAATTAAATGAATTAATTAGTGCTATTCATGAAAAGGATGATCTCTTGGACTCCCAAGAGGACTTCCTTATTAAAGAAAACAAGAAGCACGTTAAGGTTAAAAATGCTTACGCTCTAGAAGTAGAAAAATGTGAAAAACTATCTAGTGAGCTAAGCACTTGCCATGACACTATTGCCAACCTTAGAAATGAAAATGCTAAATTAATTGCTAAGGTTGATTCTAATGTTTGTGATGGTTCAATTCCCAATCTTAGAGATGATAATGTTAACTTACTTGCTAAGATTGAAGAATTGAATGTCTCACTTGCTAGCCTTAGGATTGAAAATGAAAAATTGATTGCTAAGGCTAAAGATTTTGATGCTTGCAATGTTACTATTTCTAACCTTAGAAGTGAAAATGATATATTACATGCTAAGGTTGTAGAATTAAAATCTTGCAAACCCTCTACATCTACCATTGAGCATACTTCCATTTGTACTAGATGTAGAGACATTAACATTGATGCTATTCATGATCATATGGCTTTAATTAAACAACAAAATGATCATATCGCTAAATTAGATGCTAAAATTGCCGAGCATGACTTAGAAAATGAAAAGTTTAAATTTGCTAGAAGCATGCTCTATAGTGGGAGACGCACTGGCATCAAGGATGGCATTGGCTTCCAAAAGGGAGACAATGTCAAACTTAATGCCCCTCCTAAAAGATTGTCTAATTTTGTTAAGGGCAAGGCTCCCATGCCTCAGGATAACGAGGGTTACATTTTATACCCTGCCGGTTATCCCGAGAGCAAAATTAGGAGAATTCATTCTAGGAAGTCTCACTCTGGCCCTAATCATGCTTACATGTATAAGGGTGAGACATCTAGCTCTAGGCAATCAACCTGTGCAAAATTGCCTAAGAAGAAGACTCCTATTGCATCAAATGATTCTAACATTTTATTTAAGACTTTTTATGCATCTTATGTTTTAACTAACAAATCCGGCAAGGTAGTTGCCAAGTTTGTTGGGGGCAAACACAAGGGATCAAAGACTTGTGTTTGGGTACCCAAAGTTGTATCTAATGCCAAAGGACCCAAAACCGTTTGGGTACCTAAAACCAGGAACTAAACTTGTTTTGTAGGTTTATGCATCCGGAGGCTCAAGTTGGATCATCGATAGCGGGTGCACAAACCACATGACAGGGGAGAAGTAGATGTTCTCCTCCTATGAGAAAAACCAAGATCCCCAACGAGCTATCACATTCGGGGATGGAAATCAAGGTTTGGTCAAAGGATTGGGTAAAATTGCTATATCTCCTGACCATTCCATTTCAAACGTTTTTCTTGTAGACTCCTTAGATTACAATTTGCTTTCCGTATCTCAATTATGCAAAATGGGCTACAACTGTCTTTTCACAGACGTAGGTGTTACTGTCTTTAGAAGGAGTGATGATTCAATAGCATTTAAAGGAGTGTTAGAGGGTCAGCTATACTTAGTAGACTTTTACAGAGCTGAACTCGACACTTGCTTAATTGCTAAGACTAACATGGGCTGGCTCTGGCATCGCCGACTAGCACATGTTGGAATGAAGAATCTTCACAAACTTCTAAAGGGAGAACACATTTTGGGACTAACAAATGTTCATTTTGAGAAAGACAGGATTTGTAGCGCATGTCAGGTAGGGAAGCAAGTTGGTGTTCATCATCCACACAAGAACATCATGACGACTGACAGGCCACTCGAGCTCCTTCACATGGATCTATTCGGCCCGATTGCTTACATAAGTATCGGCGGGAGTAAGTACTGTCTAGTTATTGTGGATGATTATTCTCGCTTCACTTGGGTGTTCTTTTTGCAGGAAAAATCTCATACCCAAGAGACATTAAAGGGATTCTTGAGACGGGCTCAAAACGAGTTCGGCTTAAGGATCAAGAAAATTAGAAGCGACAACGGGACGGAGTTCAAGAACTCTCAAATTGAAGGCTTCCTTGAGGAGAAGGTCATCAAGCATGAGTTCTCTTCTCCCTACACCCCACAACAAAATGGTGTAGTGGAGAGGAAGAATCGAACTCTATTAGACATGGTAAGAATCATGCTTGATGAATACAAGACTTCGGATCGGTTTTGGGCCGAGGCGATCAACACCGCTTGCTACGCCATCAACCGGTTATATCTACACCGAATCCTCAAGAAGACATCATACGAACTCCTAACTGGTAAAAAGCCCAATGTTTCATATTTTAGAGTCTTTGGTAGCAAATGTTTTATCCTTGTTAAAAGAGGTAGAAAATCTAAATTTGCTCCTAAGGCTGTAGAAGGCTTTTTACTAGGATATGATTCAAACACAAGGGCATATAGAGTCTTCAACAAGTCCTCCGGACTAGTTGAAGTTTCTTGTGACATTGTGTTTGATGAGACTAATGGCTCTCAAGTGGAGCAAGTTGATCTTGATGACATAGGTGATGAAGAGGCTCCGTGCGTCGTGCTAAGGAACATGTCCATTGGGGATGTGTGTCCTAAAGAATCCGAAGAGCCGCCACATGCACAAGATCAACCGTCTTCCTCCACACAAGCATCTCCACCAACTCAAGATGAGGATACAGCTCAAAATGATGAAGGAGAAGATCAAGAAGTTGAGCCACCTCAATAGGAGAGCAATGATCAAGGGGGAGATGCCCATGATCAAGATGAGGAAGATGAACAAGTTCCAAGGCCGCCACACCCAAGAGTCCACCAAGCAATCCAACGAGATCACCCCGTCGACACCATTCTCGGCGACATTCATAAGGAGGAAGCACTACAAGATTCGGATTGGGTGGTGACGATGCAAGAGGAGCTCAACAACTTCACTAGGAATGAGGTATGACATTTAGTTCCACGTCCTAATCAAAATGTTGTAGGAACCAAGTGGGTTTTCCGCAACAAGCAAGACGAGCATGGTGTGGTGACAAGGAACAAAGCCCGACTTGTGGCGAAGGGATATTCACAAGTCGAAGGTTTGGATTTCGGTGAAACCTATGCACCCGTAGCTAGGCTTGAGTCAATTCGCATATTACTTGCCTATGCTACTTACCATGACTTTAAGCTTTACCAAATGGACGTGAAAAGTGCCTTCCTCAATGGACCAATCAAGGAAGAGGTCTATGTTGAGCAACCTCCTGGCTTTGAAGATAGTGAGTATCCTAACCATGTGTATAAACTCTCTAAGGCGCTTTATGGGCTCAAGCAAGCCCCAAGAGCATGGTATGAATGCCTAAGGGCTTGTTCGGTTAGCTCTCAATCCATGTGGATTGAGTGGGATTGGATGGGTTTGAATCCCAAACAAGTCAAACTTCTTAAGAATTTTTTCCAATCCCATCCAATCCATGTGTATTGGGAATAACCGAACAAGGCCTAAGAGATTTCCTTAACACTAATGGCTTCAAAGTCGTAAAGGACGATCCTACTCTATTCACTAAAACTCTTAACAATGATTTGTTTGTATGCCAAATTTATATTGATGATATTATATTTGGGTCTACTAACGAATCTACATGTGAGGAATTTAGTAGGATCATGACACAGAAATTCGAGATGTCAATGATGGGGGAGTTGAAGTACTTCTTAGGATTTCAAGTGAAGCAACTCCAAGAGGGCACCTTCATTAGCCAAACGAAGTATTTTCAAGACATTCTAAACAAGTTTGGGATGAAGGATGCCAAGCCCATCAAGACACCCATGGGAACCAATGGGCATCTCGACCTCGACATGGAAGGTAAATCCGTCGATCAAAAGGTATACCGGTCGATGATAGGCTCTTTACTCTATTTATGTGCATCTTGACCGGACATTATGCTTTCCGTATGCATGTGTGCAAGATTCCAAGCCGACCCTAAGGAAGCTCACCTTACGACCGTAAAACGAATCTTGAGATATTTGGTTCATACTCCTAAGTTTGGGCTTTGGTACCCTCGGGGATCCACATTTGATTTAATTGGTTATTCGGATGCTGATTGGGCGGGGTGTAAAATTAATAGAAAGAGCACATCGGGGACTTGCCAGTTCTTGGGAAGGTCCTTGGTGTCTTGGGCTTCAAAGAAGCAAAATTCCGTAGCTCTTTCTACCGCCGAAGCCGAGTATATTGCCGCAGGCCAATGTTGCGCGCAATTGCTTTGGATGAGGCAAACCCTTAGGGACTACGGTTACAAATTAACCAAAGTTCCTCTTCTATGTGATAATGAGAGTGCAATCCGCATGGCGGATAATCCCGTTGAGCATAGCCGCACTAAACACATAGCCATTCAGTATCATTTCTTAAGGGATCACCAACAAAAGGGAGATATCGAGATTGCATATATTAACACCAAGGAACAATTAGCCGATATCTTTACCAAGCCACTAGATGAACAAACTTTTAACAAACTTAGGCATGAGCTAAATATTCTTGATTCTAGGAATTTCTTTTGATGTCTTGCATACATAGCACATTAATATACCTTGGATCATGTCTCTTTTACATGCTATGACTAATGTGTTTTCAAGTGAATTTCAAACCAAGTCATAGATTGAAAGGGATTTGGAGTCTTCGGCGAAGACACATGCTTCCACTCCACTCCGTCAAGTATTCACCCTTCGCCGTCACTCCGAGCAACTCTTCGTCTTTGGTATAATCTTCACTCATATGTTCTTTACCAAAGGGGGAGAAAGTAGTTTAAAAGGGCTTATATTTCACTCAAGTATCCGTTTTTGGCGATTCATGCCAAAGGGGGAGAAAGTATTAGCCCAAAGCAAATATCTTCGAAAATTTGTAAAACCCTCTTGAACACTAAGAGGAGGATTTTATTAAGGGGGAGTTTTGTTTAGTCAAAGGAAAAGCATTTGAAATAGGGGGAGAAAATTTCAAATCTTGAAAATGCTTTTCAAAATCTTATCATTTACCTTTGACTATTTGCAAAAGGACTTTGAAAAGAATTTACAAAAGAATTTGCAAAAACAAAACATGTGGTGGAAGCATGGTCCAAAATGTTAAAAAATAAAGAAACAATCCATGCATATCTTATGAGAATATTTATTTGTTCAATTCTAAGTAACTTTTGCACTTACATTATGCAAACTAGTTCAATTATGCACTTCTATATTTGCTTTGGTTTGTGTTGGCATCAATCACCAAAAAGGGGGAGATTGAAAGGGAATTAGGCTTACACCTATTTCCTAATTGATTTTGGTAGTTGCATTGCCCAACACAAATAATTGGACTAACTAGTTTGCTCTAGTCTATAAGTTCTATAGGTGCCAAAGGTTCACAATAAGCCAATAAAAAGACCAAGAAAAGGGTTCAAACAAGAGAGCAAAAGACAACCCGAAAGGCACCCTGGTCTGGCGCACCGGACTGTCCGGTGTGCCACCGGACAATATCCGGTGCACCAGGGCACTTCAGCTCGAACTCTTCACCTTCGGGAAAATCAGAGGGCGCTCCGCTATAATTCACCGGACTGTCCGGTGAGTCATCGAACAGTGTCCGGTGCACACCGGACTGTCCGGTGTGCCAGCGGAGCAACGGCTACTTCGCGCGCAACGGTCGACTGCAACCGCATTCAATGCGCTACAGTGCGCGCAGAAGTCAGAGCACGCGCGGGTGGCGCACCGGACAGTCTACAGGACCTGTCGGTTGCACCACCGGACAGCCCAGTGGCCTCACAAGTTAGAGCTTCAACGGTCGAACCCCAACGGTCTGCTGACGTGGCTGGCGCACCGGACAGTGTCCGGTGCGCCATGCGACTGCAGCCTTCCAACAGCCATCTTTGGTGGTTGGGGCTATAAATACCCCAACCACCCCACATTCAATGGCATCCAAGTTTCTACACTTCTACACCTTACAAGAGTTATAGCATTCAATACAAGACACACCAAAGAGATCAAATCCTCTCCCAACTCCACACAAAAGCTTTAGTGATTAGAGAGAGTGATTTGTAGTGTCCATTTGAGCTCTTGCGCTTGGATTGCTTCTTTCTCTCATTCTTTCTTGTGATCATACTCAATTGTAACCAAGGCAAGAGACACCAATTGTGTGGTGGTCCTTGCGGGGACTTTGTGTCCCGTTTGATTGAGAAGAAGAAGCTCACTCGGTCTAAGTGACCGTTTGAGAGAGGGAAAGGGTTGAAAGAGACCCGGTCTTCGTGACCACCTCAACGGGGAGTAGGTTTGCAAGAACCGAACCTCGGTAAAACAAATCACCGTGTCTCGCTCTTTATTCGCTCACGATTTGTTTTGCGCCCTCTCTCTCGGACTCGTTTCTATTTCTAACGCTAACCCGGCTTGTAGTTGTGATTAAGTTTGTAAATTTCAGATTCACCCTATTCACCCTCCCTCTAGGCGACTTTCACCATCCACCACCGAGGGGCGGCGTATCCAGGGAGAACTCAAGAATCTCCTGGAGGATGCCGCGGTCCGACGGGCCGAGAGCTCTGCCTCCCGAAGGCAAGGGTACCCTCCGGAGCATCGCGCCGCGACTTCCCGATTCATGCGGGAAGCCTCGGTCCACACCGGGCGCACGCGGGACGCAACGCCTGCACCCCCGGGTCGCCTCGGCAACGAGCACCACCGCCGCGACCGTCGAGCCCACCTCGACGAGAAGGTGCGCCGAGGCTACCACCCCAGGCGTGGGGGACGCTACGACAGCGGGAAAGATCGGAGCCCCTCGCCCGAACCACCCGGTCCGCAAGCTTTCAGCCGGGCCATACGACGGGCGCCGTTCCCGACCCGGTTCCGAGCCCCGACTACCATCACCAAGTACTCGGGGGTGAAAGTCGCCTAGAGGGGGGTGAATAGGGCGAAACTGAAATTTACAAATATAAACACAACTACAAGCCGGGTTAGCGTTAGAAATGTAATCGAGTCCGAGAGAGGGCGTGAAAATAAATCGCAAGCAAATAATGAAGTGAGACACGAGGATTTGTTTTACCGAGGTTCGGTTCTCTCAAACCTACTCCCCGTTGAGGAGGCCACAAAGGCCGGGTCTCTTTCAACCCTTTCCCTCTCTCAAACGGTCCCTCGGACCGAGTGAGCTTTTCTTCTTCTCAATCAAACGGGAACAAAAACTTCCCCACAAGGGCCACCACACAATTGGTGCCTCTTGCCTTGGTTACAATTGAGTTTTGATCACAAGAACAAGTGAGAAAGAAAGAAAGCGATCCAAGCGCAAGAGCTCAAAAGAACACGGCAAATCTCTCTCGCTAGTCACTAAAGGCTTGAGTGGAATTGGAGAGGATTTGATCTCTTTTGGTGTGTCTAGAATTGAATGCAAGAGCTCTTGTAGTAGTTGAGAGGTGGAAAACTTGGATGCAATGAATGGTGGGGTGGTTGGGGTATTTATAGCCCCAACCACCAAACTTGACCGTTGGCAGGGTTGTCTGTTCGATGGCGCACCGGACAGTCCGGTGCACACCGGACAGTCCGGTGCCCCCTGCCACGTCATCACTGCCGTTGGATTCTGACCGTTGGAGCTTCTGACATGTGGGCCCTCCAGGGTGTCCGGTGCACACCGGACATCTACTGTTCCTTGTCCGGTGTGCCAGTATGGGCAAGCCTGCCATCTGCGCGCGCTGCGCGCGCATTTATTGCACCGCAGAGAGCCGTTGGCGCGGAGGTAGCCGTTGCTCCGGAGTTGCACCGGACAGTCCGGTGCACACCGGACAGTCCGGTGATTTTTAGCGGACTAGCCGTTGGCGATTCCCGAAGCTGGCGAGTTCCTGAGGCCGCTCCTCCTTGGCGCACCGGACACTGTCCGGTGTACACCGGACAGTCCGGTGAATTATAGCGCGAGTGCCTCCGGAAATTCCCGAAGGTGGCGAGTTTGAGTCTGAGTCCCCTGGTGCACCGGACATGTCCGGTGGCACACCGGACTGTCCGGTGCACCAGACCAGGGGTGCCTTCGGTTGCCCCTTTGCTCCTTTGTTGAATCCAAAACTTGGTCTTTTTATTGGCTGAGTGTGAACCTTTAACACCTGTATAATCTATACACTTGGGCAAACTGGTTAGTCCAATAGATTTGTGTTGGGTAATTCAACCACCAAAATTAATTAGGGACTAGGTGTAAGCCTAATTCCCTTTCAATCTCCCCCTTTTTGGTGATTGATGCCAACACAAACCAAAGCAAATATAGAAGTGCATAATTGAACTAGTTTGCATAATGTAAGTGTAAAGGTTGCTTGGAATTGAGCCAATGTTAATACTTACAAGATATGCATGGATTGTTTCTTTCTTATTTAACATTTTGGACCACGCTTGCACCACATGTTTTGTTTTTGCAAATTCTTTTGTAAGTCCTTTTCAAAGATCTTTTGCAAATAGTCAAAGGTAAATGAATAAGAGTTTGCAAAGCATTTTCAAGATTTGAAATTTTCTCCCCCTGTTTCAAATGCTTTTCCTTTGACTTAACAAAACTCCCCCTAAAGGAGATCCACCTCTTAGTGTTCAAGAGGGTTTTGATATACATTTTTGAAAAACTAATTTTCTCTTCCTTTTGAACACAATAGGATACCAATTGAAAAATACTCTTGGAAAGCACTAAATTTTGAAATTGGTGGTGGTGCGGTCCTTTTGCTTTGGGCTCTTACTTTCTCCCCCTTTGGTATTAATCGCCAAAAACGGAATCATTAGAGCCCATTAAGTACTATCTTCCCCTTTGGTCATAAGTGAATGAGTTAAGATTATACCAAAGACGAAGTCCGGTCCTTTTGCTTAGGGCTTGTACTCTCTCCCCCAAAGACAAGGTCCTTTTCTTGGAGCGATGGCGAAGGATGAGTTACGGAGTGGAAGCCTTTGTTTTCGCCGAAGACTCCAATTCCCTTTCAATATACCTATGACTTGGTGTGAAATGGACTTGAAAAACACATTAGTCATAGCATATGAAAGAGATATGATCAAAGGTATATAAATGAGCTATGTGTGCAATCTAGCAAAAGAAATTGCGCGAATCAAGAATATTGAGCTCATGTCTAAGTTTGGTAAAAGTTTGTTCATCAAGAGGCTTGGTAAAGATATCGGCTAATTGATCTTTAGTGTTAATATAAGAAATCTCGATATCTCCCTTTTGTTGGTGATCCCTAAGAAAATGATACCGAATGGCTATGTGCTTAGTGCGGCTATGCTCGACGGGATTGTCGGCCATTTTGATTGCACTCTCATTATCACATAGCAAAGGGACTTTGGTTAATTTGTAACCATAGTCCCGCAGGGTTTGCCTCATCCAAAGCAATTGCGCGCAACAATGACCTGCGGCAATGTACTCGGCTTCGGCGGTGGAAAGAGCGACCGAATTTTGCTTCTTTGAAGCCCAAGACACCAAGGATCTTCCCAAGAACTGGCAAGTCCCCGATGTGCTCTTCCTATTAATCTTACACCCTGCCCAATCAGCATCCGAATAACCAATTAAATCAAAAGTGGATCCCCGAGGGTACCAAAGGCCAAACTTAGGTGTATAAGCCAAATATCTCAAGATTCGTTTTACGACCGTAAGGTGTGATTCCTTAGGGTCGGATTGGAATCTTGCACACATGCAAACGGAAAGCATAATGTCCGGTCGAGATGCACATAAATAAAGCAATGAACCAATCATCGACCGGTATACCTTTTGATCCACGGACTTACCTCCCGTGTCGAGGTCGAGATGCCCATTGGTTCCCATGGGTGTCTTGATGGGCTTGGCATCCTTCATCCCAAACTTGTTTAGAATGTCTTGAGTGTACTTCGTTTGGCTGATGAAGGTGCCCTCTTGGAGTTGCTTTACTTGGAATCCTAAGAAATACTTCAACTCCCCCATCATAGACATCTCGAATTTCTGTGTCATGATCCTACTAAATTCCTCACAAGTAGATTCGTTAGTAGACCCAAATATGATATCATCAACATAAATTTGGCATACAAACAAATCATTGTCAAGAGTTTTAGTGAAGAGTGTAGGATCGGCCTTGCCGACTTTGAAGCCATTAGCGATAAGGAAATCTCTAAGGCATTCATACCATGCTCTTGGGGCTTGCTTGAGCCCATAAAGCGCCTTAGAGAGCTTATAGACATGGTTAGGATACTCACTGTCTTCAAAGCCGGGAGGTTGCTCAACATAGACCTCTTCCTTGATTGGTCCGTTGAGGAAGGCACTTTTCACGTCCATTTGATAAAGCTTAAAGCCATGGTAAGTAGCATAGGCCAATAATATGCGAATTGACTCAAGCCTAGCTACGGGTGCATAGGTTTCACCGAAATCCAAACCTTCGACTTGGGAGTATCCCTTGGCCACAAGTCGTGCTTTGTTCCTTGTCACCACACCATGCTCATCTTGCTTGTTGCGGAAAACCCATTTGGTTCCTACAACATTTTGGTTAGGACGTGGAACCAAATGCCATACCTCATTTCTAGTGAAGTTGTTGAGCTCCTCTTGCATCGCCACCACCCAATCCGAATCTTGGAGAGCTTCCTCTACCCTGTGTGGCTCAATAGAGGAAACAAAAGAATAATGTTCACAAAAATGAGCAACCCGAGATCTAGTAGTTACCCCCTTATGAATGTCGCCGAGGATGGTGTCGACGGGGTGATCTCGTTGAATTGCTTGGTGGACTCTTGGGTGTGGCGGCCTTGGTTCTTCCTCATCCTCCTTTTCTTGATTATTTGCATCTCCCCCTTGATCATTGCTATTATCTTGAGGTGGCTCATTTGCTTGATCTTCTACTTCATCAACTTGAGTCTCATCCTCATTTTGAGTTGGTGGAGATGCTTGCGTGGTGGAGGATGGTTGATCTTGTGCACCTGGAGGCTCTTCGGATTCCTTAGGACACACATCCCCAATGGACATGTTCCTTAGTGCTATGCATGGAGCCTGTTCATCACCTATCTCATCAAGATCAACTTGCTCTACTTGAGAGTCGTTAGTTTCATCAAACACAACGTCACATGAGACTTCAACTAGTCCAGTGGACTTGTTAAAGACCCTATATGCCCTTGTGTTTGAGTCATAACCAAGTAAAAAGCCTTCTACAGTTTTAGGAGCAAATTTAGATTTTCTACTTCTTTTAACAAGAATAAAGCATTTGCTACCAAAAACTCTAAAGTATGAAATGTTGGGCTTTTTACCGGTTAGGAGTTCATATGATGTCTTCTTGAGGATTCGGTGAAGATATAACCGGTTGATGGCGTAGCAGGCGGTGTTGACCGCTTCGGCCCAAAACCGGTCCGGAGTCTTGTACTCATCAAGCATGGTCCTTGCCATGTCCAAAAGAGTTCGATTCTTCCTCTCCACTACACCATTTTGTTGTGGCGTGTAGGGAGAAGAGAACTCATGCTTGATGCCCTCCTCCTCAAGGAAGCCTTCGATTTGAGAATTCTTGAACTCCGTCCCGTTGTCGCTTCTTATTTTCTTGATCCTTAAGCCAAACTCATTTTGAGCCCGTCTCAAGAATCCTTTTAAGGTCTCTTGGGTTTGAGATTTTTCCTGTAAAAAGAACACCCAAGTGAAGCGAGAATAATCATCCACTATTACAAGACAATACTTACTTCCGCCGATGCTTATGTAAGCAATCGGGCCGAATAAATCCATGTGGAGTAGCTCAAGCGGCCTGTCGGTCGTCATGATGTTCTTGTGTGGATGATGGGTGCCAACTTGCTTCCCGGCTTGGCATGCGCTACAAATCCTGTCTTTCTCAAAATGAACATTTGTTAGTCCTAAAATGTGCTCTCCCTTTAGAAGCTTATGAAGATTCTTCATCCCAACATGGGCTAGTCGGCGGTGCCAGAGCCAACCCATGTTAGTCTTAGCAATCAAGCAAGTGTCGAGTTCAGCTCTATCAAAATCCACCAAGTATAGCTGACCCTCTAACACTCCCTTAAATGCTATTGAATCATCACTTCTTCTAAAGACAGTGACACCTATATCAGTGAATAGACAGTTGTAGCCCATTTGACATGATTGAGATACGGAAAGCAAATTGTAATCTAATGAATCAACAAGAAAAACATTAGAAATAGTATGGTCAGGTGATATAGCAATTTTACCCAATCCTTTGACCAAACCTTGATTTCCATCCCCGAATGTGATAGCTCGTTGGGGATCTTGGTTTTTCTCATATGAGGAGAACATCTTTTTCTCCCCTGTCATGTGGTTTGTGCACCCGCTGTCGAGTATCCAACTTGAGCCCCCGGATGCATAAACCTATAAAACAAGTTTAGTTCTTGACTTTAGGTACCCAAACGGTTTTGGGTCCTTTGGCATTAGACACAAGAACTTTGGGTACCCAAACACAAGTCTTTGTCCCCTTGTGTTTGCCCCCAACAAACTTGGCAACGACCTTGCCGGATTTGTTAGTCAAAACATAGGATGCATCAAAAGTTTTAAATGAAATAGCATGATCATTTGATGCATTAGGAGTTTTCTTTCTAGGCAACTTAGCACGGGTTGGTTGCCTGGAACTAGATGTCTCTCCCTTATACATAAAAGCATGATTAGGGCCAGAGTGAGACTTCCTAGAATGAATTTTCCTAATTTTGTCCTCGGGATAACCGGCAGGGTATAAAATGTAACCCTCGTTATCCTGAGGCATGGGAGCCTTGCCCTTAACAAAATTTGACAATCTTTTAGGAGGGGCACTAAGTTTGACATTGTCTCCCCTTTGGTAGCCAATGCCATCCTTAATGCCAGGGCGTCTCCCATTATAAAGCATGCTACGAGCAAATTTAAATTTCTCATTCTCTAGGTTGTGCTCGGCAATTTTAGCATCTAGTTTTGCTATATGATCATTTTGTTGTTTAATTAAAGCCATATGATCATGAATAGCATCAATATCAACATTTCTACATCTAGCACAAATAGATACATGCTCAACAATAGATGTAGAGGGTTTGCAAGATTTTAATTCTACAACCTTAGCATGCAACATATCATTTTTAGTTCTAAGGTCGGAAATTGTAACATTGCAAACATCTAGTTCTTTAGCCTTAGTAATCAACTTTTCATTTTCTACTCTAAGGCTAGCAAGCGATACATTCAATTCATCAATCTTAGCAAGCAAATCAACATTATCATTTCTAAGATTGGGAATTGAAACATCACAAACATGTGAATCAACCTTAGCATTCAAACTAGCATTTTCATTCCTAAGGTTGTCAATCATCTCACGGCAAGTGCTTAGCTCACTAGACAATTTTTCACATTTTTCAACTTGTAGAGCGTAAGCATTTTTAACCTTAACATGTTTCTTGTTTTCTTTAATTAGATAATCCTCTTGGGAGTCCAAAAGGTCATCCTTTTCATGAATAGCACTAATCAATTCATTTAATTTTTCTTTTTGCTCCATGTTAAGATTGGCAAAGAGAACACGCAAGTTATCCTCCTCATCACTATTATTATCATTACTAGAAGACTCATATTTAGTGGAGGAGTTAGATTTAACCTTCTTTCGTTTGCCGTCCTTTGCCATGAGACACTTGTGGCCGACGTTGGGGAAGAGGAGTCCCTTGGTGACGGCGATGTTGGCGGCGTCCTCGTCGTCGGAGGAGTCGCTTGAGCTTTCGTCGGAGTCCCACTCCCGACAAACATGTGCATCACCGCCCTTCTTCTTGTAGTACCTCTTCTTCTCCTTTCTCCTCCCCTTCTTGTCGTCACCTCGGTCACTGTCACTAGATATAGGACATTTAGCAATAAAATGACCGGGCTTACCACACTTGTAGCAAACCTTCTTGGAGCGGGACTTGTAATCCTTCCCCCTCCTTTGCTTGAGGATTTGGCGGAAGCTCTTGATGACGAGCGCCATTTCCTCATTGTCGAGCTTGGAGGCGTCTATTGGTTGTCGACTTGGTGTAGACTCCTCCTTCTTTTCCTCCGTTGCCTTGAATGCAACGGGTTGAGCTTCGGATGTGGTGGCATCATCAAGCTCGTTGATCTTCCTCGAGCCTTCGATCATGCACTCAAAACTTACAAAATTCCCGATAACTTCCTCGGGGGTCATTTTAGTATATCTAGGATTACCACGAATTAATTGAACTTGAGTAGGGTTAAGGAAAATAAGAGATCTTAAAATAACCTTAACCACTTCGTGGTCGTCCCACTTTACGCTCCCAAGGTTGCGCACTTGGTTCACCAAGGTCTTGAGCCGATTGTACATGTGTTGTGGCTCCTCCCCTTTGCGAAGCCGGAACCGACCGAGCTCCCCCTCGATCGTTTCCCGCTTGGTGATCTTAGTGAGCTCGTCTCCCTCGTGCGCGGTTTTGAGCACGTCCCAAATCTCCTTGGCGCTCTTCAACCCTTGTACTTTGTTATACTCCTCTCTACTTAGAGAGGCGAGGAGTATTGTTGTTGCTTGAGAGTTGAAGTGCTCGATTTGGGCCACCTCATCCTCATCATAGTTCTCATCCCCTACCGAAGGTACCTGTGCACCAAACTCAACAACATCCCATATACTTTTGTGGAGCGAGGTTAGATGAAATCGCATTAAATCGCTCCACCTAGCGTAATCTTCACCATCAAAAGTTGGTGGTTTGCCTAATGGGACGGAAAGTAAAGGTGTATGTTTGGAAATGCGAGGGTAGTGTAGGGGGATCTTACTATACTTCTTGCGCTCTTGGCGCTTAGAAGTGACGGAGGGCGCATCGGAGTCGGAGGTCGATGTTGATGAAGTGTCGGTCTCGTAGTAGACCACTTTCCTCATCCTCTTGTGCTTGTCGCTTTTCCGATGCGGCTTGTGGGAAGAAGATTTTTCCTTCTTCTCTTTGTGGTGAGAAGAGGAAGACTTTTTCTCCTTCCGTTTGGAGGAGTCCTTCTTCTTCTCCTTCCTCTTGGTGCGGGATTCTTCCGATGAAGTGCTCCCGTGGCTTGTAGTGGGCTTTTCGCCGGTCTCCATCTCCTTCTTGGCGTGATCTCCCGACATCACTTCGAGCGGTTAGGCTCTAATGAAGCACCGGGTTCTGATACCAATTGAAAGTCGCCTAGAGGGGGGTGAATAGGGCGAAACTGAAATTTACAAATATAAACACAACTACAAGCCGGGTTAGCGTTAGAAATGTAATCGAGTCCGAGAGAGGGCGTGAAAATAAATCGCAAGCAAATAATGAAGTGAGACACGAGGATTTGTTTTACCGAGGTTCGGTTCTCTCAAACCTACTCCCCGTTGAGGAGGCCACAAAGGCCGGGTCTCTTTCAACCCTTTCCCTCTCTCAAACGGTCCCTCGGACCGAGTGAGCTTTTCTTCTTCTCAATCAAACGGGAACAAAAACTTCCCCACAAGGGCCACCACACAATTGGTGCCTCTTGCCTTGGTTACAATTGAGTTTTGATCACAAGAACAAGTGAGAAAGAAAGAAAGCGATCCAAGCGCAAGAGCTCAAAAGAACACGGCAAATCTCTCTCGCTAGTCACTAAAGGCTTGAGTGGAATTGGAGAGGATTTGATCTCTTTTGGTGTGTCTAGAATTGAATGCAAGAGCTCTTGTAGTAGTTGAGAGGTGGAAAACTTGGATGCAATGAATGGTGGGGTGGTTGGGGTATTTATAGCCCCAACCACCAAACTTGACCGTTGGCAGGGTTGTCTGTTCGATGGCGCACCGGACAGTCCGGTGCACACCGGACAGTCCGGTGCCCCCTGCCACGTCATCACTGCCGTTGGATTCTGACCGTTGGAGCTTCTGACATGTGGGCCCTCCAGGGTGTCCGGTGCACACCGGACATCTACTGTTCCTTGTCCGGTGTGCCAGTATGGGCAAGCCTGCCATCTGCGCGCGCTGCGCGCGCATTTATTGCACCGCAGAGAGCCGTTGGCGCGGAGGTAGCCGTTGCTCCGGAGTTGCACCGGACAGTCCGGTGCACACCGGACAGTCCGGTGATTTTTAGCGGACTAGCCGTTGGCGATTCCCGAAGCTGGCGAGTTCCTGAGGCCGCTCCTCCTTGGCGCACCGGACACTGTCCGGTGTACACCGGACAGTCCGGTGAATTATAGCGCGAGTGCCTCCGGAAATTCCCGAAGGTGGCGAGTTTGAGTCTGAGTCCCCTGGTGCACCGGACATGTCCGGTGGTGCACCGGACATGTCCGGTGGCACACCGGACAGTCCGGTGCACCAGACCAGGGGTGCCTTCGGTTGCCCCTTTGCTCCTTTGTTGAATCCAAAACTTGGTCTTTTTATTGGCTGAGTGTGAACCTTTAACACCTGTATAATCTATACACTTGGGCAAACTGGTTAGTCCAATAGATTTGTGTTGGGTAATTCAACCACCAAAATTAATTAGGGACTAGGTGTAAGCCTAATTCCCTTTCAGGGGGAAACAAGGCCGGAACTGTGGCTTGCGGACTACCGGCTGGCCTGCCAGCTGGGTGGAACGGACGATGACAACCTCATCATCCGTAACCTCCCCCTGTTCCTCTTCGACGCCGCCCGGGCCTGGTTGGAGCATCTGCCTCCTGCGCAGATCTCCAACTGGGACGACCTGGTCAAGGCCTTCGCTGGAAACTTCCAGGGCACATACGTGTGCCCTGGGAACTCCTGGGATCTCTAAAGCTGCCGCCAGCAGCCAGGGGAATCTCTGCGGGACTACATCCGGCGATTTTCGAAGCAGCGCATCGAGCTGTCCAACATCACTGACTCAGATGTCATCGGCGCGTTCCTCGCCGGCACCACTTGCCACGACCTGGTGAGCAAGCTGGGTCACAAGACTCCCACCAGGGCGAGCGAGCTGATGGACATCGCCACCAAGTTCACCTCTGGTCAGGAGGCGGTCGAGGTCATCTTCCGGAAGGACAAGCAGCCTCAGGGGCGCCAGCAGGAAGACATCCCCGAGGCGTCCGCCCAGCGCGGCACGAAGAAGAAGGCCAAGAAGAAGTCGCAAACAAAACGCGACGCTGCCGACGCAGATCTTGTCGCCGCCGCCGAGCACAGGAACCCTCGGAAGTCTCCCGGAGGGGCCAACCTGTTCGACAAGATGCTCAAAGAGTCGTGCCCCTATCATCAGGGTCCCGTCAAGCACACCCTTGAGGAGTGTGCCATGCTTCGGCGCTACTTCCATAAGGCCGGGACCCCGGCGGAAGGTGGCAGAGGCCACGACAACGACAAGAAGGAGGGCAACAAGGCAGAGGAGTTCATCGAGGTCCACGACTGTTTCATGATTTATGAGGGGCAAGTGGCGAACGCCTCGGCTTGGCACCGCAAGCAGGAGCGCCGGGAGGTCTGCTCGGTGAAGGTGGCGGCACCAGTCTACCTAGACTGGTCCGACAAGCCCATCACCTTCGACCAAGGCGACCACCCCGACCGCGTGCCGAGCCCAGGAAAGTACCCTCTCATTGTCGACCCCATCATCGGCAACGTCAGGCTCACCAAAGTCCTCATGGACGGAGGCAGCAGCCTCAACATCATCTACGCAGAGACCCTCGGGCTCTTGCAGATCGACCTGTCCACGATCTGGGCCGGTGCGGCGCCCTTTCACAGGATCATCCCCGGGAAGCGCGTCCAGCCCCTTGGACAGCTCGATCTGCCCGTCTACTTCGGGACTCCCTCCAACTTCCGAAAGAAAACCCTCACGTTCGAGGTGGTCAGGTTCCGAGGAACCTACCACGCAGTGCTGGGGAGACCATGCTACGCCAAGTTCATGGCCGTCCCCAACTACACCTACCTCAAGCTCAAGATGTCGGGCCCCGACGGGGTCATCACCGTCGGATCCACGTACCGACACGCGTACGAATGCGACGTGGAGTGCATGGAGTACGCTGAGGCCCTCGCCTAATCCGAGGCCCTCATCGCCGACCTGGAGTGCCTCTCCAAGGAGGTGCCAGATGCGAAGCGCCACACCGGCAACTTCGAACCAGCAGAGGCGGTTAAGTTCGTCCCTCTCGACCCCAGCAACGACGCCTCCAAGCAAGTCCGGATCGGCTCCGAGCTCGACCCCAAATAGGAAGCAGTGCTCGTCGACTTTCTCCGCGCGAACGCCGAAGTTTTTCCGTGGAGTCCCTCGGACATGCCTGGCATACCGAGGGATGTCGCCGAGCACTCGCTGGATATCCGAGCTGGAGCCCGACCCATGAAGCAGCCTCTGCGCCGATTTGACGAAGAAAAGCGCAGAGCCATAGGCGAGGAGATCCACAAGCTGATGGCTGCAGGGTTCATCAAAGAGGTATTCCATCCTGAATGGCTAGCCAACCCTGTGCTTGTGAAAAAGAAAGGTGGGAAGTGGAGGATGTGTGTAGACTACACTGGTCTAAACAAAGCATGTCTGAAGGTTCCCTACCCTCTGCCTCGCATCAATCAAATCGTGGATTCCACTGCTGGGTGCGAAACCCTGTCTTTCCTCGATGCCTACTCAGGGTATCACCAAATCAGGATGAAAGAGTCCGACCAGCTCGCGACTTCTTTCATCACACCTTTTGGCATGTACTGCTATATTACTATGCCATTTGGTTTGAGGAATGCAGGCGCGATATACCAAAGGTGCACGAACCACATGTTCGGAGAGCACATTGGCCGAACGGTCGAGGCTTACGTCGATGACATCGTAGTCAAGACGAGGAAAGCCTTCGACCTCCTCTCCGACCTTGAAACGACATTCAAGTGTCTGAGAGCGAAAGGCGTGAAACTCAATCCCGAGAAGTGTGTCTTCGCAGTCCCCCGAGGCATGCTCCTGGGGTTCATCATCTCCGAGCTGGGCATCGAGGCCAACCCGGAGAAAATCGCGACCGTCACCAACATGGGGCCTATCAAGGACTTGAAAAGAGTACAGAGGGTCATGGGATGCCTTGCGGCTCTGAGCCGCTTCATCTCGCGCCTCAGCGAAAGAGGCCTGCCCTTGTACCGCCTCTTAAGGAAGACCGAGCGCTTCACTTGGACCCTCGAGGCCGAGGAAGCCCTCGGGAACCTAAAGGCGCTCCTTACAAGCGCGCCCATCTTGGTGCCCCCCGCTGCGGCAGAAGCCCTCTTGATCTACGTAGCCGCAACCACTCAGGTGGTCAGCGCCGCGATCGTGGTCGAGAGACGAGAAGAAGGGCATGCATTGCTCGTCCAGAGGCCGGTCTACTTCATCAGCGAAGTGCTATCCGAGACCAAAATCCGCTACCCGCAAATTCAGAAGCTACTGTACGCAGTAATTCTGACGCGGCGAAAGTTGCGACACTACTTCGAGTCGCATCCGGTGACTATGGTGTCATCCTTCCCCCTGGGGGAGATCATCCAGTGTCGAGAGGCCTCGGGTAGGATTGCAAAGTGGGCGGTGGAGATCATGGGCGAGACAATCTCGTTCGCTCCTCGGAAGGCCATCAAGTCCCAAGTCTTGGCGGACTTTGTGGCTGAATGGGTCGACACCCAGCTTCCGACAGCTCCGATCCAGTCGGAACTCTGGACCATGTATTTCGACGGGTCGCTGATGAAAACAGGAGCGGGTGCGGGCCTGCTCTTCATCTCACCCCTCGGGAAGCACCTCCGCTACGTGTTGCGCCTCCATTTCCCGGCATCAAACAACGTGGCCGAGTACGAGGCTCTGGTTAATGGGTTGCGCATCTCCATCGAGCTAGGGGTTTGACGCCTCGACGCTCGTGGCGACTCGCATCTTGTCATCGACCAAGTCATGAAGAACTCCCACTGTCGCGACCCGAAGATGGAGGCCTAATGCGACGAGGTTCGGCGCCTAGAAGACAAGTTCTACGGGCTCGAGCTCAACCATGTCGCCCGACGCTACAACGAGACTGCAGACGAGCTAGCTAAGATAGCCTCGGGAAGGACAACGGTTCCCCCGGACGTCTTCTCCCAAGACCTACATCAACCCTTCGTCAAGACCGACGACACGCCCGAGCCCGAGGAGGCCTCGGTCCAGCCCGAGGAGGCCTCGGCCCAGCCCGAGACACCCTCGGCCGTCGAGGGTGAGGCACTGCGCATCGAGGAAGAGCGGAATGGGGTCACGCCTAATCGAAATTGGCAGACCCCGTACCTGCAATATCTCCACCGAGGAGAGCTACCCCTCGATAGAGCCGAAGCTCGGCGACTGGCGCGGCGCGCCAAGTCATTCGTCTTGCTGGGTGACGAGAAGGAGCTCTACCACTGCAGCCCCTCAAGCATCCTCCAGCGATGCATATCCATCGCCGAAGGTCAGGAGCTATTGCAAGAAATACACTCGGGGGCTTGCGGTCATCACGCAGCACCTCGAGCCCTCGTTGGAAACGCCTTCCGACAAGGTTTCTACTGGCCAACCGTGGTGGCCAACGCCACTAGGATTGTACGCACCTGCCAAGGGTGTCAATTCTACGCAAGGCAGACGCACCTGCCCGCTCAGGCCCTGCAAACAATACCCATCACCTGGTCGTTTGCTGTGTGGGGTCTGGACCTCGTTGGTCCCTTGCAGAAGGCACCCGGGGGCTTCACGCACCTGCTGGTCGCTATCGACAAATTCTCCAAGTGGATCGAGGTCCGACCCCTAAACAGCATCAGGTCCGAACAGGCGGTGGCGTTCTTCACCAACATCATCCATCGCTTTAGGATCCCGAACTCCATCATCACCTACAACGGCACCCAGTTCACTGGCAGGAAGTTCCTGGACTTCTGCGAGGACCACCACATCCGTGTGGACTGGGCCGCCGTAGCTCACCCCATGACGAATGGGCAGGTAGAGCGTGTCAACGGCATGATTCTGCAGGGACTTAAGCCGAGGATCTACAACGACCTCAACAAGTTCGGCAAGCAATGGATGAAGGAACTACCCTCGGTGGTCTGGAGTCTGAGGACGACGCCAAGCCGAGCCATGGGCTTCTCGCCGTTTTTTCTAGTCTATGGGGTCGAGGCTATCTTGCCCACAGACTTAGAATACGGTTCCCCGAGGACAAGGGTGTACGACGACCGAAGCAACCAGACTAGCCGAGAAGACTCGCTGGACCAGCTGGAAGAGGCTCGGGACATGGCCTTACTACACTCGGCACGGTATCAGCAGTCTCTGCGACGCTACCATGCCCGAGGGGTTCGGTCCCGAGACCTCCAGGTGGGGGACTTGGTACTTCGGCTACGACAAGACGCCCGAGGGAGCCACAAGCTCACTCCTCCCTGGGAAGGGCCGTTCATCATCGCAAAGATTTTGAAGCCCGGAACATACAAGTTGGCCAACAGTCAAGGCGAGGTCTACAGCAACGCTTGGAACATCCAACAGCTACGTCGCTTTTACCCTTAAGATGTTTTCAAGTCGTTCATATACCTCGTTCTCTTTACATACACAAATAGAGTCTAACCATCAAGGAAGGGTTAGCCTTGCCTCGGCAAAGCCCGACCCTCCCTCGGGGGCTAGAAGGGGGGAACCCCCTCTACGTCAAAATTTTCCTCAGAAAAAGTCTTTCTGCTAGAACATCTTTCGCGCTTTTCGACTACTTCGATTGTGGTATCCTGGAAACGATGGAGTACACGTAAGCGGCAAGGTCGACCGAGCCGAGGGACTCCTACGCCTCCGGGATATGGATACCTCACTCGTCACCTTTCGCGATAAGTAACTCACGCTCGGATAAGCGATTCTGTTGACCGAACAAGTCTTAACGCTCGAAAACTTTTTTGCCAAAACGATTTTTCGTGCCTTCTCGACTATATTGATAACAGAATCCTGCGGACGAGTAAGAGTACACGTAAGCGGCGAGGCCGACCGAGCTGAGGGACTCCTACGCCTCCAGGATACGGATACCTCACTCATCACCTTCCGCGATAAGTAACTCTCGCTCGGATAAGCGATTCTGCTACCGACAAACAAGTCCTGATACTCGAAACAAGAGGAAAGGAAACGTAGCTTAATAACACGACAATGATATGTTTGGGCCCCGGCGGCCGCAAAAAACATACGCGCACTACAGACAAACTGTTCCTGCAGGTTCAGACATCAATAGAGGGAGTAGCAGCACCCTCGGCGTCGTCTCCACCTTCGGCGGAATCTGGCCCTGCCTCGGACGACGACACGGGTGGAGGATCTCCACCTCAAAGGAAGATGTCAGCACCGCGCCTGGGCCATCGCCGCTAGGGTCTCCTCTAGGGTCCCGGCCCGGGCAAGCACCTCGACCGGCCGCTCCGTAGCCTCAACCAGCTATCCCCCGAGGACATCAGCTCGGCTCACGGCCTCGGCAGCATAACTCCAAAGATGGTCTCGCTCACGGATGACCTGGCCAGGCTCCGGCCGCCGCTGCTGCACCTCCTCGGCCTGGGAAGTCACCTGCTCCTGGGCCGACGAAGCTTCTTCTCGAGCCGACTCAGCCTCTGTCCACACTGACACCGCTGCCTCCAGCTCATCGCAGAGCGGCCAAGGGTTTCTTTAACTAAGCAAGAGAAGCCTTGGGTGGCAAGGCCGACCGAGCCGAGGGACTCCTACGCCTCCGGGATACGGATACCTCACTCGTCACCTTCCGCACAGGGCAACTCACACTTGGTTAAGCGGTTCAGCTAAGCCGACAGGCGAGTCCAAGTGCTCAAAATGAAGAAGAAACCCGGTATTACACTAAAATACCTGGATGTTCAGGCCTCGACAACCACGATGAACACACACCGGCACTCAAGGTGCCATTACAAATGGAACTCCGGTTCCACTCCCGCGGGTACGAACAACCCCCACATCGGAGGGCCTGTGGAACGACAAGCTCCGGGTGGCTCGCCGGCGACCTCTGCAGCAGCAGCGATGGTCCCAGGGCGAACGCTACCGCTGGAAGGCTCTCGTTCGTGTCCCCTCATGGGGGACGAGAACCAGCTATTAAAGCCAAAGAGCCAGAGGCCCGGAGTGCAGATGGCGCCGACGATCTCGTCGGCGGAGAAACCTTCTCCGGCTGCCACCACCTCAGCACCGACGGCGGCGTCCACCTGCCCACCAACACCGCACCAGCGAGCGTCGGCTGCCCCAAAGCGCAGCGGCAGGTCCTCACTCCCGTCCTCGCCACGAAAATGAGAATGGGACCGTCCCAGAACACGAGTACCGCCCTCGCGGCGTACGACGTGTTGTGAGACCCCCCGGTGCGGCTGGCCACCGTCGCCCGGACAGAGGACGGAATGCTGCACCCTGGCTGGACAGCAGCAGTTCGCCTTCCTCGGCATGGCTGGAGGACGCCTCCTCCGCAGAGCTGGAGGATGGTTTCCACCCCCAGATGCCGGAGGAAGAAGCGGGACGCCAGCCCACGCGAAGGCAGGCCCCGGCTCGCCTCGCCCTCCTCCCCAGCAAGGATGATGAAGATCCTTGAAGCTGAGGGCGGGGCAGAGGCCGCAGCCCGGCTTGCTTCTCCCCACCATCGAACTAGTGGTCACCGTCTTGGTTGACCATTGGTGAGGGAATGCAGTCGGGCTGCCTGATGAAAATCCTTGAAGTCGGGCGATGGCTGAAAGGTGCCAACCTCCGCGAAGTTGCGCTCCTCCAACAGCAGCAAGACAAAAGCAACACGGGTGCTCCCCATCCGGGGGCTCGGAAGGCGGAAGGATGCAATGCATGAGGAGAGTGCGAAGGCATGGCTAGCACTCGGGGGGGCCGATCCCTTTTTAAAGGCGACTCTCCCCGCTCGCATCCTCAGGCGTCGCGGACTAAGTCTTCACCAACGTGCTCCAGGGTCCTTCCCCTACGACACGGGGGCTAGGTCCCACACGCCATGCAAGCTGGCCCGGGACAGAAGCAGCCAAACCGCCGCACGCGGAGTGTGTAACTGCCCAGCGGTTACGAGCACTCCTCCATCCTCGCCGAAACCAGCGGGTGGAAGGGCGGACCGCCATGCAGGCGGCGCGCAACTGCACCACGGGGATGCACCCTTTCAACTTCGACGCGTCCAGCATGGAGTCCCAGGTCCACACGTCATGTAACCGGCGCACCGGTTGCTACGTGCGAAAAACTGCACCGCCACTTGCGCCAATACCGCGGTTTCTCGACTGTGGAACTGGTGCCGCGACTCGAGGCGACCCTGCGCATGGCCCAGCAGTGCCAACCAAGCACATCGGTCACAGGACAGTCAGCCGCGGGAGAAGGCGCGACGGTCGATATGGCCAAAAGTGGGCCGACAGTAATGGCAGCAGCAGGCGGGCGGAGGCAGCAGTCAAATCGTCTGCAGGCTCACATCCCCTCCTGGAGCAGCAGGGGAGCCCTCTCCCACGGCGTGAAGACAACGCGCCCGTGATCCGTCCCTCGAACGGCTCGCGCAACGGCTGCCCCGCAAACCACCCGTCCTGTCGCATTAACTTCGCGGCAGGGCAGGCGACACCTTTGGCAGGCGAAGCGGGCGACGTTTCACCCCCGCCATGATGACCGCGTCAAAAAAGGTGCGCCACATCGTTTAATTTTGTATCCTTTTCCTCTTCCCCTTTCTCTCTCTTGCTACAGGGACCAGGAAAGGGGATACTTCGAAAGGGATCCTTCTCCGCGAAGGAAGCGGGCCCCGAGCCCTCCTACTGATCAGGGGTTCGAAGGCTGGCCCCTCGGAAGGGTTCGACAGCCGCCCCAGAGCACTCGGGCTTCAGGCTCATTACTGATCAGAGGTTCAAAGGCTGGCCCCTCGGAAGGGTTCGACAGCCGCCTCAGACCACTCGGGCTCCGCGCCCACTACTGATCAGGGGTTCGCAGGCTGGCCCCCCGAAGGGTTCGACAGCCGCCCCAGAACGCGCAGAGCGAGGGATGACTCTGGGTACGTCCGATACATGGCCGAGGCTCGGGCTACGCTCCCGAGGTACCCTAGGACATTTCCGAGACCGGCAGGAACGATTCTGTAACGGAATCCCATCAGAGGGAGGCATCGAGCCCTCGGACCCTATCAAACGGGACCGGGTCCGGAAAATCACCTGCAGGTACTTTTGGAGCGCGCCTCTGGGCCACTAGCCGACCCTTATTGAACGGGGCACGGGCGTCCACTCGGATCACCCGTTAGCAACTCACTGGAGACACCATGTTCGGCGCCCTCCGAGGGCAACATGACGCTTTCCCCCCCTCCTCCTTGCGGAAAGGCGACGAAGGGGCGTATGATAAAAGTCGAGTTAGTCCTTGACCGTCCTCTCGCTCTGTGCAGAGGCTCAGGGGCTGCTCTCGCAAACCCGGCTCCGGCCAAACCGTTGACAGCGTCAACATACCAGCCCGAGAACTCGGAACCTGACCATGCACCCGGGCTACGATCAGATCGCATGAGGGAACAACCAGACCGGCCGAGGCACCACGAAAGGCATTAAGACCTCGGAGGAGTCAAACCACTCCTCCGAGGCCTTGGGGGCTACACCCAGCGGGTGCGCTCGCGCGCACCCACTAGAACAAAATGTAACCGAGAAAGGCCGGTCCCCTTGCAAAAAAGTGCGACAAAGCCTCCAAGCGAGTACCAACACTCCCTTTGAGGCTCGGGGGCTACTGTCAGGGACCATAATTAGGGGTACCCCAAGACTCCTAAACTCGGCTGGTAATCACCATCAGCACAAGCTGCAAAAGCCTGATGGGCGCAATTCAGGTCAAGGCTCCGTCCACTCAAGGGACACGATCTCGCCTCGCCCGAGCCCAGCCTCGGGCAGGAACAGTAGACCCAGGCGGATTCATGCCTCGCCCGAGGGCCTCCTCAAGCAACGGGCGCACCTTCGACTCGCCCGAGGCCCAGCTCGGGCAGGCTTCGCAGTGAAGCAACCTTGGCCAGATCGCCTCGCCAACCGACCGTATCGCAGGAGCATTCAATGCAAGGATCGCCTGACACCTTATCTTGACGCGCGTTCCTCAGTCGGCAGGGCCGAAGTGACCACAGTCACTTCGCCCCTCCACTGACTGACCTGACAGAAAAACAGCGCCGCCTGCCCTGCTCCGACTGCTGTGCCACCCGCCAGGGTGAGGCTGACAGCCGCCGAGTCCAGCCTCAGGCGCCATAGGAAGTTCCGCCTCGCCTGACCCCGGGGCTCGGCCTCAACCTCGACCTCGGAAGACGGTCTCCGCCTCGCCCGACCCCAGGGCTCGGCATCAACCTCGACCTCGGAAGACGGTCTCCGCCCCGCCCGACCCCAGGGCTCGGCCTCAACCTCGACCTCGGAAGACGGTCTCCGCCTCGCCCGACCCCAGGGCTCGGCCTCAACCTCGACCTCGGAGGAGTCTCCGCCTCGCCCGACCTTGGGCTCGGACCGACCACGCTATAGGGGGGTACATTATTACCCTACCCCTAGCTAGCTCAGGCTACGGGGAACAAGACCAGCGTCCCATCTGGCTCGCCTCGGTAAACAAGTAATGATGGCACCCCGCGTGCTCCCATGACGATGGCGGTTCTCAGCCCCCTACGGAAGCAAAGAGACGTCAGCAAGGTCCCAACAGCCCCGACAGCTGTGCTTCTACAGGTCTCAAGCGCTCCTCCGACGGCCACGACATCACATGCACAGGGCACTAGCACCTCTCCGACAGCCACGTCGGCATGTACATAGGGCTCTGGCTCCTCTCTGCCAGACACGTTAGCATATTGCTATACCCCCCATTGTACACCTGGACCCTCTCCTTACATCTATAAAAAGAAGGTCCAGGGCCCTCGTACAGAGAGGTGGCCGCGCGGGAGGACGGGCTGGCGGACAGGCTCTCTCCCTCTCCCTCGCGAACGCTTGTAACCCCCTATTGCAAGCGCATCCACCCTGGGCGCAGGACAACACGAAGCCGCGGTTTTCCCCTCTTTGTGTCCCGTCTCGCGCCGACCCATCTGGGCTGGGACACGCAGCGACAATTTACTCGTCGATCCAGGGACCCCCCGGGGTCGAAACACCGACATTATAGTATTCTAAAATACTACATTATTACCTTAGAATCACGAAAATACCATGTTACCAAACACAGCCTTAGGATCTGTTTGGTAATACAGTTTTAAAACACTGTAGTTTTAAAATACCATAATTCATAATTATACATGACACATATAGTACAGTATTACTTTACTACAGTAAAATCACAGTATTGCTCAAAACTAAGATATGTTTGGTTCCATTAGAAAATCATAGTATATATAGAGAGAAGGGAAGAAAACTTAGGATCAATACTCCAAAATACCATAGTTTTAGGTAAACCATGATATTTAAAATTATGTTTTGCCTCTACCAACCAAACACCTTTTGATTTCCCGTACCATAGTATTGCTTTAGAACTGTAAAAATACTAGACTTTCAGGGCCTGTTTGAAAATACAGTTTTGAAATACTATAGTTTTGAGGTATCATAGTTTACAATTGTACATGACACAAATACTATGGTATACTTTATCACAGTATTGCTCAAAACCGAGATATATTTGATTCCATTGGAAAAACAAAGTATTTATAGAGGAAAGAGAGAAAACTGAGGTCATGAGTGGAGTTTCCAAAAATACCACGGTTTTGGATAAACCATGGTATTTAAAACTATACTTTGTCTGTACAATCCAAACAACTTTTAAGTTACAATACTATAGTATTGTCAAATACCATAGTATTGTTTCAAAAATACTACACTTCCAATAAGGGCCCTGGCCTAAGTGTCTTTGGTTCCGTTCAGAATACTTGCCTCCTCGCCGGCAAGGAAATGAAGCGAGCGAAGGCGTGTTGGATGGCTTGCTATTCACCTGGAAGCTCGTGCAAGCAAGTTTTCCTCTTGCTGCCGTGGGTAAGCAAGATCGGCTCACTGGCGTTAGCAAGTTTCTTGGGGTGTGTGTAGCTGGGCAAGCTTAAGGCAATTCTCGCTCAGAACCTACGCAAATTACTTCAATTCAAATAAACTACTAGCACCAATAGCAGTACTAATCCTAAGGTCAAGTTTATATATAGTGATAGTGTTGTCGAGAAGAAGACGGATAGTCCTAGGCGACTAGAAACATGTGTTCAGAATTCTAGTCGTCGTTCCCCAGTTTCAATCTTACGCTTCTACTGCACAGTTCTCAACATCACTGGGCAACATTAGAATTAGGCATGGTAACACCCTGTTCAACAGACATATAAACATTATTAGGCTTCCGCGTGCATGACTACAATTACTGGCAGGAGCTAGTGCTCGGCAGGGCAGATATCTTCCAAGCTGCAAGGTAAAAAAAAAAAGATGGAGCAGCACATCAGAACGAAGAACTTGAGCACAGATCGTTCAAGACGCTGTGCAGGCACACAGACCTTTTGCCCAAGAACTCAATGATATCAGAGGTGACAGTCGATCTCTTGTTCTTCTCAAAAGCATGTGACGCAGCTTTCCGGAGTAGAAGGGAGGCAGCTATGCACCCAAGGGTCATAGGATTAACTCTGCGTTGAAACAAAACCAAATTGAATCTCCCGGGTTTCCATTCTGTGAAAGGGAAGGTTATCCAGCGTTACCTTTTCTCTGTAGGTTCTTCGTTTGTCAAGACAAAGTGTCGTGCCCATGATGCAAATACTGCCACACTGCCACCAGCAAATAGTGATAGGAAACAACCAAAGTTACTGTTAAGGTGCTGTTTGGTTCACGAAATTTCTAGTGAACCAAATTTGAATAGGTTGTTATTAGTTTCTAGTGAAGTATTTGATAACGGTTGGACTTAAATAAACATGATTTAACGTTATTAGTTACTGTTCACGTTACAAATACGTGAACCAAATAGCAATGGTATAAAACTATCCAATGCATCAATGCCTATTGTAATGTGCCCATGCACCAGCATGCATGTGGTGTGTTGCCGGTGTAATTTCGTTGTGTACATTTTTGTTTTATCCACCTCTTTAATTATTTAATGCAATGGTATAAAACTATCCAATGCATTAGAGGAGGGACATGGTAATCAGCACCGAGAAGGTAACACCATAACAGACCTTCCAGAAAGGATGTCACCTTGACCACCACACCGTCTTGGGGAACCAAAAGTACTCACTTGTGTAACTTCAGATTTCAGAAACATGAAAACAACATATGTATTAGCTCAAAATAAAAAAAAGATAGTCAGGGAATAAGCCAAAATTATAACAAAAGTGAAGCTAAGGCATCTGAGCAGAGCCTTTTTAGAATTTACTAATATACCTGTTTTACCGTCACTGATGACATCAGCTTTTCCTTTCTGCATTATTGTTACATCACCAATTCTAGACAAAAATAATAATCAGAAAACATTAGTTACATCACAAATGATGAAAAACAGTTTGAAAAAAGTAACAATAATGTGTTCTTACTTTTGGCAAAGTGCGATTAGCTGCTCAGAAGCACTTTCCTCATCTACGTCACAGTTAAGAACCTTCTGAACAAGACGCTTGTACTCATAGACATTTGGTGTTAAAATGGCAAGAGGGTTTCCTTCAACAAGATTAAGGTTATTGTTTACAAGAAATAGGCCATCCTGAAAAGCAGACACACTGAGTTTAAATGACTCATAACTGAAGCTAAAGAAAAAAGAACAAATAAATAACTCCATGTATTACCCCATCCACAACAGTTGGAATATTAGCCTGTCGTGCGTGCCTCATGATATTACTCACACATTCCTACAAATAAGATAAGTTGAGGAGATATTAGAAGTATGGATCCTGATATTACTTCTGTAACAAGACTGTTTCTACAGTCTAAACCAACAGAAAATTACAAAATAACACTTATAGGGGGAATTGAGGAAAGAATCCAAAATGAAACAATTAGCTTGTTTGGATTGCAACTAGAGGTTCCCGCATGTCCACATCTGACCTTAGCCAACCATAGTTTTAGTAGCCAGACTAGTTTTTGCCACAACTTAGCCAGCCTAACTTATTCATATGTGCTTAGAGTCAAAAGAATACTTCTCAAATTTAGTTACATTATATTCCTTGTACAACTATAGAAAATATTATCAAATTAGTTGATCTTTTCTTCTCCCTTTTCTATCCTTTTGCCAGGAGTCAAACTTGGTTCTTGACTTCATTGAAGATGTGAACAATTAAGCTGGTCAGACAAAATTACATATTTTAAACAAAAGCAGAAACGGACGTGAACACATTTTTTTTGGGGGGGGGGGGGGGCAACCCTGAACAAAGTAACTACTCCCTCCGGTTCCAAAATTATTGATGTTAGAGGCGTTTAAGCTGGGGATGGTAATATTTGACGTTTTAGCTTTTGCATGTAACTTTAGACGTTTTTACCCTTGTACGTCCGTTCAAGGCTGCTTGCTTCCAACACTGCGCAAGTGCGCATGCATTAAACGGCTGCTTGCTTTCAATACTGCGCATTAAACAACCAGTTGCATGCAGGTGTTTTTGCATGAAAAAAATAGATTAAAAAAAGGCAACGCATGGCGTCGAACCAGAGAGCTCTGCCTTTGAGCATGGCAGCTGTAACCAAATGAACTAAGATAATGCTGTGATTGCAAGTAGTACATAAAACTGTTTAATATGGTAGAACAAGAAATGTACACTATAATTAATGACTCCTTGGTATGTGAGATTATGTCCAAAACGTCAAGAATTTTAGAACCCGCGGGAGTATATCTAAATTGCTGTGCTGGAAGCAACCAATAACAATCAATAGGACTGAGGTACATATTATATTCTTTAAAACAGCAAACTAACCAGAAGAAAGGGGTCCCTTCCAAGGCCAGGACCAACAACAATGCAATCAAAGCGCTCCATCCACTTTGCAACTTCCGTAAGAATCTTAGAAGAAACAGATGCTCGTTCATCAACCCTGCCAAGAAAATTTACAGAATGACATCCTTATAAACATTAAAATGCTGCTTCGTGAGATTGCAAACATAAACAAAACTTCAGTTAACATTAATAAAGAAACTTCAGTTACCTTACACTGTAAGATTCTTCTAATATTGGATGTACAATTAGTTCAGGGCTATAGCTCTTAATTACTGTAGCAGCATCTTTCGTGCAGAAAACATGTGAAAGATCTGCACCCTGAAAGACACGATGTGAAATATTGGCAATGATAGTTTGAAGTGATGAAAGTTCTAGATGATACTGACAACTTTCAAGGCAGAGATAGCGGCAAAATAAGGAGCTCCAGTGTACTCACGACATCCTCCGATTACTGCTATCTTCCCTGAGGACATAATCATACATAACATAAGCAACTTTCAATAATAACAGAAGTTTCATTTGACACACAGCAAAATTAAGATTCAGCAATTAACAAAATAAAAATAATAAGCTGTGCTGCATATCCAAAAAAATGTAAATTCGTGTAAATATTCTCATATTTCGTACACTAACCTCTAGCTTAAAATTACTTCTATATGTGACAACTCCAAAGCCAGTAACAAGCTGCCACAGGTTTCCCAACCCTGGACCATGTCCAGTAGTTCACTCGGATGGTCAAACAAAACATTGTTTGCAATGTTGCTGTTTGCAGAGCGGAGCTTGAATATAGGGATGGGTATAGGTAAACTGCTGGAGATAATCTAACACTGATTAGATCACAACAAGCAAGGCACACCTGGGACCCTACTGGCGGGTGAACAGACCGTATCCACTTAATATCCATCAGCATCTTCCATCACATTCCCACATACCGATCAAGGACTTCAATTTCAACACTAACCAATGCCCCTGAACTTGTTT
Source organism: Zea mays (assembly GCF_902167145.1). Taxonomy (NCBI): domain Eukaryota; kingdom Viridiplantae; phylum Streptophyta; class Magnoliopsida; order Poales; family Poaceae; genus Zea; species Zea mays. The sequence continues at coordinate 15,910,775 of NC_050099.1, forward strand.
CAGTGGCAAAAACATCCTAGTTAGCTCCAGATAAGTGTTTTGAGATTTGAGCCTACTGAGCTGGAATTGTCAACAATCCAAACCAAAACATTGTACATCGAATTTGGATAAATATCACCACTATTGATGCGACTTTTACTAGGCATGTCCCCAATTTACAACATGCGAGAACAATAACCACCATCCCAAAAACAACCACCAACAGCCTGTCGACTGAACCGCATCCCAGAGCGATGCACTCAGAACCACAGCCTGTCGAGTGTCAACTGAACCCAGCCCAGCATCTCATAGCGCTCCACTCAGCACCAGGGAATTCCATCAAACACGCCGCGCGCATCGACAGCCTGACCGCAAGAAACACACTGGGACATAGAGCAGAGCGCGTGAGGAGACCACGATGGGCGACGGCGGTACTGACCTGCCTGGCCCTTGTGTCTGGCGCGGTCGAGTGCCGGCGTGATCCGGCGCACGACGGCCTCCGCGTCCGCCTCGTACACCGTCCCGGCGGACGCCGCCATCGCGTGGTTGGCCCGGACCCGGAGGAGCTGGAGCACGAGGGGCAGGATGGGGGGAAGCCGGTGACAGAGGAGAGTGGAGGAGGAGAAGGAAGGAAGCAGTAGAGCAGGACGAGCTGCCTGCCGAATGCCGGGGAGGCGGCCCACATGCGCACGCGGTGCTGCTGGTATTGTACACGTTGCCATCCCTAGTCGCCACGCGCCCGTGGGCCGGCTCATGGGATCCGATGAGGCTGCCCTGCCGTGGGAAACTAGGAATCGAAGGCAGTGGATTCTCGAAAAGCAAGGAGGTCGGACGCAGCCGCATCCTCTGCCACTGCCGGCCGTTCAGTTGTTCCCTATACCTCACAACAACGTCTCTGGTACCATTCTCAGTGATGAGTTTCAATACACTCTCTTCAATACTCTACGTCAGATTTAGACTAGGTAACTAATATGTGTAGAGTTTTACCATCTCCCATAAAATTCTCTCTATATCTCTCCTATTAATTATATTATCATATCATCAAATATAATGATGTGTCACTGTATTTAATGAGTATAAAACTTTTATTGAGAATGACCTTCAGGCCTACACCCTCTCCGACTAGCTACGGTGGTAGCATGGTACACACCACTCTACCAGATGTGGGGGTGGCAGCCGACCCCATTCCCTCGATTTCGGTGCACGACATTAATTATTAGTTGTGTAAAAAAAGGTAATGGATGGTAAATAGGTATGAGAAATGATATTTTATAAAGTTGTATAGAAGAAGAATTTAGGGGAACCCTTGCACATAGTGGAGATTGTTAGAATGCGCAGTGGTAACGTGATTGAGAGATAGTGCAAAATGCCAGAGACAGAATGACAGTTATTCCTTTATTGCAGAGATCACTCAGATATATATACAAAGTGAAGGGTACATCCCCAAGGGGTGTGTCCCTTGGAAGAAGTCGTCGAACCCCTTGGATTGGTCACAACATTGTAACATGTTTTGTAACACTCCCCCTTGATCAATCCAAGTCCATTTGATCATCTGCAAACTTTCTTTCAATATATTATCTCCTCAAAAACCCTGTGGGAAAAATAAGGAGTACACAATATCTTTTGGATAATGAGATAATCTCAATTGAACTCCAAAAGGAAAATATGCTTGTAATCATCATGCATAAAAACCCCTGTGGGGAAAAGTCAATGATAAAGCATATAGCTTAGTTGATATTACCTCGTTAAAAACTTTGAATGAGAAAACCTTAGCAAGGCAAAACTCATACAAAGAAAAGAGTGTAATATGATGGCTCAATACAGGTTATATATCACGAAGAATTACTCCCCCTAATCTTGCAAGCACTTAAGTCTTCTCATATCAATCACCTCAACACATTTCTGAAAACGTTGAGTATGGTAGAGATTTTGTGAATATATCAGCAAGATTATCACAAGACTTTGTTTGCAAGATGGATAATTCAATTTAGGAGCAATATGCAGATTAATGTTGCTCCTGATATAACCTGTTTCCATCTGGACAACACAAGCTCAATTATCCTTATAGATAATTGTCGGTGGTTCAATTGAACCATGGTATGCCATTGTTCTTCCATGGACCTCTAGCCCAAAGAACAATAATATGTCTATAGTCATCATCTCAAAAACCCACGTGGGGAAAATAAATGATGAGACATATAACTCAGGCTAATATTTCTCCAAGATAATCTAGTCAAAAAAAATCTGAGAAATTAACATATCAGCCGAGTCTCCTTAAAAACCCAACGGGAAAAATAAGGAGAGTAGTCATACTCTATTGTTGATCCATTTGAACTCTAGGGATATAAACTCATATCCTAGTTCAAATACAACAATAACTATGTCATAATGTATCATCCTTGAAAACCTCTACGGGAAAAATAGATGATACGACATAGACCTTGTGTTGATGTTGTCTCGTTAAAAACTTTGAATGAGAAACCCAAGCAGGGAAAAACTCATGCGAAGAAAAGAGTACAACATGATGTATAAACAAGTTCTTTCGATCAAGAGGGAAACTCCCCCTGATCTTTACAAAACACTAAGTCATCCCATACCTGCTCTCAAACACATCTAAAATGTGGAGTAAGTAGAGACTTAGTTCGTAACTTGTTTTTCATCTAAACAACACAAAGTAATATTATCTTCATAGATAATAAGGTCACTGATATAAAATCATGACCACCACATACCCTCTGTATGTAGTATATCATTCTGTACAATCCCACGAAGTGTACTATAGAATGATTAGTGTAAGTGACCATTAATCTCTGTTGATTAACATTTATCAAACAGTAGGTCCAACTTACCAGAAGTATGTCATTTGATCTTGTACCTGGGGATCTTCTATAGATATCCAAGATCAATATATCCAAACATAAGGAGAGCATGAGTACACCTGGAGATCATAACTCGATCTCATGTGCTGTTAGCTAGCAAATCATTGCAAAGCAATATCCGGCCGGATGCTTTTGCAAGATACAATAGCACATCTCATGATCTGAAAGAATCAAATGACTATGATTCCATTATATTGAATTTCTTCAATATACGTTGGATATAGACAACTTTGTATCCAAGATACTCAAGATAGTTTAGTTTGAATTGAAAATCTCTTTCAATTCATATCCTCTATCTCGAACTCCGTCGATAAGTAATGTATGTTTAAAATATGTTGCACATATTTACACTGAACATACCATACTTTGTGTATCCTTTCAGAAGGAAGGATTCACTAGGTCAAATGTACCATATTTGACCAGGATGCTCTAAGTCACAAAGACTTTCCAAGCATTGCAAATTTGTGATTGGTGATTATGTATTTGGAATCCTTCAAAACTCCATAAATACCATAATCCAGTGACCACATATGCACATGTTGTCACTACATCTATCAACTGCACAGATAGATGATTTACTGCCCATATTATTGTATCGGAATTTAACTACTCACAGTAGAGGAGAATTTATAGCATTAAAATAATGCTTGGGTTTGCGTATAAACCCAGTTGCTACTAGCCATGCTTTCTCACCACCTCATTGTTTCCAAGTCCATGAAAACAAACTTGTATCCATAGTAAGATACCTTAAAGTGAAAATAAGTTAACACTTCTTTCCCGTGAGCAAGGCTATCTCTGCAACATTGTATCACTCAACAAGATCCAATTTGAGCATACTCGTGCTCTGCTATGGCCATAGTCTTTTGGATCACTTGGAGTGCATATACAATTGCTGAGATGTATGTGTCGACACTTGTAGCTTTTAAATAACACAATTCTCCAGTTGACATAAAGTCATTTTTTATGTACCCTTATGATTCCTCGTGAAATCCCAAAACGAGAATCAAGGGCTTCCGATAACCTAGCCTCATCAGTGCGCACTGAGCTAGGTTGTGAATGTCTTCCATTCACAGGATAATCCATATCCTCTAGGTGTCTACCAACACTAGGTTGGTTACCAACGAATAGTTGGTCTGCATTTACTATCTGAGAAGGCATAGCCTTCAGCTGCTTGCAAGCATCTTAATTCCAATTTGTGACCGTACTTCTCCCCCTCTTATTTACAACAACGTTGCAATAGGGAGTTTAGTGGTGTTCCATTTAACCACTCTTTCTGGCACTTCCACATAGGATTAATTTGAGTGACACCTCATAGTAAATGCACATGGCAGTTAATTTGCAACTTCTTGCAAATCATTCGAACCCAAAGGTTCAGTTTTAGTACGTGATCCTGAGCCTGAATGCTTACTGCATTCATTATAATTTCCTGGCATTCATTTTTGGTACTTGAAATCTCCCCCTAATGCCTGGAAAAGCTCATGATTCAAGCAAGCGTACGGGCCATAAATAGATTCTCATGAAAAGATTCTAAAACTTAATGATCGACGGAGAATGAATTCTCACATAGATCCCCAGTTTTCTGTGTGCCCATATATGTACGCTGCGGTGGTGAGATTGGGAACATACCCAATGTACGCATGGGAAATCTTTCTTGGATTCCCACGTACTAAAACCATAGGGGAACTTGTACATGCAGTACATGCAGTTAATCACAAGTCGGGAGCGTGCAAAAGCTTCCTGACTCCAACCATAACCAGTTGGAAATGACAATTCATTATTCATGGTCATTAATGATCTGAAATTTTCGAATCTATCACAGATTCATCATATCCTTTATGGATATAATTCTGAATACCAAGACAAACAATCATTATTGTAAGCATATTTGGTAAATTCAGTAGTGTGGAGGCTAATGTGCTCAAGCTTGAGACATTATTACTTAATGGTCATGTGTTGTCCAAAGGACACACTTCAGGTCATCATATAGATGCACCAAATAACCATATAAAGCCTTCAATGTCCATACCATCTATGTAATGGACCACACTCGTTCCTTTGAAACAATTCAAAGAACTTAACCAATTCAGATCAGATTTTAAGATAAGAGGGACTTAAAATCTCATTCCCAATGATACTCATCAAGTATCCATCTTATGGGAAAAACATGACCAACAGAATTGTCCATAACTTTTCATTTCATCCCAATAATGGAATTACCAATTCAGTCTTACCCAGCATGGTAAGTATCATCACATGAAAAGTTATAACATATGCAACACTTTGTATGGGAGGATGCATGTAGAATACAGTCCATAAGAAATGTTTCTGAGAAACATATGCAATATCCATCACTATCACCTTGTGTTTCCACATGATAGTAATTGTATGGATATCTCTATAATTTGGTAAGATAAATTAGGATATATCAACACATCCTTGATACTTCCATTACCAAAAGGGGACTAGATATTAACATATCATGATATCGCATGAAGCGATTGTCAAAATATTATTTCCTCTTTCCAAAGGAAAAACAGAATATTTTGTTTCCCCATATATAGAGTTTGTGGTTCAATTCTCCACATTGCATGTTTCTTCCTCAATTGGAAGAATCCTTGTACAAGTTTGCACAACTCAAATTAATGAGTCTTCAACTCCCTTGATGAGTTGGTTCAACTCTAATCGATGAGCTTGTTCAACTCAAGTCACATGAGTGATCAATTCCAATCGATGAGTTTGTTTAACTCAAATTCATATGAGTTTTTACACTCAAATCACATGAGTGTGTTCAACTCACATCACATGAGTTGAACCTATCACAATATCAATTATGAGATTATACCAAATCTCATGCATCATTTAAATAGTACTCAAAAGCAAATCATCTAACAAAGTGGTCTTCTCTTAGAAAAAGAAGTGTTGTTACATGATTAGTCCAAATCATGGTTTACACGACTAACCACTGTTATCATGTCAGATGGAAGATTGAAGTACACTTCATATCTTAGCTTTCATGAGTAGTATGCATCTATTGGAATTTCATATACAAGATTAGATGCTTAGGCATAAAACACTATACCACGTATAGTGAAATGACAAAAGAGTTGTCATACTCATTTCCCTTCCCTTTTTAATGTGCTTATATATTTGCTTTCAAGCAAAATATATGAATACAAAGTGTTAGTCTACAACATAATGTAGACACATACTCATAAGTCCACATGTCTTATGATTTTCTTTGCTATTCATTTTGGGCTTGCACATCAAGCCACAAAAGCACATTAGTTCTTTTCATAAGAACCATAAGAGAATGAGGGCATCACACTTCCTCCAAAGTGAAGAAGTGAATCCCCATATTATGCAAAAAAAATCTTTACATCCAATGAACATATCCAATGAACATTGAGGATAATTAAGCCCAGTAGGCGAGTTCATCAAACTCTATTAAATAATTATCCTCCAAATGGCTTAACCATTTTCTGATGTTGTAATATGCCGCAAAATATATCATATCTTTATATGCTGGAGAACTCTAGGTATCACATAAAGTGTACCAAAGAATTTTTGAAAATTGGTATACACAACGTAGATAATCTCCATGTAATGAAACAATGGAGTAGATCTCTCAGTAGTGGGCAAAACTTTTGCTGCCTGAAAGCATGGTCTCTGGGCTGATATATTCAAGGAACATACCGCAGCCAATGCTTAGGACTCCAGTACCCTGTGCTTGACCAAAATTTCAAAAATAAAATGGTAATCACCATAAAGGTGAATAACCAACATCACATCTCCAACATATCTACTTGGAAGAACACATAGGTAATCATCATAGCCATATGATGTAGACCTCTTACTGATGGGCAAATAACATTTTGCTGTCTAAAAGCTTGGTCTCAGGGCAAATAAATTCCAAGAACTTATTGCAGCCAAAGCCTAGATCTCCATCATGTGTTGAATAATCCCAAGTTCAAGATATGTGTCATATTTTGCAAGAATTCATCGTTTAATTAAGTAGAACTTAATTAAAAGAATTCTTTTAGCAGTCACCATGACTGCAGCGTCCAGCTTGGCTCCATGGCCCATGACGCCTGCTTGGTCCGTGATCTTTTTGGCTAGCACGTATAGGCAATCATCTCGAAAGATGTAGACCTCATAGTGATAGGCATTTCAAATGCGGCCTAAAGCACGGTCTCTGGGCTACTCAACTCTATAAAGAATTTAGTGCAGCCAGTGCTTAGGACTCTATCACCCTATGCTTTTCCAAAAATGCAATATCATTTTGCATGAGGACCATTAGTTTCGATTTATTTATGTGCTATGTTATCCATGCAAACATAAAAGAATGCAAAAACAAAAGCAAGTCGAAAATATGTGAATTATAAATTGAAATAAAATATAATTCACTAACAAGTCTGTATTTTTATAATAAAAACAGACAACTATGTATAATACATAGAATAATTTGCAGTCTAAATGTCGAATTTAGACGCACTAACATGAGTTAGAATTAAAATTACATATAAAACTTAGTCTTATACTAAAATCCAGAATTTAAAATGGTAAAATAGACCATTTTAGACCCTCAAAAACAGCCCAGGCGGCCTGCCAGGCGAACCAGGCAGCGGCCTGGCGGCCTACACGCCGGCCCAGCCTGGCTGGCCTGCCCAGACGGCCCACCAGGGGCCCAAAACGCCTATATCAGTTGGGGGCGGCTAGAGTTTCCAACCCTAACCGCCCCTTAGCCGCCGCAGCCGCCAGGGACCAAGTCCCAGCCGCCACCATGGGGAGCCGCGCTAGGGGGGGGGCGCCTGCTCCCTGCGCGCCTCGTCCGAGGCCGGACAGCGCCGCCGAGGGGGGCCGCGCCGAGCTCCGAGCCGCCTCGGTGGGCAGAGCGCCATGTGCCGGTCGTGCCCTGCCCGCACAGGAGCAGGGCCGGTCGCGCCGTGGCCGACCACCGGCGGGCGTCGAGGAGCCCACGCCGGGGGCCGCTCCAACCAGCCGCGTCGGGCCGTCCTTGTCGGGACCCGGCTGAGACCGCTTCGGGGCTGTGCGCCGCGCGCCCGGTGGCCAGCCGCGGCTGCGCCGCTTTAGCCGGCGCCCGAGCCGCCGGGGGCCGGACGCTCCCGCCTGGGGCTCGCCCCACGCGCGCGCCCTTGACCGCGCCGTTGAGGCCGACGTCCGAGGGCTCATGCTCGAGTCGCAAAGGCCGGCGTCCGCGCCTACGGCCGGGTCGCGTCTGAGCGCGCTTGCGGCGGAGCACTCGTGCAGGCTAAGCCGCCCATGCCCTGCCCGCATCTGCCAGGGCTAAGGCTGAGGCCGGCCACGCCCTGGAGTGCCCTCGCCTGAGCCGCGCCGTGGGCTGGCCGCGCCCGATGGTGCCCGGCCGCCCCTGCCGAAGCCGAGGCCAAGGCCGGCAGTGCTCGCCGCCGATGCACAGGGGTGCCCACACCGGAGCACCCGCGCCAGGGCCGAGCAGCGCCCGCGCGGAGATCCGGCCGCGTCGGGTCATCATCGCCGGGGAACGGTCGTGCCCTAGTCGCCTCGGCCGAGCGTCTATGCATCGTGGTTGTTGTTGCCAACGAGTCGCGACGTCCAAAGAACTCACGCAGACGGCGAATGCTTTGAAAAAAAAACGGTAGGTTCGAACCTTCTTGATGTTCTAAAGGCTGAGGTCTCCAATTTTCTTCCACGGCGAGCGATTCCTTTCACATCTTCCTCTCCAACAGAAAATTATCTTTCTCGGATCTCGCGAGCAGTGCTGATAACGTGTTAGAATGCGCAGTGGTAACGTGATTGAGAGATAGTGCAAAATGCCAGAGACAGAATGACAGTTATTCCTTTATTGCAGAGATCACTCAGATATATATACAAAGTGAAGGGTACATCCCCAAGGGGTGTGTCCCTTGGAAGAAGTCGTCGAACCCCTTGGATTGGTCACAACATTGTAACATGTTTTGTAACAGAGATATAGGAGGAGAGAGTTTGATGACGTGGCGAGATAGTGGAATATAGGGGGAGAAATATAGAAGAGACCAGTGAAGAGAGTCTCAGTCCACCTCCCTCTGTCTCTAGCGAGGTCACCAGAATTGAGAAACGGCGTGTCATCGCCAATAGTCGATATAAGGCTATCTCCAGCAAATCAAACACAGGATCATATAAAATAATGTGTTGCACTATAGATTGCATTGTTCACAGATTGAAGTTTAAAATAGAGGAGGAGATAGGAGATATGATGGGTAAGCTGTTGAAGACAGCCTAAAAGACTCGTTTCCTTCACTTTTTTAGTGGCGTAAGTTGTCTCCAGCATATCGTACATATGGTCTTGCAAAATACCGTTTTATACTATATATAGCACTATTTGCAAAGTGGAGTTTGAAATAAAAGGTGAGATAGGGAATGGATAGGATAGTTGCTAAAGATAGCATACCAACTCTTTCTTTATTATTCACTGGTCGGATGCACGTGCATTGCTATGATTCCTATAGACTTCGTTTAAATAAAACACAAAAATATAAGTGTTCTATTGGTTAGGCGGTGAAGCCAACAAACAACCAAGGTTCAAATCCCTAGTGCATAATTTTACCTTATAAAACGAGAATGAGATGTTTGGATCGCGAGTTAAATTAGAAAGAAGTATAGTGACTTTTTTTAAAAAAAGATGATGGTGGAAACCAGGAAACAGTGGTACATTTAGTATTAGCTCATGTAACCCTTAGTAGGATTTCTTAACATTTCTCTTAGGCAAATACTACGACAAACTCATGTCTCGTTAAAACTCCCAAAAAATCCAATGTAAAAATAGACAAATAGTGCATAGTATCGCTCTATGTATTGCATTTGTCGCCTCATTAAAAATCATATGTGAGTGGTTAATAGATGTCGCTACTGATGTCTGAAAGCTAAGCAAAATGAAGCTACAACCCTCGAAAAGATGATTTTTACATGGTATTGTTCAGTTATTTATAGGGAAGACGAAAAACCTTGTACAAATTACATTCATGACCTCAAGGTTTTACATATGATCTATAAAGGACACAAGGTCAACACTGTCGGCGTTTCGACCCCGGGGGGTCCCTGGACCGACGAGTGAATTGTCGCCGCGTGTCCCGGCCCAGATGGGTCGGCGCGAGACAGAGCACGAAGGGGGGAAGAAGCAGGCAAAGGGGAAACCCACGGCCTTCGTGTTGCCCTGCGCCCAGGTCAGGTGCGCTTGCAGTAGGGGGTTACAAGCGTTCGCGTGGGAGAGAGAGAGAGAGAGAGAGAGAGAGAGCCTTATGCGTCGGCCCGTTCTCCCGCGCGGCCAACCTTCTCGTACGAGAGCCCTGGACCTTCCTTTTATAGGCGTAAGGAGAGGGTCCAGGTGTACAATGGGGGTGTAGCAGTGTGCTAACGTGTCTAGCAGAGAGGAGCTAGAGCCCTAAGTACATGCCGTCGTGGCAGTCGGAGAGGTTTTGGCACCCTGTTCATGTGATGTCGTGGCCGTCGGAGGAGAGCTGGAGCCCTGCGGAAGGACAGCTGTCGGGGCTTTTGAGTCCTTGCTGACGTCTCCTTGCTTCCGTAAGGGGCTGAGAGCTGTCGTCGTCATGGAGCACGTGGGGCGCCATCATTATTCGTTTACCGGGGCGAGCCAGATGGGACGCCGGTCTTGTTCTCCGAAGCCTGAGCTAGCTAGGGGTAGGGTAATGATGGCCTTCCTTGTGACGTGGCGGGTCCGAGCCCGAGGTCGGGCGAGGCGGAGGCTCCTTCGAGGTCGAGGTTGAGTCCGAGCCCTGGGGTCGGGCGAGGCGGAGTTCGTCTTCCGAGGTCGAGGCTGAGTCCGAGCCCTGGGTCGGGCGAGGCGGAGACCGTCTTCTGAGGCTGAGGCTGTGTCCGAGCCCCGGGGGTCGGGCGAGGCGGAGTCCGTCGTCCAGCGTCGAGGTTGAGTCCGAGCCCTGGGTCGGGCGAGGCGGAGACTGTCTTCCGAGGCTGAGGCTGAGTCCGAGCCCCTGGGGTCGGGCGAGGGGCGCGAGGCGGAGTCCGTCGTCCGGCATCGAGGTTGAGCCTGAGCCCTGGGGTCGGGCGAGGCGGAGCTTCCTATGGCGCCCGAGGCTGGACTTAGCTGCTGTCAGCCTCACTCTATCGAGTGGCACAGCAGTCGGAGCGACGCAGGCGACGCTGTTTTCTTGTCAGGCCGGTCAGTGGAGCGGCGAAGTGACTGCGGTCACTTCGGCTCTGTCGACTGAAGAGCGTGCGTCAGGATAAGGTGTCAGGCGACCCTTGCATTAAATGCTCCTGTGATTCGGTCGGTTGGCGTGGCGATCTGGGCCAAGGTTGCTTCTCTGCGAAGACTGGGCCTCGGGCGAGCCGAAGGTGTGTCCGTTGCTTGAGGGGGTCCTCGGGCGAGACGTGAATCCTCCGGGGTCGGCTGCCTTTGCCCGAGGCTGGGCTCGGGCGAGGCGAGATCGTGTCCCTTGAGTGGACTGAGCCTTGACCTTAATCGCGCCCATCAGGCCTTTGCAGCTTTGTGCTGATGGGGGTTACCAGCTGAGATTAGGAGTCTTGGGGGTACCCCTAATTATGGTCCCCGACAGTAGCCCCCGAGCCTCGAAGGGAGTGTTGATACTCGCTTGGAGGCTTTTGTCGCAGTTTTTTGCAAGGGGACCGACCTTCCTCGGTTGCATTTCGTTCTGGTGGGTGCGCGCGAGCGCACCCGCCGGGTGTAGCCCCTGAGGCCTCGGAGGAGTGGTTTGACTCCTTCGAGGTCTTAGCGTGTTTCGTGATGCTTTGGTCAGTCTGGTTGTTCCCTCATGCGAACTGGCCATAGCCCGGGTGCATAGTCGAGTTCCACGTTCTCGGGCTGGTATGTTGACGCTATCAATGGTTTGGCCGGAGCCGGGTTTGCGAGAGCAGCCGCCGAGCCTCCGCACAGAGCGGGAGGACGGTCAAGGACAGACTCGGCTTTTTTCATACGCCCCTGCGTCGCCTTTCCGCAAGGAGGAGGGGGGAAGCGCCTTGTTGCCCTCGGAGGGCGCCGAACATGGTGTCTCCAGTGAGTTGCTGATGGGTAATCCAAGTGGACGCCCGTGCCCCATTCATTAGGGGTCGGCTAGTGGCCCGGAGGCGCGCTCCAAAAGTACCTGCGGGTGATTCGCCGGACCCGGTCCCCTTTTGACGGGGTCTGAGGGCTCGATGCCTCCCTCTGGTGGGATTCCGTTACAAAATCGTTCCCGTTGGTCTCGGAAATGTCCTAGGGTACCTCGGGAGCATAGCCCGAGCCTTGGTTATGTATCGAACGTACCCAGGGTCATCCCTCGCTCTGCGTGCTCTAAGGCGGCTGTCAGAACCCTTTGGGGGCTAGCCTACGAACCCCTGATCAGTAGTGGGCGCGGAGCCCGAGTGGCCTGAGGTGGTCGTTGAACCCTTCCGAGGGGCCAGCCTTCGAACCTCTGACCAGTAGTGGGCGCGGAGCCCGAGTGCTTTGAGGCGGCTGTTGAACCCTTCCGAGGGGCCAGCCTTCGAACCTCTGATCAGTAGGGGGGCTCGGGGCCCGCTTCCTTCGTGGAGAAGGATTCCCTTCAGAGTATCCCCTTTCCCGGTCCCTGTGGCACGAGAGAGAAAGAGGAAGTGGAAAAGGATACGAATCGAGTGACGTGGCGCACCTTTTTTGACGCGGTCATTATGGCGGAGGTGAAGCGTCGCCTGCTTCACCTGCCAAAGGTGCTGCCTGTCCTGCCGCAGAGTTAATGCGACAGGTCGAGTGGTTCGCGGGGCAGCCATTGTGTGTGCGCGAGCCGTTCGAGGAACGGAACACGGGCGCGTCGTCTTCACGTCGTGGGAGAGGGTTCTCCTGCTGCCCCATGAGGGGACATGAGCTTGCAAACGATTTGACTGCTGCTTCCGCCCGCCTGCCACCGCCATCACTGCTGGCCCATTTCTGGCCGTATCGACCGTCGCGCTTTCTCTCGCGGCTGACCGACCTATGATCGATGTGCTCGGTTGGCACTGTTGGGTCATGCGCAGGGTCGCCTCGAGTCGCGGCACCGGTTCCGCAGTCGAGGAGGCGCGGTAGTGGCACGAGTGGCGGTGCAGTTTCTCGCACGTAGTAACCGACGCGCCGGTTACATGACGTGTGGGCCTGGGCCTCCATGCTGGACGCGTCGAAGTTGAAAGGGCGCGCCCCCTTGGTGCGGTTGCATGCCGCCTGCATGGTGGTCCGCCCTTTCACCCGCTGGTCCGGGCGATAGTGGAGGAAAGCTTGTAACCGCTGGGCCGTTGTGCGCTCCGCGCGCGGCGGTTTTGGCTCCTTCTGTCCTGGGCCAGCTTGCATGATGCGTGGGACTCAGCACCCATGTCGTAGGAGGAGGACCTTGGAGCGTGTTGGTGAAGACTCAGTCCGCGACGGCTGAGGACGCAAGTGGGGAGAGTTGCCTTTAAAAGGAGGGTGACCCCCTTGGATGGCAACCATGTCTTCGCACTCCCTTCATGCATCGCGTCCTTCCACCTTCCGAGCCCCCGGATGGGGAGCACTCGCGTCACTTTCGTCTTGCTGTCGTTGGAGGAACACAACTTCGCGGAAGTTGGTACCTTTCAGCCATCGTTCGGCTTCAAGAATTTTCATCAGGCAGCCCGACTGCATCCCCTCGCCGGTGGTCACCCAAGACGGTGACCACCAGTTTGAGGGTGGGGAGAAGCAAACTGGGCTGCGGCCTCTGCCCCGCCATCAGCTTCAAGGATCTTCATCATCCTGGCTGGGGCGGAGGCCGGACTGAGCCGGAGCTCTACCTCCCGCGCGGGTTCGTGGGTCACCTTCTCCCTCAGCATTCAGGGGAGAGGGCGCTCACCGGCCTAGCGGGAGGGTCGGACTTCGACAACGCGGGGCTGGTCGGCGGCGAGCGTCGTCAGCTTCAGCGCGTTGGGCTCGCTGGCTCAGCTGGCTCTGGCTCGGCTCCCGGTGCCCCCTCCCGCCACGAGAGCAGTTGTCGCGCCGTGCGCATCGGAGGACCGCCCAAGACGTCGTGCGCTGCTATGGCGGCGTTCGTGTTCTTGGGTTGTTCTGCCTTTGCCCCGGTACGGCGCCTCTACGCGGAGGTCGGTGCTCGCCCGTCCGGGAGGATCCGAGTGGGGATCTGTCGGTGGGCAGATGGCTTCCGTCGTCGGCGCTGAGGTGGTGGCGGCTGAAGAAGTCCTCGTCTCCGACGGGATCACCCCCACCATCCGCACTCCGGGCCTCCGGCTCTTTGGCTTTGATAGCTTGTCCTCGCCCCTCGAGTGGGGACGTGGGCGAGGGCATTGTTGTAGCAGCGTCCGCCCTGAGGTCATCGCTGCTGCTGTTTGGCCACCTGGAGCGGAGGTCGTTGTCGTTGCTGCCGGAGCGGGCGTCGGCGAGCCACCTGGGGTTTCGTCGCCCCGCAGGCCCTCCAATGTGGGGGGTTGTTCGTACCTGCGGGGGTGGCACCGGAGTTCCGTTTGTAATGGCACCTTGAGTGCCGGTGTCTGTCCATTGTGGCTGTCGGGGCCTGAATATGTATGTATTTTTGGCATGAAGCCGTGTTTTTTCCTTATTTCGAGCACTAGGACTCGCCTGTCGGCTAACTGAACCGCTTAACCAAATGTGAGTCGCCTCGTGCGAAGGTGACGAGTGAGGTATCCGTATCCCGGAGGCGTAGGAGTCCCTCGGCTCGGTCGGCCTTGTCGCCCGAGGCTTCTCTTGCTTAGTTAAAGGAACCCTTGGCCGCTCTGCGGTGAGCCGGGGCCGAGGGCAGCGTGTCAGCGCGGACAGAGGCGGAGTTGGCTTGAAAAGAAGACTTCGTCGGCCGGAGCCTGGCCGGACCGTCCACTGGTGGGACCAGCGCCGGAGTCGGGTTGCCGAGGCCATGAGCTGGTCTGGTGTCCTCGGGGGACAGCTGGCTGAGGCTTCGGGCCGGCCGACCGAGCCGTCTGCTCGGGCCGGGTTTCTGGAGGAGACCCTGGCGGCGATGGCCCGGGCGTGGTGTTGACGTCGTCCTTCGGAGCGGAGATCCTTCGCCCGTGTTGCTGTCCGAGGCTTGGTCGGATTTCGTCGAAGGTGGAGTTGACGCCGAGGGTGCTGCTGCTCCCCCTCCATCGACGTCTGAGCCTGCAGGATCGGTTCGCCTGTAGTATGCATATGTTTTTTGCGGCCGCCGAGGCCCAAACATACTGTCGTCGTGTTGTAAAGCTGTGTTTCTTTTCCTCTTGTTTCGAGTATCTGGACTTATTTGTCGGTAACAGAATTGTTTGTCCGAGCGAGAGTTACTTCTCACGGAAGGTGATGAGTGAGGTATCCGTATCCCGGAGGCGTAGGAATCCCTCGGCTCGGTCGGCCTTGCCGCTTACGTGTACTCTTACTCGTCCGTAGGATTCTGCTATCGATATAGTCGAGAAGGCACGAAAAATCATTTCGGCAGAAAAGTTTCCGAGCATTAAGACTTGTTCGGTCAGCGGAATCGCTTATCCGAGTGTGAGTTACTTATCGCAGAAGGTGATGAGTGAGGTATCCGTATCCCGGAGGAGTAGGAGTCCCTCGGCTCGGTCGGCCTTGGCTGCTTACGTGTACTCCGTCGTTTTCAGGATCCCACTTTCGAAGTAGTCGAAAAGCACGAAAGGCGTTCTGGCAGAAAGACTTTTTCCGAGGAAGATTTTGACGCAGAGGGGGTTTCCCCCTTCTAGCCCCCGAGGGAGGGTCGGGCTTTGCCGAGGCAAGGCTGACCCTTCCTTGATGGTTAGACTTCATATGTAAACGAGGTGTATGAACGGCTTGAAAACATCTTAAGGGTAGAAGCGACGTAGCTGTCGGATGTTCCAAGCGTTGCTATAGACCTCGCCTTGACTGTTGGCCAGCTTGTACGTCCCGGGCTTCAAAACCTTGGCGATGACGAACGACCCTTCCCAGGGAGGCGTGAGCTTGTGCCGCCCTCGGGCGTCTTGTCGTAGTCAAAGCACCAAGTCGCCCACCTGGAGGTCTCGGGACCGAACCCCTCGGGCGTGGTAGCGTCGTAGGGACTGCTGATACCACGCCGAGTGTAGTAAGGCCATGTCCCGAGCCTCTTCCAGCTGGTCCAGTGAGTCTTCTCGGTTGGTTCGATTGCTTTGGTCGTCGTACGCCCTCGTCCTCGGGGAACAGTATTCTAAGTCTGTGGGCAAGATGGCCTTGGCCCCATAGACTAGAAAGAACGGTGTGAAGCCCGTGGCTCGGCTCGGTGTTGTCCTCAGACTCCAGACCACCGAGGGGAGTTCCTTCATTCATCGCCTGCCGAACTTGTGGAGGTCGTTGTAGATCCTTGGCTTGAGTCCTTGCAGAATCATGCCGTTGGCACGTTTTACCTGCCCATTCGTCATGGGGTGAGCCACGGCGGCCCAGTCCACCCGGATGTGGTGATCCTCGCAGAAGTCCAGGAACTTTCTGCCGGTGAACTGGGTGCCGTTGTCGGTGATGATGGAGTTCGGGACCCCGAAGCGATGGATGATGTTGGTGAAGAATGCCACCGCCTGTTCGGACCTGATGCTGTTTAGGGGTCGGACCTCGATCCACTTGGAGAATTTGTCGATGGCAACCAGTAGGTGCGTGTAGCCCCCGGGTGCCTTCTGCAAGGGACCGACGAGGTCCAGACCCCACACAGCAAACGGCCAGGTGATGGGCATTGTTTGTAGAGCCTGAGCGGGTAGGTGCGTCTGCCTTGCGTAGAATTGACACCCTTGGCAGGTGCGGACAATTCTAGTGGCGTCGGCCACCGCGGTCGGCCAGTAGAAACCTTGTCGGAAAGCGTTTCCAACAAGGGCTCGAGGCACTGCGTGATGACCGCAAGCCCCCCGAGTGTATTTCTTGTAATAACTCCTGAGCTTCGGCGATGGATATGCATCGCTGGAGGATGCCGGAGGGGCTGCGGTGGTAGAGCTCCTTCCCATCACCCAACAAGACGAATGACTTGGCGCGTCGCGCCAGTCGCCGAGCCTCGGCTCGGTCGAGGGGTAGCTCTCCTCGGTGGAGATATTGTAGGTACGGGGTCTGCCAGTTTCGATTAGGCGTGACCCCATTCCGCTCTTTCTCAATGCGCAGTGCCTCACCCTCGGGGGCCGAGGGCGCCTCGGGCAGGGCCGAGACCTTCTCGGGCTCGGGCGTGTCGTTTGTCTTGACTGAGGGTTGATGTAGGTCCCGGGAGAAGACGTTCGGGGGAACCGTTGTTCGCGCCGAAGCTATCTTCGCCAGCTCGTCCGCAGTCTCGTTGTATCGTTGGGCGACGTGGTTGAGCTCGAGCCCGTAGAACTTGTCTTCCAGGCGCCGAACCTCGTCGCAGTAGGCTTCCATCTTCGGGTCGCGGCAGTGGGAGTTCTTCATGACTTGGTCGATGACAAGCTGCGAGTCACCGCGAGCGTCGAGGCGTCAGACCCCTAGCTCGATGGCGATGCACAACCCATTGACCAGAGCCTCGTACTCAGCCACGTTGTTGGACGCCGGGAAATGGAGGCGCAGCACGCAGCGGAGGTGCTTCCCGAGGGGCGAGATGAAGAGCAGGCCCACGCCTGCCCCTGTTTTCATCAGCGACCCGTCGAAAAACATGGTCCAGAGTTCCGGTTGGATCAGAGCTGTTGGAAGCTGGATGTCGACCCATTCAGCCACAAAGTCCACCAAGACTTGGGACTTGATGGCCTTCCAAGGGGCGAACGAGATTGTCTCGCCCATGATTTCCACCGCCCACTTTGCAATCCTACCCGAGGCCTCTCGGCACTGGATGATCTCCCCCAGGGGGAAGGATGACACCACAGTCACCGGATGAGACTCGAAGTAGTGTCGCAACTTCCGCCGCGTCAGAATCACCGCGTACAGCAACTTCTGAATTTGTGGGTAGCGGATCTTGGTCTCGGACAGTACCTCACTGATGAAGTGGACCGGCCTCTGGACGGGCAATGCATGCCCCTCTTCTCGTCTCTCAACCACGATCGCGGCGCTGACCACCTGAGTGGTAGCGGCGACGTAGATCAAGAGGGCTTCTCCGGCAGCGGGGGGCACCAGGATGGGTGCGTTCGTAAGGAGCGCTTTCAGGTTCCCGAGGGCTTCCTCGGCCTCGGGGGTCCAAGTGAAGCGCTCGGCCTTCCTTAAGAGGCGGTACAGAGGTAGGCCTCTTTCGCTGAGGCGCGAGATGAAGCGGCTCAGAGCCGCAAGCCATCCCATGACCCTTTGTACGCCTTTCAAGTCCTTTATGGGCCCCATGTTGGTGATGGCCGCGATTTTCTCCGGGTTGGCCTCGATGCCCCGCTCGGAGACGATGAACCCCAAGAGCATGCCTCGGGGGACTCCGAAGACGCACTTCTCGGGATTGAGTTTTATGCCTTTCGCCTTGAGACACCGGAATGTCGTTCCAAGGTCGGAGAGGAGGTCGGAGGCTTTCCTCGTCTTGACTACGATGTCATCGACGTAAGCCTCGACTGTTCGACCAATGTGCTCTCCGAACACATGGTTCATGCACCTTTGGTACGTCGCACCCGCATTCCTCAAACCAAATGGCATAGTAACATAGCAGTACATGCCAAAGGGCGTGATGAAAGAAGTCGCGAGCTGGTCAGACTCTTTCATCCTGATTTGGTGATACCCTGAGTAGGCATCGAGGAAAGACAGGGTTTCGCACCCAGCAGTGGAATCCATGATTTGATCGATGCGAGGCAGAGGGTAGGGAACCTTCGGACATGCTTTGTTTAGACCAATGTAGTCTACACACATCCGCCATTTCCCTCCTTTCTTTCTCACAAGCACAGGGTTGGCAAGCCATTCGGGATGGAATACCTCTTTGATGAACCCTGCAGCCATCAGCTTGTGGATCTCCTCGCCTATGGCTCTGCGCTTTTCTTCGTCGAATCGGATATCCAACAAGTGCTCGGCGACATCCCTCGGTATGCCAGACATGTCCGAGGGACTCCACGCAAAGACTTCGGCGTTCGCGCGGAGAAAGTCGACGAGCACTGCTTCCTATTTGGGGTCGAGCTCGGAGCCGATCCGTATCTGCTTGGAGGCGTCGTTGCTGGGGTCGAGAGGGACGGACTTAACCGTCTCTGCTGGCTCGAAGTTGCCGGCGTGGCGCTTCACGTCTGGCGCCTCCTTGGAGAGGCTCTCCAGGTCGGCGATGAGGGCCTCGGATTCGGCGAGGGCCTCGACGTACTCCACGCACTCCATGTCGCATTCGTACGCGTGTCGGTACGTGGGGCCGACGGTGATGACCCCGTTGGGGCCCGGCATTTTGAGCTTGAGGTAGGTGTAGTTGGGGACGGCCATGAACTTGGCGTAGCATGGCCTCCCAGTACTGCGTGGTAGGTTCCTCGGAACCCGACCACCTCGAACGTGAGGGTTTCCCTTCGAAAGTTGGAGGGAGTCCCGAAGCAGACGGGCAGATCGAGTTGTCCGAGGGGTTGGACGCGTTTCCCGGGGATGATCCCGTGAAAAGGCGCCGCGCCGGCCCGGATCGAGGACAGATCGATCTGCAGGAGCCCGAGGGTCTCGGCGTAGATGATGTTGAGGCTGCTGCCTCCGTCCATGAGGACCTTGGTGAGCGTGACGTTGCCGACGACGGGTCGACAACGAGCGGATATTTCCCCGGGCTCGGCACGCGGTCGGGGTGGTCACCCTGGTCGAAGGTGATGGGCTTGTCGGACCAGTCTAGGTAGACTGGCGCCGCCACCTTTACCGAGCAGACCTCCCGACGCTCTTGCTTGCGGTGCCGAGCCGAGGCGTTCGCCACTGGCCCACCGTAGATCATGAAGCAGTCGCGGACCTCGGGGAACTCCTCTGCCTTGTGATCCTCCTTCTTGTCGTTGTTGCAGGCCCTGCCACCCTCCGCAGGTGGCCCGACCTTGTGAAAGTGGCGCCGAAGCATGACGCACTCTTCAAGGGTGTGCTTTACGGGCCCCTGATGATAGGGGCACGGCTCCTTGAGCATCTTGTCGAAGAGATTGGCGCCTCCGGGAGGCTTCCAAGGGTTCTTGTACTCAGCGGCGGCGACAAGGTCCGCGTCGGCGGCGTCGCGTTTCGCTTGCGACTTCTTCTTGCCCTTCTTCTTGGTGCCGCGCTGAGCGGACGCCTCGGGGACGTCTTCCGGCTGGCGGCCCTGGGGCTGCTTGTCCTTCCAGAAGATGGCCTCAACCGCCTCCTGGCCAGAGGCGAACTTGGTGGCGATGTCCATCAGCTCGCTCGCCCTGGTGGGGGTCTTGCGACCCAGCTTGCTCACCAGGTCGCGGCAGGTGGTGCCGGTGAGGAACGCGTCGATCACGTCCGAGTCAGTGACGTTGGGCAGCTCGGTGCGCTGCTTCGAGAATCGCCGGATGTAGTCCCAGAGAGACTCTCCCGGCTGCTGGCGGCAGCTTCGGAGATCCCAGGAGTTCCCAGGGCGCACGTACGTGCCCTGGAAGTTGCCGGTGAAGGCCTGGACCAGGTCGTCCCAGTTGGAGATCTGCCCTGGAGGCAGATGCTCCAGCCAGGCTCAAGCGGTGTCGGAGAGGAACAAGGGGAGGTTGCGGACGATGAGGTTGTCATCGTCCGTTCCACCCAGCTGGCAGGCCAGTCGGTAGTCCACGAGCCACAGTTTCGGCCTCGTCTGCCCCGAGTACTTTTGATGGTAGTCGGGGTTCGGAATCGAGTCGGGAACAGTGCCCGTCGTATGGCCCGGCTGAAAGCCTGCGGACCGGGTGGTTCGGGCGAGGGACTCCGATCCTCCCCGCTGTCGTAGCGTCCCCCACGCCTGGGGTGGTAGCCTCGGCGCACCCTCTCGTCGAGGTGGGCTCGACGGTTGCGGTGGTGGTGTTCGTTGCCGAGGCAACCCGGGGCCGCAGGCGCCGTGTTGCGCGTGCGCCTGGTGTGGACCGAGGCTTCCCGCATAAATCGGGAAGTCACGGCGCGATGCTCCGAGGGGTACCCCTGCCTTCAGGAGGCAGAGCTTTCGGCCCGTCGGACCGTGGCCTCCTCCAGGAGATTCTTGAGCTCTCCCTGGATACGCCGCCCTTCGGTGGTCGATGGTTCCGGCATCGCTCGGAGTAGTATTGCTGCTGCAGCCAGGTTCTGGCCGACCCCACTGGAAGCCGGTGGCGGCCTTGCCCTGACGTCGTCGGCAATGCGGTACTGGATGCCCTGGGGTGGATGACGCGCTTTCCCGGCCGGAGCTTGGTCTGCCCATTCCTACCCGATGTTCCGCTGGAACTGCTCAAGTGTTCCTACTCCCTCGTCGAGCCTGGCCTGCATCTCGCGGATTTGCTCGAGCTGTGCGTCCTGACCCCCCGCAGGGACTGGGACCACAGCTAGCTCCCGAAGGATGTCAACGCGAGGCGCATGCCTAGGGGGATCGCCGTTTTCCAGCATACCAAGATGGTTGCCTTCGCCGGGACACCCTAGATCGACGTGGAAACATTCACGACTTGGGCCACAGTCCTCGTCGTCGAAGCTGCGGCTACCATCGGAACAATCGGAGAGGCAGTAGTCGCATGCGGTCATGAAGTCCCGCATGGCACTGGGGTTACCGAGCTCGGAGAAATCCCAACAAAAGTCGGGCTCGTCATCTTCCTCGGAACTCGAGGGTCTGTAGGTTGAGACGGCCGTCAGTCTGTCCCAGGGCGACCGCATATGGTACCCCGGAGGGTTGGTACATGCCTCTATGAAGGCTCCCACTGAAGCGAGGTCGCTTGATGGGTCGAAGCTGAATCCAAAAGGCACGAGATGGGAATCGGTCGGTACCTCTTGGTCGACGGGCGGTGACGAAGTCGCGTCAGGGGCGGACTGCACTGTTGTCTCAGGTACGAGGGCGACGCCCAGCAAGTCCTTCGCGAGCGTGCTGGCGTCGTTCGTCTGCTTGGGGTTGGCGTGTTGCGGGGAAACGACGCTCGTCTTCGTCTCAGACGCAAGGTCGAAGACCGACGTGTCCCCCGCTGGGGCACCGGCGTCATCGACTTGCTCGACAGCCGATGAGGTGCCGCCTCCTGCTTGGCCATGGTTGCCCTGCCTCCTCCTCCGTCAGCAGGGGAGGTGACGGGACAAACCCGGATGTTGTTCTTCCGCCACGTGGGGAAGACATCGTTGATTCCGCCGCCGGCGGGCGGGCTGACGGCCGCCATTGTCGCTGTCGCGCGGCGGAGGAAGGAGTATCATGTCGTAGCTGTCGTCGAGGGACATGAACTCAAGACTCCCGAAATGGAGCACCGTCCCGGGCTAGAAAGGTTGCTGGAGACTACCCATCTGGAGCTTGACGGGAAGTTGTTCATCAACACGCAGTAGGCCCCTACCTGGCGCGCCAACTGTCGGCATTTCGACCCCGGGGGGTCCCTGGACCGACGAGTGGATTGTCGCCGCGTGTCCCAGCCCAGATGGGTCGGCGCGAGACGGAGCACGAAGGGGGGGAAGAAGCAGGCAAAGGGGAAACCCGTGACCTTCGTGTTGCCCTGCGCCCAGGTCGGGTGCGCTTGCAGTAGGGGGTTACAAGCGTTCGCGTGGGAGAGAGAGAGAGAGCCTTATGCGTCGGCCCGTTCTCCCGCGCGGCCAACCTTCTCGTACGAGAGCCCTGGACCTTCCTTTTATAGGCGTAAGGAGAGGGTCCAGGTGTACAATGGAGGGTGTAGCAGTGTGCTAACGTGTCTAGCAGAGAGGAGCTAGAGCCTTAAGTACATGCCGTCGTGGCAGTCGAAGAGGTTTTGGCACCATGTTCATGTGATGTCGTGGCCGTCGGAGGAGAGCTGGAGCCCTGCGGAAGGACAGCTGTCGGGGCTGTCGAGTCCTTACTGACGTCTCCTTGCTTTCGTAAGGGGCTGAGAGCCGCCGTCGTCATGGAGCACGTGGGGCGCCATCATTATTCGTTTACCGGGGCGAGCTAGATGGGACGCCGGTCTTGTTCCCCGTAGCCTGAGCTAGCTAGGGGTAGGGTAATGATGGCCTTCCTTATGACGTGGCGGGTCCGAGCCCGAGGTCGGGCGAGGCGGAGGCTCCTCCGAGGTCGAGGCTGAGTCCGAGCCCTGGGGTCGGGCGAGGCAGAGTTCGTCTTCCGAGGTCGAGGCTGAGTCCGAGCCCTGGGTCGGGCGAGGCGGAGACCGTCTTCCGAGGTCGAGGCTGTGTCCGAGCCCCGGGGGTCGGGCGAGGCGGAGTCCGTCATCCAGCGTTGAGGTTGAGTCCGAGCCCTGGGTCGGGTGAGGCGGAGACCGTCTTTCGAGGCCGAGGCTGAGTCCGAGCCCCTGGGGTCGGGCGAGGCGGAGTCCGTCGTCCGGCGTCGAGGTTGAGCCCGAGCCCTGGGGTCGGGCGAGGCGGAGCTTCCTATGGCGCCCGAGGCTGGACTTAGCTGCTGTCAGCCTCACTCTGTCGAGTGGTACAACAGTCGGAGCGACGCAGGCGGCGCTGTTTTCTTGTTAGGCCGGTCAGTGGAGCGGCGAAGTGACTGTGGTCACTTCGGCTCTGTCGACTGAAGAGCGCGCGTCAGGATAAGGTGTCAGGCGACCCTTGCATTAAATGCTCCTGCGATTCGGTCGGTTGGCGTGGCGATCTGGCCAAGGTTGCTTCTCTACGAAGACTGGGCCTCGGGCGAGCCGAAGGTGTGTCCGTTGCTTGAGGGGGTCCTCGGGCGAGACGTGAATCCTCCAGGGTCGGCTGCCTTTGCCCGAGGCTGGGCTCGGGCGAGGCGAGATCGTGTCCCTTGAGTGGACTGAGCCTTGACCTTAATTGCGCCCATCAGGCTTTTGCAGCTTTGTGCTGATGGGGGTTACCAGCTGAGATTAGGAGTCTTGGGGTACCCCTAATTATGGTCCCCGACAAACACTGTATTTTCTCTTTCTTTCTTACCGCTCAAGACTTCATCTTCTTCCCCTTTGTCACTTTGTGTTCGAAGCCTGCCTTGCCCCGAGATCGGTGACCTTTGGCTTGCACCTTTGTTGCGCGTTTTTACAGACGAAGCCTTTATATTCGAAGACCAACTTCGTCCGTCCTTTGTATACAGAAACATATTTGTTTATTCTGAAGCAAGAGTAATTTGAGGACCTTTGACAAAGGTAGGCCCGCAATAGCATTATAGAGCTAAGTTTGAGAAAAAACGAGAATATGAGTTGGAGAATTCAAAATGGTCAAGTTCCATGACTTAGACTCATTGGATGGACTCTAGATATATTTGTCTAAGTCATAGAAACACTCATGAAGATAGCCAAATCGAGACAAAGAAGAAAAACCCAAAAAGGACATAAATCAACAGACCAGACTAGTTTGGTGGGTCATCGGACCGGTTGTGCAGAGAGGTTGTCCCTAGGGTTTCTGAAGGTTGGCGCACCGAACCAGTCCAGTGTGCGACAGACTACGCAGATACGATGTTTTTCAGACAAAAAGTAGTTGGCACATCAGACCGAGTCCAGTGAGCACCAGACCTATCAGAATTCAATGGCTAACTTAGGAAGCGAAAGCAATGTCGAGTTACAGAATTTGAAGCTTCAGTTCGATGAAGTTACCAAGTCCTGGACTCTAGGCCGAGTCTATAGACTTAGGACTATATGGCAGAGGGGGTTCATCTAAAGACAAAACAACTAAGATATAGAGAAATCAAGACAAACTAGAAAGTTCAAGAATAGCCACATTTGCTTGAGTTAATGACTCAACCAAATAAGACTCGAGGGCTACTATCAATAATATATGCTAGGGGTACCCAAACCAACTTTACAGAGAAGAATTGTAAAGAGGGGTCCATGGACTCAACCACGAGCCTAGGGACTCGGCGATCAAGACCAGAAAAAGGGCTACATACAACATAATTCTAGAAGCGTAGATATGACAAAGATCTTAGTAGAATAATAAATATGATAAAGATCTTAACAGATAAGAAAGATACGCTTGTAACATAGATTTGGGTTCATATACAACTCGGCACTGACCTGGTTCCATCAAGGACTTGGTAACCGAGTCTGATCCTATCATCTAAGCGTGGCCTATCCTTGGAATGTAAAAGGAAGGGTGGCTGGTCTCCTGAAAGCATATTCCATGAGATCATCACATCAAAACGCGTCTACAGAATACAAATACAATTTCTTGGACATATGGTATTATCTCATCTCGAGAGTTTGAACCTATATAAATCTTCGTGTCTTCTATACCTTTATCTTAAGCTTTCGATTATAGAACCTACTTTATAAACTTATCACCAAATAATTTTTGATAACGTCACAGCAAAAAAAAAATAGATGAAATGATTCCAGTTGAGCTAAAGAGGGTAGCGGCAAGTGGGCCAATTTCTTGTTCCACTACAGACCCAACGAACAAGGGGGTCTCGGAGGTTTTTTTTCCATAGCTTCTTGGGCTGGGCTGCATGGGGCTTCAGACTAAAGCTCGCATAGCTCAAAGCTTCTTGGTGATTATTTGAAGTGAGACTTGGGATCAGTTCCGGACACACAGTTTGGTGGTGCTCGACGCTCAAAGCTCAAATAATTTTTTTTACTTACGGACCCAACTAGTAGTATATACAAGTAGTAGAGAGATGCTGGATGCCTGTTGTGTGGCGGGCATCGATCAATTCAACCACATGCACGCCGGCGGAGCCAGAATCAGATACGTACCGAACGAGTGGATTCAGCAGCCACTAACTACCTTCCCGGCCAGCAGACTGATGCCGATTCCCGGCCACGATCAGTTTAGTTAATCATTCTGAATGAACGCACCATCTTAATTTCGTCGAGGCTTTGTTTGTTTTTCTCATCCATATGAATGATCGATCAGTGGCTGCGTATCGCACTCGCACCTCATCACCTACGTGGAGTGGAGCTGACTCTATAATATATTGCATTCCATTTCACAGGCATCATTTATCTCTTAGGGCCTGTTCCGTTCCATTAGATTGAGCACCCAGAATAATTCCTAGCTGGATTGTTTATCTAATTCATATAAGATTTGATGGGCTGAAACAATTTCTAATGAAATCCGGCATAAATGAACAGGCCCTTAAGCAACTCCGTTGTTGCTACAGGCCTACAGCTAGCCGAGCCCCTTCTGCTCCTTTTAACTAATGGCTACCTCCCCAAAATTACAAATTTAGGCTATATCTATACCTCTAGAATTAGGGTTTGAGATTTTTTTAAAATTTTTTGACAGTAATATTATTTTTGCTTTAGTATGAGGGATTAAGTTTACATGCATGAACTAGATGAGGCAAAACATTATTTTATGTTGTTGATCACCTGCTAAAGCTAGCTCCTGCAAAGAACCATAACTGTGCAACATGATTAAAAGGTACTCTTCCTCCATCTTCGAGCACTCTTCTGTCCGAAGATGTTACAGACTCTAGGGACACGAATGTTCCACTACAGGAAACACATAAATTTTCGTGGACCGAGATATTTTTGTCGGCCGACCCACGAAAATACGGAAGTTATTTTCGTCGGCCTCGTGACCGACGAAAATGGGGCGTATTTTCGTGGGCCGACCAATATTTTCGTCGACAGGCCCACGAAAATACGGAAGTTATTTTCGTCGGCCTCTTGACCAATGAAAATGCGGCGTATTTTCGTGGGCCGGGGCCATACCGACGAAAATAAGTCATTGACCGACCACTATTTTCGTCGACCTCACTGAGGCCGACGAAAATAGAGGCCCTAAATCGTCCATCTCGGCCTTCTCGCTCGTTTCAATCCCGCCGCGCCGCCGCCCTCGTCGCGCCGCCCGCAAGCAAGCCCGGCGCTCCTAGCCGCTTAGCCTGCACACCCGCGCCGCCGTACGCCCGCGCCGCCGCACGCACGCACGCCCGCCGAGGCGGCCCGGCCGCCCCACGTCGCGCCGCCGCCTGCATGCCTGCCGAGCCCCACGCCGCCCCGCCTGCCCCTCGCCACGCCGCCGCCCGCACGCCCGCCGTCCGAGGCACCCCGCCAGCCCCTCGCTGCGCCGTCGCCCCGCCCTAGGCGCCTTGCACCGTGTCGCGACGGCCTCCCTGCGCCGCGCCGCCGCCCACACGCCCGCCGCTGAGGCGCGCCGCGCCGTCGCCGGCCGCCCCGCCCGCCCGCTCCGTCTCGAAGGTCTCCCGGCTGCGTCGTCGCCCGCCTCGCCCCGCCCGCATTTTCGCCATCAGGCAAGTATAATCGCCAAGGCCCCGAGGTCATTAATTTATATTAGTCATCTTGTCGTGTTGTGATTAGTTTAACTGTTGATTGCTTTAATTCAAATTCATATTTGTCTCCGAGTTATTTTTTAATATTTAGAGTTTAGTTTTAATGGTTAACCGTAGTGAACCGTATGCGTCACCCGTTCGGGAATGACGAACGTCACATTGGCTTGTGAGGTTCGCCGTTCCGGAATTGTCCACATATTTTGGACAGCCTGAGAGTGTAGGCCGATGCTTGTGATTTGTGACATGCGCCTTACGATTGACGCGGAATTTCGGTTGTGTAACCCAGTTGTTCTCCAACACACCATGTTCAGGCGTGTGCTTGGAGAGCAGCGGGGTTATGCTGTCGAAATTTCACGGCAATCTTAGGCTACACGTCACAAATCACAAGCATCGACCTACACTCTTGGGTGGGTTTAGGGCCTTTACCTAATAGGGAGTTCACCTAAGCCACGGACGATCGTTGATGTTCTTTGTCTTTCGTTTAGCCTTTGAAATGGACGGTTATCAGAGGGTGATGTATGATGGGTGGAGAAAGGATGAGGCACATACGAATGAATGGATGGTTGTAACAAAGTCTTTTCTTGAGCGCGCTTTCAAAGATGCAACTGGTCGTCTAGTGAAGTGTCCTTGCAATCACTGCGAGAACAAGTGGCCTCAGAAGAAGGAAGAAATGGAGAAACACCTTTGCAAAAGTGGGTTTATGCCGAACTACCGTGTATGGTGCCGGCATGGAGAGTCTATTAGACACGTTGACGCGGAGGTGGAACTTGATGATGATCATGATTGGATGGACGACATGTTGCATGATCTTGGTAGGGAGGTTGAAATGAACGCTGAGAAGCCGGGGCAGCTTCCACGCGATGCTCAGGAATTATTCCGGCTACTCGCCGCGGGAGAAGATAGACTGCACGAGCACACTCAGATGTCAGTTCTTGGGACTCTCACAAGACTAATGGCGATAAAGTCGAAGCACAACATTTCAAACAGTGCTTACAACGACATCGTCCAACCGATGGGTGAGGTTCTCCCGGAGAATCATAAGTTGCCAAATAATATGTACTTCGCAAAGAAGATGTTGGCTGGTCTTGGGATGACATATGAGAAGATCGACGTGTGTCCCAACAGTTGCATGCTATTCTTTGAGGAGGATGACAAGCTGGACGTTGTAAGCATTGCGAAGCTTCTAGATATGTCGAGGTGACAAATGATGAGGGTGAATTGGTAGTTACGAAGGTCGCAGCTAAGCAACTTCGTCGGTTGCCCATCATTCCTCGGCTTTCAAGGTTGTTCCTTAACAAGGAAATATCTCTGCATATGACGTGGCCAAAGAATGGTGTACGTCTCGTCACTGATCCAGACATAATGGTCCATCCATCGGACGGTGATGGGTGGAAGGCATTTGACAAGTTTGATCCCGAATTTGCAAATGACCCTAGGAGTGTACGGCTTGGTCTATCGACGGACGGATTCACACCTTTCAATAGCAGTGCAAGCCCTTACTCGTGTTGGCCTATCTTCATTGTGCCATATAATCTTCCTCCTGAGTTGGTTAATAAAGAAGAGTTCATGTTCCTTGCACTAGTCATCCCAGGCCCCGAGCATCCAGGGCCAAAGCTGAATATGTTTGTTCGCCCTTTAATTGAAGAGCTGAAACAATTGTGAAGAGGTGTGAAGGCTTATGACAACCATACTGAAAAGGAGTTTACCACGCGCTGCTTATTTGTGGTCAGTGCATGATCTGCTGGCGTATGGAGATTGGTCTGGATGGTGTGTTCATGGTCGGTTGTGTTGTCCCATATGTATGAATGATACGGATGCATTCAGATTGAAGCATGGTGGGAAAGTGTCATTCTTTGATGCTCATCGATGTTGGACTCCATTCAAGCATGATTTCAGTAGTTCGCTTACTGCATTCAGAAGTGGAGCCAAAATCAGAAATGGGCCACCAAAGAGGCAAACTGCACCGCAGATAATGGCATGGCATGCTTATCTGAAGCAAGGAGAAAATGATAGTTTCCAAGGCTATGGGGAGGACCACAACTGGACCCATATTTCATCAATATGGGAGCTTCCGTATGCAAAAGCCTTGATCATGCCGCACAACATAGACTTGATGCACCAAGAGCGTAACGTTGCTGAAAGCATCATAAGCACATGTTTCGATGTGACTGATAAAACGAAAGATAATATGAAGGCAAGAAAAGACATGGCTGAAATTTGTAAGAGGCCGATGCTCGAGTTGAAAGTAAGAGATAAAGGGCATGAGAGTAGGCCGCGAGCTGATTACTGCCTCAAGCCGGATGTAAGGAAAGAAATATTTAAGTGGTTGAAGAATCTGAAATTTCCAGATCGATATGCGGCAAATCTGAAACGGACAGTCAATCTGAAGACCGGTAAATTGATCGGTTTGAAAAGCCATGACTACCATATTATTATGGAGAGGCTGATGCCCGTGATGTTTCGAGGCTATTTTAAGGATGAGCTTTGGAGCATATTTGCAGAGTTGAGTTACTTCTATAGGGAAGTATGCGCAAAGACGGTATTGAAGAGGTTGATGCAGAAATTTGAGAAAGAAATTCCAATTCTTATTTGTAAATTTGAAAAGGTTTTCCCGCCAGGATTCTTCAATGTGATCCAACATCTAATTGTGCATTTGGCTTGGGAAGCTTTGGTAGGCGAACCAGTGCAATTCAGGTGGATGTATCCTATAGAAAGGGCGTTGAAAAAGCTCAGGGCGTCTATTCGCAACAAGGCTAGAGTCGAAGGGTGTATTGCGGAGGCTTTTGCCCTTAAGGAGATATCTCAATTCTCAACCAGGTATTTCGCTCGAGCCAACAATGTGTTTGCGCCTTCAGTGCGACTTCATGTCGAAAATGAATCACCCCAAAGCACCCTTCAAATTTTTGTGAATCCGGGTAAAGCAGTTGGAAAAGGGAGTGTACGTCACATTGAAGCATCAGATTTGAACACGCTAATGCTATATATGTTTAGCAATATTGAAAGCACACAGGAGGCGTTCGAGTAAGTTTTCCTCATAGTTACGTCCATTTTCTCATCTCATAATTTCTAGTGTGTAATCTCCATGTTTCTAATATGTCCAGCATGTTTGATGAAGAATGTTGGAAATCTACTAGTAAACATACAGCCATCCAATTAGAAAATCTTCGACGTGATGGGTTGAAAGGTGGCCCAAACTTCGTGTAGTGGTTTCGTAATTATGTTAGTAATTGTCGTTCTCTCATTGTCCATACTTAATCTTTGAATTTTGGACTTGGAAGATATAATGCATATACTAATTCCTTGTATAGGTTTCCAAAAACTCTGTGCACCCGGACTTGCAGCAAATGGCACATACCTCTGTGTTCGTCCGGAACTATACTTGCTATGATGTAAATGGATATCGCTTCCGAACCGCGAAATTGGAGAAGAGTCGACCATTGGCAGCCACCACCAATAGTGGTGTGTTGGCAAGTTCATATGTTGACGATGACAAAGTAGTGGACTATTAGGGTGTTCTTCAAAACATTGTAGAGTTGATTTTCGATGGCCCCAAGAAACTTAAAGTCGTGTTTTTCGAGTGTGACTGGTTTGATGCTCATAGTGGGACTCGTGTCGACAAGTATGGTAATGTCGAGGTGAAGCATAGCTCTAGGATTCCGAGCAGTATGAGCGATGTTGTCCTTGCAAATCAGGCAAAATAGGTGTACTACCTACCATATCCTAACCCAAGCCTTAGGGCTTGGTGGGTTGCAATCAAAGTCAACCCACAAGTCGTCGCTCTAGAGAGTGCTAACTACGTGAGTACGAGCAGGGACAACGATGATGCTGTTTTTCAACCAGAAGCGGCGTCGAATCAAGACATAGCTCACCGATTCCATGTGACCAATGGAGAAGGCCTTGAAAATCTCTATAGCAATTCAAGCGACTTAATTGAAGAACCTAGCTCAAAGCGCAAACGACCTATCATCGTTAGAAGATCAGTAAGGATCCAACAAAATCGAGAGCGTATGAATAAACAACGAGCCAAAGAAGCATCATCGGATGCGGATGACTTTTGATTAGTATGTTTCTTTTAGTTAATCAATTAAGCTATGCATTGCAATTTTCACATTATTAATTTTCATATTATTTGTTTCATATACTATGGTTTGACATTAATTTATCTACAGTTGAACATGTTCAAGCATAGGAGATCGAGGAGGAGTGGGGGCAGCGCGGCCAGCGAGGACAACTCGGGCAGTGGGCTTTTTCAGGGCACCTCACAGAGCCGACAGAGGCAGCAACAACTTCTCGACTGTCTAGACGAAGTGTAGGGTGAGGAGGGTGAGCAGGAGGCTCCTCAACAGGATGCTCATGTGCAGGGTGAGGAGGGTGAGCAGGAGGCTCATGTGCAGGATGAGGAGGTTGACCCTATGGGGGCAGGCGACGCGGGCAACGCGTCAGATGGTTCTACGTCCTTCAGGTATTATTATGCATATT
This sequence comes from Zea mays, assembly GCF_902167145.1. NCBI lineage: Eukaryota > Viridiplantae > Streptophyta > Magnoliopsida > Poales > Poaceae > Zea > Zea mays. Next base: position 15,942,195 of record NC_050099.1, read on the forward strand.
AATTTAATTGAGATTAGTTTTTAATCATATTAGTTTTTAATCATTTCATCATATTGAATTTACTTGTATACTTAGGTATAAGAAGAGCAATGCGCTTGGTCCGAGACCTGCCGAGAGGAGGCTCATCCGGCCGCATGGAGAATGGTGGGGCTTATTTCTGTTGTGTTAATTTTTTAATGTGAACGTGATTGCACTAGTTTACTTGTTTTATTAATGTTTGTAGGTCATGGGAAGACTTGACTTGGGACGGTACAGGCAGACGTCCCAAGGTGAATGTGGTGTTGGGTAGCCTCTGTCGCTTCTACTACCCTGGCATGGTGGAGCTCAATGGCGAGAGGTTCACGGCTATGCAGTGGGCCGACTGGGGTCTGAAGGACTATGTCCAGCCAGGGGAGACAGGGGAAAGCAGTAGCGGAGGGGGAACTTCGGAACAAAAACGAAGGACTTGTCAGGTGGCTGTGTGGGACGAGTTCTGGGTGAGTTTACTTTCGTATATAAGCAATTCACTGAATTATTACTTCTCCTAATCTTACTTTAACTTAACTTCTCCGTTGATATGTAGGAGAGCTTCCAATTGCCGAATGAGATCGAGGAGGATCAGGCTCAGTGGGCACGTGTGAAGAGGCACTTTCGGAAGTGCGCTGATAAGGTCATCAAGGATGCCATGTACAATGCTCGCATCGCGGCCGTCAACTACTACTACAAGAATATAAAGGGGCAGAACATGAGCAAATCATTAGGGGCCAATGAGATCTACCTCACAGAGGAGCAGTACCAAGAGAGCGTTGTGGATTGGCTTGCGAAGGACATGGAAGCCTGGAGGTGGTTGGCTAAGAGATGGGCGTCGCCTGAGTGGATTGCAGAGTCCTAGAAGCACCGTGCCAACCGTGGCACTGAAGGACCGGGGCATAGGTACGGCGCCGATAGACACCTTGGTACCGCACGCCGCATGGTAAGTATATAAATCAAACTTGTATGTTACATCTATGAAAATTCTATGGTTTAACTCTTCTTTTTCATGCAGGAAGCTGAAAGTGGAGTTGCTCCAAATTTTATGGAGGTTTACGTCCGTGGTCACCGTGGCCCTGATCCGGCGAACCCTGATGTGCTATGCAGCGAGACGGCAAGGGAGAAAATGGTAAACAAGTTTGTATTTACGAATTAAATTGCATGTTTTGTGTCTAACTCCAACTCTAACTGTCTTTGCAGAATGCATATGGGGAGGAAATGACTCAACGCCATGTGCCTGACTTCGATTGGATGCATTCGGACTTAGATGCCTCGGCGTTGTACCACAGTGGTGGGGGTAGAAAGCATGACAGGTGAGGTGTTTGTGTTTGATTCGACAATTTCATTAACAAGAATGTGTCCACTTAATGACTCAACTATGTGTATCATGCAGGTTTGCCTTTGGCACTGGCGTTGTGGAGTATAACAGAACAATAGGTCAAGGGAAGGCATCGTCTTCGGCATGGAGTTCTCGCTCCTCCAGGTCTGCTCGAGAGGCTCAGCTGGAGGAGGAGACTCGGGCAGCACAGGAGCAGGCTCGAGCAGCAGGAGCAGGTCGGACAGCTGACGCAGTATATGGCTTCTTATTTTTAGGTAATTCATCTATCTCATCACGTGTCATTGAATTCAAAGTATAATGGTGTGATTCTAACGTTTCATCCATTTGCAGGAAATGACTACTCGACTCGGCCCTGATATGAACTTGCCCGCTTTTCGCCCTCCCCAGGTAACACTATCTGAACACTTCAATTCCATAGCAACTCTTTTTTTATTATCAAAAATGGCTCGCAGGCACAAGGATGGGGACAGTGGCCAAGACAAGCTCCAGTGTCGTAGCCATTGTGGACCGGTGTTGGGTGGACGCAGGCACCTCCAGGCACTTGGACGGCTCCACCACCCCAAGGATCGCAGCCAGTCCCGGGATGGGTGCCACCGATCTCCTAGCCACCGGCGGGCTCTCGGCCATTTCAAGCGTGGATGGCACCGCCACCGACGGGGTGGGTGCCACCACCTCAGGGGTGGCCAGCACAACACTACCCGTGGATGCATGTGAAAGGATCACGATGCCCAAGAGGGGGGGTGAATTGGGCTTTTCTAAAAATCAACACTAATTAAAAGCTAAGCAAGAGCTAAGCAAGAGCCCAACTTCACCCCAACAACTAGCACTAAGATAATAATACTAGAAATACAATAATGCTAAGACAATACTTCAAATACTTGCTAAAATAATACACAATGTAAAGTGCTTGAATTAAGTGCGGAATGTAAAGCAAGGTTTAGAAGACTCCTCCAATTTTTCCCGAGGTATCAAAGAGTCGGCACTCTCCACTAGTCCTCGTTGGAGCACCCGCGCAAGGGTATCGCTCCCCCTTGGTCCTCACAAGAACCAAGTGCTCACTACGAGATGATCCTTTGCCACTCCGGCGCGGTGGATCCCTCGAGACCGCTTACAAACTTGAGTCGGGTCACCAACAAGATCTTCACGGTGATCACCGAGCTCCCAACGCCACCAAGCCGTTTAGGTGATGTCGATCACCAAGAGTAACAAGTCGTAGACTTTCGCTTGACCAAGAGAAGCCTAATGCAAGTGGTGTGTGCTCTAGGTGGCTCTCGCTAGCGCTAATGAGGAACAAATGTGGGATTAAGATTCTCTAATCTCCTCACTAGGCTTTTGGTGCTTGCAATGCTCTAGCAATGTGCTGGAATAAATGTGGGGTGCAAGACATTGAATATGGTGGGTGGAGGGGGTATAAATAGCCCTCACCCACCAACTAGCCGTTACAGGAATTTCACTGCGCACGAGCGCACCAGACAGTCCGGTGCGCCACCGGTGCGCCAACGGTCGTTTCCAACGGCTAGTTCTGACAATTAGCCGTTGGACTCATGGCACACCGGACAGTGAACAGTCGTTGTCCGGTGCACACCGGACAGTCCGGTGCACTGTTCGGTGCACCACTATAATTCACTTCTGAAACTTGCGCGCTCGGGTTTTGCTGCCTAGGGAGACCTTCCCCTGGGCCAGCCTGGCCCACCTGGCAGATGGTGCACCGGACAGTTCGGTGCCCCAGGGCCAGAAACCCTACCTCTTGTTTTTCAGCTGATTTTCAAATCGGTTTTCGCTAACTTGTGAGTGAGTTCTAGAGTGACACCTAGCACTGTATGTGAGTGTGATTGTGCACAAACACTACACTAGAACTCTCTTGGTCAAACTACTCATCGACAACCCCTCTTTATAGTACGGCTAAAAGAGAATAAAAGACCTAACTAAATCACGAGTGTCCACATCTCCTTGACACTCGAACTCTGTAGTCCTTCACCTTTTGTTTCGTCGTTTTAGCCGTCGCTTCGAGTTCTTATCTCTAGGATTGTTTTCACCGTTGTAGTACTCCTACCTGTAATGCGACCTAACTTACCATTTGTCTCTGCAAAACACACGTTAGTCACATATAATATTACGTTGTCATTAATCACTAAAACCAACCAGGGGCCTAGATGCTTTCAATCTCCCCCTTTTTGGTGATTGATGACAACCCTACAAGATTTGTGAGAGTAGTTTGTTTTGGAGTTTCTGTCAATAGAAAGGATGGTTAGTTATACTCAGTAATCTTTGACAGAAAGAATGTGTACCATAGTAATAAGAATGATCGCATACACATCGTAAGATTCTTGTTCATATAAAAGTGAAATTAAAACAGTGAATCAAGAACTAGAAGACTGGTGATAGAATATAAGGTGAAAACATAATACACACAGTCAATCATAAGCATCGAGAGTATATATAGAGTTTGTGAGCCAATAGCACCAAGCTAGTATAGAGAGTAACAAGCACATATATTACATCAAAAAGACTCTCTACTAACTCTCTAACTCCCCCTAGCTCTCACAACTCATATCTCTCCTCTTTGGCGTCAAACACCAAAAGGGTACCCGAACCTACACATCTGAAGAGGGAGGAGACTGCGGGGGCACATCCGGTCGCGGTCGAGGTAGCAGAGCGAACGCCGGCTGGGGGTCAGAGTCAGTCTCGGATCTAGGATCTGCTATAGAAGCTGGAGCTGGTACTGACTCGGACTGAGGCCGCGCTGCAGAAGCTGCCGGAACTGAAGTGGTCACAGATACTGCCACAGCAGTAGTGGTAACAGCAGAAGCTGGTGGCACTGGCAGCTGAGGGCAGACAGAGCTAAGAATCGGTGACGTGAAAGCCAGGGTGACCGGCCGAAGCGAAGAGGAAGAAGGACCAACAGAAGGAAGAGGGGGTCTTGACTGAATCGCTGGCACAACAGGAGCCTGAAGCGGAGGAGGTGGTGCAGACTGAACCGGGGGAACCGAGACACCAGAATGTTGTAGCATAAGAGCCATGAATGCCCTGCTCTCAGCCCGATCCTGGAGAAGCTACTGCTGAAGAGAACCCTACCTGAAGAATTGAAGCAAGTGCGGGGTCAATAGCAGGAGGAGCAGCAGGGGTAGCACTAGAACTCCCAGCCTCATGATCATGTGAGCGTGGAGGCATAGGAGGCGGAGGCGGAGGTGGAATCCCAAAATCATCATCATCATCAACATCATCAACTGCTGCATCCTGAGCTTCGAACTGATGAAGAGCAGCATCCTCGACCTGAGTGTCAAAAACTGGAGCAGAAGCTGGTACAGGAGCCTCAGGCGCAGGACGGTAGGACCCAAAGACAAGGCGTGAGGCCTCAAGTGTGCCCTGGAACTGTGGAGGCCGAATCAGCTGAGCAAAAATGTGGCACAAGTAGAGAGCATATGGTAGCTGACGACGAGCACGCATACCATCCAATACGGTGTCCTTGATCTCACAAATAAGGAAATCAACAACGTCAAACTCAGAGTGAGAGACCAGGGCACCAAGGAGCCATAGCTGGATATATGTGGTAGCCTCCATGTATCCCATCCGCGGCAGAAGTGTCCGTCGCATAAGCTGAAATAGGAACTTGGCTGCTGTAGTGAAATTTGCCGGTGAGCGTCGTGACCCATCTGAGAAGGGCGGGCGAAATAGAGCCGCGATGTGAGCTGTACCCGGAGCCACACAGCCATGAGGGCGACGAGGAGGGTCAGAGGTGCCGTAGCATAAGCTGTGAAGTCGAGTCGACGACTCGTGAAAACCAAAGAGCTAGCGAATCTGGCTGGCAGTAATAGTGACATCCTCTCGCTCAAAACGAAACCTCATCCAGTGATGATCTAGGTCTATCCATACAGTCGAGTAGAAAACTCGGACCCACTCCTCAACATACATGCCGCTGGTAGTCAAAAGAGTCAGAAGGCCAGGCAGATATGTGAGGTGCACCTCAGAGTCAACACCGGCGGCTAGCAGAAAAGCTGGAAGATCCAAAAGCCGGTGCACTCGCAGAGCAATCTATGCAGACATCTGTGCCCTGAAGAAAGATTCCTAAATCCTGGTGATGAAGAGGTCAACTGTAGCAGGGTCCCTCTGAGCCGGTAACCAAGACTCCATGGGTACGTACATGAACCTACGTACTCGTGCCGTTGTAGCACGCTGAAGGTCAAACAACCTAGGATCTGCAGCCAGAGGTCGCACCTCAGTCTCATCGCGCTCCCGGAAGCGAGCAGGTGGGATAGGAGGAGCGGAAACAGGAGCGGGAGGAGGAGCAGTGGAAGCTGGTGTAGTGGAGGTGGTGGATGGCGCAACAGGGGTGACAGGAGCAGGCAAAGTGGGAGGTGGAGTGGAATCTGAAGCAGTGGCGGTAGTGGAGGAGCGAGGCCGGGAGGCGAGACGACGAACACGGTACGCAATCTGATCTGAAGGAGTCTGAGGCTAATCTCCTAGCTTGGCCTGCTCAGCGGCTGCTGCTGCTGCTGCCGCTGCTCGGGCTGCTCTGTCCATACGCCGCTTCTTGCGGCCTTCCTGCTGCTCCAAGTATACTGTCTTGCCCTTGACCTGCCTGAAGGGGCGACGAGGATCCTCATCATCGCCTCCCCCTGGCGCCGACACATTCTTCGTGCGCGGCATCCTGACCTGACGACTGCAAATGAGAGAGAGAGAGGCTAAGCACAGGTCGATAATATCCGATAGAATATCAAAGGAGGAGATGTCTACCTGGAAAACTCACACGACAGGTGGAAACCCAGACAGGACAGGAGACGGCTCACGGACAGGCAAGGTCACTGAAATGACAGAAGAGGTGAGCACGTATTAGTCACATAGTCATAAGTATATGAAATGTGAATAAATACATACACAGAGAAATATGGCACAGAAAATGAGAGATAAGGCGATCGAGAGGTCGAACGACGTGAAAACGGCGTTTGAACGATAAAAAGTGCCATAGGAGGTTTGGAATTCGAATTGAGGCACGAGATGACATGGAATGGAGCCGATACTTCACGAATATGTTTATATGGGTGAATATGAGTGAAGTGTGTGCGGAGTTTTAGGGTTTCGGTGAAAAGACTATGTGAGGTGGGAAAACCCTCCCGAAGGAGCTAGTAACCTGCAAGAATGCTCAAGAAGCACAAAGGGACACTTCCTACCAGTAGGAATCACAGGAATTCACAATAATTGGAAAAGGCACTTAAGGGGAGGAAGAGTATTCACTGCCCAGAGAAATGAAGAGAGAAAGAGAGGGAAAGAGAGAGCAGATGATTCTCACCAGAGAGGGAAGCACGAGCACTGGAGGTCGCCGGAGGATCGCCGCCGGGGAGGGGAGGTCGCCGGCGAGGGAGGAAATCGCCAGAGACAGAGAGCAGAGGCAGAGAACAGAGAAGAGAAACTGTCAGGCCTCGAGCGCGAGAGGGGAAAGGTTTTTTAAAAAACCGGATATGGGCGCACCGGACAGTCTACAGTGCCTGTCCGGTGCACACCGGACAACGCAAAGTAGCTGTCCGGTGAACCACCGAACAACGCACAGGAAAAAAGGATTTTGAGCGTGCGGCTGTCGGTGCACCGGACATTGCACAGTGCAGTGTCCGGTGCACACCGGACTGTCCGGTGAGCCCAGACAGAGGGAAGATTTGAATTTTTTGAATTTTTCTATCTAATTTCCAACCAAACCAAATCCCAACTTATAATCACACAAAATAACACTTGTTGGGACAGGTATTGGCACCCTCATATATTTTCTCATAATTTTCAAAATATTTTGCCATAGGCTAGATAATTTTTAGAGAAAATAGGCAAATGGTGAAATTTGCATTTTGGCCTTGCACTAGGGGTTTTCATGAGTGATTTGAGTTTTGAATACTCCCCCTAAGTGCAGTACCTCATGCATATTTCAAGAACCAACAATTGCATAAAAAGTAAGAATTCAAGTGCTAAAAGCTTAAAACTAAGACTTGTCAAGTTTGATCCGAGTTAAGCTTTTTCACTCGCTTTGTTGGCGGTTATCTCAACTAGGTTAGACAAGCCCTAGATGCAATACAAGAAATTTAAACATGCAATGCAAGCTTGACAACACCATTTGACATCTTACATAAAATTTCTGAGATCAAGAATATTTAGTTCATTTCTCAACATGCAAAAGCGGGTCTTATCAAGTGGCTTAGTGAAAATATCCGCTAATTGATCTTCCGACCTCACTCCTTCTAAAATGATATCTCCTTTAGCAACATGATCTCTAAGGAAGTGATGACGAATATCAATGTGCTTGGTGCGAGAGTGTTGTACAGGATTATTAGCAATTTTAACAGCACTCTCATTATCACACGACAAAGGTACCTTTTCTAGAACTACGCCATAGTCTAGAAGAGTTTGTTTCATATACAAAATTTGTGTGCAACAAGCACCTGCGGCAATGTATTCCGCTTCGGCAGTTGACAAGGCAACACTATTTTGCTTTTTGGATGTCCATGAAACTAGTGATCTACCAAGCAGATAGCATCCCCCAGAAGTACTTTTCCTATCAATTTTGCAACCGACATAATCCGAATCGGAATAGCCAATTAAATCAAAAGTAGCTCCTTTGGGATACCACAGACCAACGCTTGTGGTGTGCCTGAGATACCTAAGAATTCTCTTAACAGCGCGAAGATGAGCTTTCTTAGGATTAGATTAAAATCTAGCACACATGCAGACACTAAACATAATATCGGGCCTAGATGCGGTAAGGTACAATAAACTACCAATCATAGAACGGTAGAGAGTTTGATTAACCGGGTTACCTCCCTCATCTAAGTCGAGATGTCCATTTGTTGGCATGGGGGTCTTGATTGGTTTGCACTTCTCCATGTTGAACCTTTTCAACAAGTCTTTGGTATACTTCTCTTGTGAGAGAAAGTTACCATCTTTCATTTGCTTGACTTGAAAGCCGAGGAAGTACGTTAGCTCACCAATCATTGACATCTCGAACTCCTTCGACATCAACTCACCAAATTCCTTGCAATGATAGTCATTTGTCGAGCCAAAGATTATATCATCAACATATACTTGACAAATGAAAATATCACCGTTATGTTTCTTTGTGAATAGAGTTGTGTCGACGGTCCCGATCTTGAAGCCCTTTTCGATGAGGAAGTCGCGAAGGCGCTCATACCAAGCCCTTGGAGCTTGCTTTAGCCCATATAGCGCCTTGGACAACCTGTAAGCATGGTTAGGATATCTAGGGTCTTCAAATCCAGGTGGTTGCTCAACATATACAAGTTCATTTATGAAGCCATTTAAAAATGCACTTTTTACATCCATTTGATAAAGTTTTATATCATAGCATGATGCATATGCAAGTAGGATACGGATGGCTTCCAGTCGAGCAACCGGTGCAAAGGTCTCTCCAAAATCTAAGCCTTCAACTTGAGAGAATCCCTTTGCAACAAGTCTTGCCTTGTTCCTTACAATCACACCTTGATCATCTTGTTTGTTTCTGAACACCCACTTTGTTCCAATGATTTTTGCATCTTGTGGGGGCTTCTCTAGGGTCCAAACTTCGTTACGGGTAAAGTTGTTAAGTTCTTCATGCATGGCATTCACCCAGTCCAGATCCTGTAGCGCCTCATCTATATAAGTAGGCTCAACACAAGAAACAAAGGAGTGATGTTCAATAAAAGAAGCATGTCTATGTGATCGAGTAATAACCCCTTGTGAAGGACTCCCGATGATTTGGTTTTGAGGATGAGCTTGAAGTAGTGATGAGTTTCTCCTGTCAACCACTTGGGAAGAAGATCCTGGAGCATCAACATCTTCGGCTTGTACCCTTGCTTGTTCATGAGAGACAAATGTATCTTCATTTGCATGCCTCTCATCTTTTTCATCATCTTGTGGTACATTTGATGAAGAAGGCCTGTCAATGTTTTGCACCTCTTCTTCATCTTCTTTTGGTTTGATAGCTCCAATTGGCATGTTCTTCATTGCTTCCCTAAGTGGCTCATCACCTACATCATCAAGATTTTCAAGTGCTCCTTGGGAGCCATTAGTCTCATCAAATTCCACATCATATGTTTCTTCTACCACGCCAGTGGCATGGTTGAATACTCGATATGCTTTGGACTTTAATGAATAACCCAAAAGAAAACCAATATCACAACGTCTTTGAAACTTCCCTAGGTGATGGCGTTTCTTGTAGATGTAGCATTTGCACCCAAACACCCGAAAGAAGGAGACGTCTGGCTTTTTCCCATTTAGCAGTTCATATGGAGTCTTCGCAAGTAGCCGGTGAGGGAATAGCCTGTTAGATGCATAACATGCAGTGTTGACAGCTTCGGCCCAAAACCTCTCCGGTGTGTTATACTCATCAATCATTGTTCTTGCAAGTGTGATCAAGGTCCTGTTTTTTTCTTTCAACAACTCCATTTTGTTGAGGTGTGTATGTTGCAGATACTTCATGCTTGATCCCAATTTCATCACAGTACTCATGAATGTTTGTGTTGTCAAATTCTATGCCATTATCACTTCTAATCTTCTTGATCTTGCAATCAAATTCATTTTGTGCTTTCTTGGCAAACTTCTTGAATATAGATGCAACTTCAGATTTGTCATGGAGAAAGAACACCCAAGTGTATCTTGAGAAGTCATCAACAATCACTAGACAGTAGAGGTTGCCACCGGCACTTACATAGTTTGTAGGTCCAAATAAATCCATATGAAGTAGTTCCAGTGGCCTTGATGTTGACATGAAAGCTTTAGTAGGATGTGTATTAGCAACTTGCTTTCCAGCTTGACATGCACTACATGGCTTGTCTTTTTCAAACACCACATCCTTTAATCCTCTAACCATGTCTTTATTTAAAACCTTCTTGAGTGTGCTCATCCCAACATGTGCAAGCCTCCTATGCCAAAGCCATCCAAGTGAAGCTTTGGTGAAGAGGCAAGTTTTTAAGTCTGCATCTTCTGAAGTGAAATCCACTAAGTAGAGGTTGTTGTATCTAAATCCCTTGAACACCATTGATTCATCATCCATCTTTGATACAATAACCTCTGTTGGAGTGAATAAGCATTGAAGTCCAAGATCACAGAGTTGACCCACTGATAATAAATTGAAGCTCAAAGGTGCAACCAAGAGAACATTTGATATTGATAAATCATTTGAAATTGCCACCTTGCCAAGTCCTTGCACTTTCCCTTTTGAATTGTCTCCAAATGTGATTTTATCTTGTCCATCAACATTCTCATCAAGTGAGGTGAACATCCGTGGGTTGCCTGTCATATGTTGTGTGCATCCACTGTCAATAACCCAATGGCTTCCACCGGTCTTGTAGTTCACCTACATCCATAGACAAATCAAGCTTGAGTTTTGAGGGCCCTATATTGCATAGGACCAGTGACTCTCTCAATCAAGGACTTTGCAACCCAGATTTGTCTAGGTCTACTCTTGTTTGGTGGACCTAGGAATGTAACTTTGACCTTTCCATTTGCAACCTTTCTTAGAACATAATGAGCATTGAAAGCAAATGGTCTTGAGTGCTTAGGCAAGGGAGTTGGTGGTTTGGCTTTGCAGTTGTGGGCAAAATGACCTTCATTTCCACACTCAAAGCATTTGATAGGCTTGTGAGTCTGCTTAGGCTTGTATTGAGTAGTAGCTTTCTTTTGCACAAAAGCATTGTATCCAATACCACTCTTGTTGTTTTTCATGACAGTGTTCATAAGCAACTCATTTTGAAGGTATTGGCCTTTGTTGAACTTTTGCACACTTGTTGCAAGATGTTCATTTTCATTCTTAAGTTTCTTGACCTCATTTTTAAGCCTTTCATTATCCACTGCCAACTCATTGTTGAAATCATTGTTCTCAATAGCAACCTTTCCTCTAGTAGTTGCATCAGTCAAGTATCTCTTCAATCTTTGGTTGTCTAAAGTCAAGACTTCAACTTTTTCAGTCAATTCAGCATGTAGACTAGTTTGCTCTCCTTGACTCAAATCATCACATGAGGTTGCTACATCAATCTTAACAACATGGTTAATAGCCTCATGTGTTTTGCAAGATAAAATTTCATTTTCAACAAGAAGATTATCATGATCAAATTTAATCTGAGTATAGTCTTCCTTGATTTTTACTAGTCTATCTTGCAACTCCCTATTAGCTTCATTTAATTTGTCACATTTATCCTTAACATCTTTTAGGGAGGTTGTGAGCTCATTTACAGTTGATGACATAGTTTTGTTTTCTTCTTTCATTTCATCACTAGCTTTCATAACTATGTCATATTTGGCATTTAAAGATTCATTTTCATTTTTCAACCTATCACATTTAGCTTTTGACTTTCTAATGATTTGAGTATATTCTTTAAGCAAGTCAGCTAGCTCATCATATGAAGGTGAAGCAAATTTCTCATCGCTATCACTATCACTATCATCAGTAATATCAATATCATTTTGTACCTTCCGTTCACCTCTAGCCATGAGGCATAGGTGAGAAGTCGATGATGGCGATGGTGGTGGTGAAGAGAAGTCCCCGGCGATGGCGGCAACTTTTTCATCATTCTCTTCTTCACTTGAAGAAGATCCACTTGATGACTCAATGTCAGTGAGCCAGTCACCAACAATATATGCCTTTCCATTTTTCTTCTTGTGGAACCTCTTTTGCTTCCCATCCTTCCTCTTGAAGAATTTCTTTTCCTTCTTTTCATCATCGCTGTCATCTTCTTTCTTGTCCTTGAACTTGTTCTTCTTGGGCTTGTTACATTGATGAGCAAGATGACCGAGCTCTCCACAGTTGTAGCAATCCATCTCAGAAATGGGCTTTCTTTTGTTGGAAAAGAATTTCTTCTTTCTTGAATCAAATTTGATGCCTTCTCTATTGAGCTTCTTCAACATCTTGGTGGTCTTCCTTACCATCAAGGCAATGTTAGCATCAAGGTCATCATCACTTGAGGATTCTTCCTCAACTTGTATTTTTGCTTTTCTTTTCTTTCTTGATTTGCTTTGAGAGCCAAATCCTTTCTTTTGGAAGATGACTCATCTTTGTCGTTGATGTGCATGTACATCTCATGAGCATTGATCTTTCCCAAAATCTGTGTAGGTGTGGTAACTGAAAGATCCATTTGATATAGCACAGTGACAATGTGTCCATATTTGTCTATTGGGAGGACACTGAGAATCTTACTCACAACATCCGGTTGTGAGATTTGAGTAAGCCTCAATCCATTTACTTCCTCTACAAGAATATTGAGACGTGAGTACATAGCATTGGCATTTTCATTAGCAAGCATTTCAAAAGAATTTAACTTTCTCATAGCAATGTGATATCTCTCCTCACGCTCACTTCTAGTTCCTTCATGTAGAGCACAAATATCCATCCACAAATCATGAGCATTTTTATGATTTCTTACTCTATTGAACACATCTTTGCAAAGGCCTCTAAAAAGGGTGTTTTTGGCCTTGGCATTCCATTTTTCATAATTAAACTCATCACCTACAAGATTTGTGCGATCTCTAGGTTCGGGGAATCCTTGTGTGGCGGCTTTATAGACACCAATGTCTATAGCCTCTAAATATGCTTCCATACGAATTTTCCAATAAGGAAAATCGTCACCATAAAAAACGGGAGGAGGTCCATCCCCACCGGACATCGTAACTCTTAGCGGTTAAGCTAATCTAAGAGCAACAAGGCTTTGATACCAATTGAAAGGATCACGATGCCCAAGAGGGGGGGTGAATTGGGCTTTTCTAAAAATCAACACTAATTAAAAGCTAAGCAAGAGCTAAGCAAGAGCCCAACTTCACCCCAAAAACTAGCACTAAGATAATAATACTAGAAATACAATAATGCTAAGACAATAATTCAAATACTTGCTAAAATAATACACGATGTAAAGTGCTTGAATTAAGTGCGGAATGTAAAGCAAGGTTTAGAAGACTCCTCCAATTTTTCCCGACTAGTCCTCGCAAGGGTATCGCTCCCCCTTGGTCCTCGTAAGAACCAAGTGCTCACTACGAGATGATCCTTTGCCACTCCGGCGCGGTGGATCCCTCGAGACCGCTTACAAACTTGAGTCGGGTCACCAACAAGATCTTCACGGTGATCACCGAGCTCCCAACGCCACCAAGTCGTCTAGGTGATGCCGATCACCAAGAGTAACAAGTCGTAGACTTTCGCTTGACCAAGAGAAGCCTAATGCAAGTGGTGTGTGCTCTAGGTGGCTCTCGCTAGCTCTAATGAGGAACAAATGCGGGATTAAGATTCTCTAATCTCCTCACTAGGCTTTTGGTGTTTGCAATGCTCTAGCAATGTGCTGGAATAAATGTGGGGTGCAAGACATTGAATATGGTGGGTGGAGGGGGTATAAATAGCCCTCACCCACCAACTAGCCGTTACAGGCATTTCACTACGCACGGGCGCACCGGACAGTCCGGTGCGCCACCGGTGTGCCAACGATCGTTTCCAACGGCTAGTTCTAACAGTTAGCCGTTGGACTCATGGCACACCGGACAGTGAACAGTCGCTGTCCGGTGCACACCGGACAGTCCGGTGCACTGTCCGGTGCGCCACTATAATTCACTTCTGAAACTTGCACTCTCGGGTTTTGCTGCCCGGGGAGACCTTCCCCTGCGCTAGCCTGGCCCACCTGGCAGATGGTGCACCGGACAGTCCGGTGCACATCGGACAGTCCGGTGCCCCAGGGCCAGAAACCCTACCTCTTGTTTTTCAGCTGATTTTCAAATCGATTTTCGTTCTAACTTGTGAGTGAGTTCTAGAGTGACACCTAGCACTGTATGTGAGTGTGATTGTGCACAAACACTACACTAGAACTCTCTTGGTCAAACTACTCATCGACAACCCCTCTTTATAGTACGACTAAAAGAGAATAAAAGACCTAACTAAATCACGAGTGTCCACATCTCCTTGACACTCGGACTCTTTAGTCCTTCACCTTTTGTTTCGTCGTTTTATCCGTCGCTTTGAGTTCTTATCTCTGGGATTGTTTTCACCGTTGTAGTACTCCTACCTGTAATGCGACCTAACTTACCATTTGTCTCTGCAAAACACACGTTAGTCACATATAATATTACTTTGTCATTAATCACTAAAACCAACCAGGGGCCTAGATGCTTTCAGCATGCACAGCCTCCTCATCACAATGGATCACATGTGACGTTCCATATTTAGTTTTATGCAAATAGTGACCAAACATAGAAATGTATAGGTATAGGAATAGCAAAACACAGCCTTATTTGAATGATTGATGAATTGCAGGGTTCAGTGTCACATGCTCAGGGATTGGATGGTGTTGCCAGCGTCCAAGACTTCCTCGTCCATGGTTCTGGAGGGAGTGGCCACCTTCCTGGTGACGGAGGAGGGAGTGGCCAAAACTCCCACAGCCCGCAGGAGTGAGTAGTGAGTTTGTTTATGGACTATGTATGGACTATGTATAGACTTTATTGTGGATGTGATTATGCTATTGAAACTATGTATGGACTATGGACTATGTATGGAATATGTTTGAAACAATTATGGTATTGCTTGTGAATGTGGTTTGTGAAATCTGTATTGCTTGTGAAATCTGTATATGTGATTGTGTATATGTGTATTTTGTTGTGAATTAAAAGGTGCATAAAAACCTGTTTTCGGGGGGTATCATGAATTTTCGTCGGCCTGTTCGGAGGACGACGAAAATACATGCAGGCCGCCAGCTATTTTCGTGGGCCACCGGGGCCGACGAAAATAAAGCTCCTATTTTCGTCGGCCACCGAGACCGACGCAAATACCCAGCCGACCACCTATTTTCGTCGGGCTTGGGGAAGCCGACGAAAATATGTCGTTTTCGTCGATACCGACGGAAATAGTTGCCTATTTTCGTCGAATATATTTTCGACGGTTATTTTCGTCGGTTTACGCTTATTTTCGTGGGTTTTTGGCCCACGAAAATTTAGGCGTTTTCTGTAGTGTTCGACCTTGCTTGTAGCAGGGGCCTACGTAAAATTTTATGAATTTCGGATGCTATTTATGTATTATTAATTTTTTTTCTTCTGAAAATCATCAAAATGGACACAACTATGCGAATATTCGGGAAGAGATATCCGAAAAGATATCCAGGAAGAGATATCCGGATATCAGCCTTCCAATATCCGAATCCGATATTCGAACTATACTATCCAGATCCGAATTCGAAAATCCGGATATACCGTGGATATCCAAAAAAAGCTATCCGATCGTATAATTGGTCTCTTCGGACGGTCGGATGATCGGATAATACTCATACCGTTTACACGTCCTAATGCAACCTTATTTTTTTTGGCGGCTGGCAGCTAGTTGCCGAAAACAAATGGAACCACTGAAAATATAGATTCATCCTTCTAAATTACAAGAAAAAGTAAAAAAACGATTTAAAATTTCTGATGGGGGTATTTTGCAATGGATGTTGCGTTGTGAGCCGTGGAATGCCCGAGTGGACTTCAATTCTTTCTGGAATAGAAAGGGAAGATAAGCCTGTCTCCAGAAGCTCTTCTATTATATATATCATGTATCGTACCTTATATTTCAAACTAGACTGTGCAAGCAAATAGTGTCACGATATATGCTACAGACAGGCTAATAAGAGCTGAGGTCTCTCCAACGGCCATGCACGTGCAGTTGGTGGTGCGTCCTTTTCCAGATCGTGGCTGCAGCGGCCCTTGTGAATCGTGATGCGTGTACGCGTCCGTCCCCGTAGAGGCGTAGACACAGACGCGTGACGCTATGTAGACGTATGCATGCAATGCAAGTGGGGCGAAGTCGTCGTCGTAGAATAGAACATACACTACCTACGTACGTATACGTGGCCGGGTACGCTACCAGTAATGTTATCCGATGGATGTCTTGGCGGGCTATAGCTAGCTTTCACGCTTGTAAATCTATCCCTGCAGCAGGGTCATGTGGCCACGCAAGCAAGCACCACCGCCGTACGTACGTGTCGACGGACATATGCAGGATACGATACATACAGTGATGGAGACGGCCGGGATATATATATATATATATATGATGCCCTATAGCTGTCTGCGTCTCCGAATTTTTTATATTTTAGTCCTTTTTTGGAAAAAAATTCACGTTTGGACCTTAAAAATTTTTAATGTCATTTTTGGACCCTTTGCTCGGCGCCATAGCCAATGGCGCCGAGGTAACACAGCTCGGCGCCATAGGCTATGGCGCCGAGGTGCGTGTTACGCTGGCACAAACGGACATCGTGGCACCGACGTGGCACCGACATGGAACCGAGCTCGGCGCCATAGATCTTGGCGCCGAGCTCTATTATGTACACAAAACTTGTCTAGCTCAGTTGGTAGAGCTCAAGGCTTTTAACCTTGTGGTTGTGGGTTCAAGCCCCATGATAGGCATGTTTTCATACTTTTTTTTGTCTTTGACACTGATTTTTTTTGTTGTCCAGATTTTTCGTTTATGTCGCTGATTTGTCCGTCTAGATTTATTTCTTATCTAGATTTTTTGTTTTTGTGACTGATTTATTTATCCGTGCATATTTTTTTCGTTTATTAAGCTTAAGGAAACGTACTTACATTGGTTAGCGGCCACCGGTTTAGCTATGGTGCATCGTGGTTTTTTCGTTTATGCCGCTGATTTGTCCGTCCAAATTTATTTCTCATCTTGATTTGTTTTTGCTTTTGCGACTGATTTATTTATTACATTTTGTTTAATAGTACTGAATAATCCGTCTGGCCCTTGGTGCATTGTAAACCCCACATGCTTAAGCTTGATTCCGTCCTCTCGCTAATTACAAGTGATTTTAAACATTAAATAATATACTAAAAACAGAAGTACACCATTTAAAATGTTAAAAATATTTATATCATAAACAAATGATTGTGTTAATCTTACATTAGTAGTGATGTACAATGATAAATTTTAATTAATATTAAAAAGTATAATTTCGAATACATTAGATTATTGGAGTTTTAGAGTCCAAAATATAAATATACTTAATAAACAAAAAGATTATAATTAGAGTCCGGTATAAATAAACAGTGACTTGATGATTTTATAAAGTACTTTGTACTTCCATAGGGTGGGTTACTTATGTGCATGGTACTTGCGTCACGCAGTTTGAATAAACAAAAACAAAAACAAAAAAAATATCTAGATGAATAAATAAATCGGTCACAAAAACAAAAAAACTAGATGAAAAATAAATCTAGACGGACAAATCAGCGACATAAACGAAAAATATAGACAACAAAAAAACAAATTAGTGATAAAAAAATACGTCCACGATGGAGCTTGAACCCACAACCTCAAAGTTAAAAGTCTTGCACTCTACCGACTGAGCTAGACATACTTTGCTGTTACATATCCGAGCTCGGCGCCATAGATCTTGGCGCCGAGCTCGATACCACGTTGGCGCCACGTCGTTCAGGTTGGGCCAGCGTAGCACGCACCTCGGCGCCATAGCCTATGGCGCCGAGCTGTGTTACCTCGGCGCCATTGGCTATGGCGCCGAGTAAAGGGTCCAAAAATGACATTAAAATTTTCTAAGGTACAAACGTGAATTTTTTTCTGAGGAAGGGCTAAAATATAAAAAATTCGGTCTGCGTCTCCGGTCGTGTGTGTGTCGCTGCCAAGCAATATATATTGCTGCTATGCTAGTGAAATGATGATGGTGCCCCGCGGTGCATCCCCGTCCCGGAATCAGATCCCGTGGCCGTGGAGCCGATCCGAGTCAGCACCAAAACTGCCGTATCGAATTTCTTACCGTGGATCCGCATCGCGCGCGAGGAGATGCCGGATGCTGTTTCGTGCTCATCTTTATCTTGCTGCCGCTTTTGATCGGATCCTCGGCCCGATCGGTCAGATCAGACCTGACCTGACTCACTAACACTAATCTTTGCTAGATGCTTGAAATAAACAAGGGCCTTTTTTTTCCTTGGCTCCTTCCTGTAGTTCCTTAACATGACAATAAATTAATTAATACGTAAATCATAGAGACACTACAGTAAACGGAGAAACGTCCGACGGCCAAACCTTATCTCCGACGGCTTTAAGCCGTCGGAGATAACTCGTCGGAAATAGTGCAATGTCCGCCGTCGGACATAACCTATCTCCGATGGCTGCTAGCGCCCGTCGGAAATAGTAAATCCCAACCGTTTTACCGGTCAGCCAGTGGGCCCCACAACCTTAAGTCCGACGGCCCAGCGATAAGCCGTCGGACATAAGGCAAGGTTATGTCCGACGGTCTTATGTCCGACGGCTACCACTAGGCCGTCGGACATAACAAATTACAGAATTTACACAAAATTCTGTTTTTTAAAAAATCTGACATTTACAAAACAAAAACAGATTCATGCACATATACACATTCACATTCACAATCACAAATATACACATTCTAATAAGTATTCACAATCACAAATATTCTCACATAAATATTAACATTCACAAATTTAACATCAACATATAGGTTCGACCAATATATAGGTTCGACGGTTGTTGCAAACTGAAATTGTGTCTCACAAACAAGTGTTGCAAAGTGTTTCATAAATAAACATCACGACACATCAATCATATCCATCGTCTGGATGGTTCGAGTAGCCACCTCCTCCGGCTGGACTCTGCGTGTTGAAAAGGTTGTTGACCCACGAATGTGTTGTGTCGTCTTGACCAGACCCATCTCCAGGTGCGGCAACTGAAGCGGGTGGTGTCTGAAATCCCTATAACACAAGCACATGAAATAGTAACCACTCAGTTGTTCATTTACACACATAAGACATCTATGAATATGTCACACACGCATATATGTACATACCATAGGGAATTGTGACGGAGGCGGAGGCGGAGGTGAAGGCGCCAACATTGGCATTGGCAGTGCAAAGTCCGGAGGCGGCATCCCATATGTCGGCATCGGGACGCCCGCTTGTTGGGCTAGTTGCTACAAATTATATACAAGTCATTGTTGAACAAACAAGATACACATCAAGTGTTTTGCAAAATAAGCTACAAAATGTTACTTCAACTTACCGAGAGAAGAGCTTGATTTTGGGCCTGGAGGCTTGCATAATACTCGTCCCTCTTCTTCTGGTACTCGGCTTGTTGTCTCTGGTATTCAGATTGTTGCCTCTGGTACTCCAATTGTTCCCTCAAGACTGATTGATGGTACTCTGCCTGTTGACGCAACACTGCAAGCTCTATCTCATGGGCTGCTGATCGTGAACGGGACGACTGTGAAGACGACGATGTGGATTGTCGTCCACGACGTCTCAGCTCTCTGGAATCAATCGTAGAATCAAAAATACCCAACCTACAAGAGTGAACCATGCACTTAGTATAGTAACTCATAGCTCAGTTGAATCGCAAGCATATGATGACAATTTTGAAAACCAAATCAAATAATCTCACCGTCCATGGGCTTGTCCTCCTGCGCTAGCATAGGCTGCCTGAGGGTCGATTGGCTGGCTCCTCCAATCGTACTCCTCCCCATGGCGTTGAACCATCTCCTGCCCATACGAAGCCTGGAGGCAAACAATATCAAATATAAGTGCATAACCCCTATGCCCTTGCAAACAATATCAACACACATAATAGAGTATCAAAAACTCACTAGACGGTCGGTGGCCGTCTGAGTGCATAACACATCAGGATTCTGAGGATCAGAACCCCTATGCCCTTGCATATACACCTCCACATCCGTCAACAGAAATCAATGTAGAAATTAAAACATAACTTTCAATAACATTTAAGCAAAGATATGTCACTCACTTTCCACTAGGCTTTATCACAACCCGAGATTCGGGTGGAAGCTCTGGAGGTGGTCCAACAAAATGCAGCTTCCTCGTTCTCTTAACTCGAGAAGTTCCAGACCCAGCTGCAGAATCTCCACCAGCCCCAGAATCCCCACCAGCGTCGTCTCCAGCATCATCTCCCACATTATCTCCACCATCATCTTCAACATCATCTCTTGCATGATCCTCTACCACTGGTTCCTCAATTTCAGCATCCTATGAAACAAATAGCTTACATCATACAATATTAAGTAACTCAAATAATGTAATTTAACAACTAACTTACATCTTGTGGAGGCAAATGTTCTGCCAGCGCTCTCCGTCTGCTCATGGTAGAACCTGTGCCCTGAAAAACTGAATCCTCACCCCTCGAGCTGCTCCTCGAGCTACTCCTCGACCCAAGCAAACTACGAGCTAAAGACTTCATTTTCTTTGACATCCTATTTTAACAAAAACAAGTTAGTACATAAATCGACAATAAAATAATAAAATATGCAATAAAATCATAAAATATGCAATAAAATCATGATCCATACTCGTCAATCGTAATCGTAATCAAACTCAGGATCTAGTTGCTTTCGTCGATTTAATGGACGCCAAGTAGCTTTCTTCTTTCTCGTCACTCGTTTTCTTGTTGGAGGAACCTCTACATCATTTTGATCGCCTAATAAAGATTCTTCCAACATTTCAGTTTGTACATTAAACGTGCTTGTAAGTTCTTCGTCTTGGAAAATCTCAGCAGCCCCCACTTCCTGCTCGATTTGACTTTCAACATAACCAGCATCACCAGGAGCATATAGTCGTTCACGCGGATTAACTTTGTACACTACCCTCCAATCAACCAAACCATTTTTCTTAGATGGATATGTCATATAATACACCTGCTCGCATTGGTGGGCAAGGATTATAGTGTCGTGGCCTTTTAATCTATCGTTGTGTTTGACTTCCACCATGCCATATTGATTTTCTCGCGTTGTATTTGGAGAAAACCAATCACAATCGAAGAACACCACTTTGAGTTGTTTATCTCCAAAAAACTTGTACTCGATTATATCATTAATGACTCCATAATAATTAGTCACCTTCCCTTCATCATCGACAGCTCTAGTTACAACTCCGGAGTTTGTCGTGGCTGCTAGAGGATGATCATCTTCGAACCTTGTGGAACGGAATCTAAAACCATTGACATCATACCGACCATAACGTCTGCCAGTTACTGCTCCTAGGGATAATTGTCGAAGGTCCGGGTGTATATTGTCATTTTTATCTACATAATCTCGAAACCAACACAAGAAATTAAGTCCCCATCTTTTCCCTCTCGACGAATCTGGTCACGTTCACAGCCAGAGATGCAATTTTGAGAATCAAATTCCCTATTAGTACAAGGAAACAAACCTTTTAGTATCACAACAAACCTTCTAGCGGCAATGACTAAAATAAAGTTTACACTTACAGGAGAAACTGACTCATCTCTTCCATGTTGTTATACATGTAAAGTAAAGCAGTCTTCCATTCGTCGTTGGTGAAACAGTATGTTGTGCTGGGTCCTACAGTTTTGCCCCTCCATTGAAAAATTTCAATATCACTAATAGGGGGCTCGTCGACATGATACCGCAACGTATGGGCATTGACATTGTGTTCCTCTGCAAAGTACAGGCCCGTGAACGATGCTATCTCTTTGTATTTGAATTCTTCAGCGATGCACCCTTCAACTCGTCTCTTATTACCAACCATTGCACGTAGCTTTTTTAGTGTCCTTTCGATGTGATACATCCATCTATATTGCACAGGACCTCCTACCTTAGCTTCGTATGGTAGGTGAACAAGTAGATGTTGCATCGGATTGAAGAAACCTGGTGGAAATATTTTTTCAAGTTTGCATACCAAAATCGGTATTTCTTGCTCAAGCTTCTCCATCATCTCTTTCTTTATTTCTTTGGCACAAAGATGTCTATAAAAGTAGCTTAGCTCCGCTAATGCTTTCCAGACATCATTTTTTACAAAACCACGAAACATAACAGGAAGGAGTCTTTCCATTATTATGTGGTAGTCATGACTCTTCAACCCAGAAAACTTGCCCGTCTTCAAATTCACAGACCTTCTAAAGCCCGCGGCGTAACCATCTGGGAACTTTAAGTTTTTCAACCATTTCATCAATTGTTTCTTCCTTTTAGGTTTAATACTGAAAGGAGCACGTGGCTTCTTCTGATTCTCTCCTATCTCCATAGTTGGTCTTCTACAGATTAAGGCCAAGTCTTTCCTTGCCTTAGGGTTGTCTTTTGTTTTGTCGGTGATATTCATGCAAGTGCTGATAATGCTTTCACCCATATTTCGTTCCTGGTGCATGACATCAATGTTATGCATTAGAATCAAGGCTTTCATATAAGGGAGTTCCCATAGACCACATTTGTGAGTCCAATTATGCTCGGTTCCATAACCTTCAAAATGATTTCCATGTTCGTTTAATTTCAAATCATTAAGTCTCGCGAGAATCTCTGGACCACTTAGACGCTTGGGTGGTCCCCTCGTCACAATCGTGTCCTTTTTAAAAGCGTTCCTATCGAACCTGAACGGGTGATCCTCTGGCAAAAAACATCTATGGCAATCGAAGTAACATATCTTTCCACCAAACTTTAGTCGAAAGCATAAAGTGTCTTCAACGCATATAGGACATGTCAAAATCCCATGACAACTCCATCCAGCAAAGATACCATAAGCCATAAAATCATGAATAGACCATAAAAACGCGGCTCTCAGGTTGAACTTCTGTTTCTTGTAACAATCGTACGCCTCGACTCCTTCCCACAAAATTTTCAATTCTTCAATCAGGGGTCTCATCATCACATCGATCTTTGTTCCAGGATGATCCGGACCAGGTATTATAAGACACAAGAAAATAAATTCATATTTCATGCAAAGAGCTGGTGGAAGGTTGTATGGAACAGCAAAGACGAGCCAACATGAGTACGACGTTGCAGTTAGATTGAATGGTGAGAAACCATCTGTTGCCAAACCGAAGCGGACATTCCGCACTTCATCAGCAAAGCTGGAATCAAAAGCATCTAGTGCCTTCCATGCATCTGTATCAGCTGGGTGCACCATGACATTTGGATTCTCACGAACCCCTTCTTTGTGCCACCTCATGTGTCTGGCTGTATTTTTGGAGATGAACAAACGTTTCAACCGAGGTATGAGAGGCATGTAACGAAGCTGCTTACGTGCAATCTTCGTAGTCACGGTCAAACCATCGTCGTTTTCAACCTCAACGAATCTACGCTCACCACATACAGTACACTTCTTCTCACCTGCGGTCTCCTTCCAGAAAAGCATACAATTATTTTCACAGACATCGATTTTTTCGTAGTCCATACCGAGGCCAGATAACAGCTTTTTAGACTGATACATGTCCTTTGGCATCTTGTGATTCTCCGGAAGTACATCACTGATCAAGTTCAAAAGTTCCTTGTAACAGTTGTTTGAGAATGCAAACTTAGACTTAATAGCCATAAGTCGAGTCACAAATACAAGGACGGTCACTTTTGTGTGCTCATGCAACGGCTCTTCGGCAGCTTTAAGGAGCTCGAAGAACTTCTGAACCTCAGGTGTAGCTGGATCCTCAAACTCGGTGGGTTGACCGGGGTTCTCCGAATCGACGGTTAGAAACTCATGGCGTACATCGTCAAGCATCTCTTCCATCCTATCGTAGTCCTCCTCTTCATGTGACTGAACTTCCGATACAATACGAGGAGGTGGGTCCTCACCGTGGTGCACCCACACCTCATAGCCTGGCATACACTACACGACGGTTGATCTTTAGCGACCCTTATTAGGTACCAACTGTTGGTTGCTAAAGATTAGGGACCGACGGTCAGTCGCTAAATCCTTTTGTAGCAACGGTCGGTTGGTCGCTAAAAGTTTAGAAATTTAACAACTTATGGTTGGTCGCTATAGATGTTGTCGGAGACTAGCGGTGGGTCGCTATAGAGCAAGGATAACTATCAAATCTTATAGCCTGAACGTACCTGTAGATGTTAGTGACTAAAAATTAATTAAAACAAGTAAACATTGATCGCTAAATTGCATGGTAATTTATTTTTTTAATATTGCTTGTATGTTTATTTCATGGTTTGTTTATGTATGCACATGACTATAGTATGCAACTGTGTTCTTTATGCTTATATGATATTAGATTCGAGTTGAAAGTCGTTTCAAATGTTTATTATTTATTTGCATTCGTAATAATTTATTCAAATGTTTAATATTTATTTGGTAATTTCTTTTATGATTTTTTGAGTAATTTAAAAATACATTTCGAAATAAATAAAAAAAGAAAATCCTTCCTAACCCTAAGGCCCACTAAGGGTCCATCTACCTAACCCTAGCAGCTGCGCGCTCCTTAGCTTCTCTCCCAGCCGCCGCCGCCTCTACCTCTTCCTACGCTTCCTTCTCTCCACCGCGGTCCCGCACCACGGGCACGCGCCGTCGCCTCGCCCCCACGGCCTACGCCGCCGCCGCGGCAGCTGCGGCTGAGGCCCCGCTCCCCATGACGCCCCGTCCGACCATTCATTCGTTCACCGGCCAGCGTCAGCCAGCCAGGCGTCTAACTCCAACACGTGTTGCCAAATGCCAACACTCCAGTCTCCAGGTGATGGTCGGTCAGCCACCAGGGCCTCCCCGTTCGGCCGCCGTGCGTCCAACAGTCGGGCACCGGCGGGCGGCGGCCGCTCGCCCCTGCGGCTTGGGCGCTCGGCCACGGCCAGTGCGGGACGGGGGGAATGCTTCTGGTAACTGCCCAAAAAACAAAGAGAGGGTTAGCTGGTGTTCATTTTTTCTGCTGTGCGTTCAGGTTGAAGCGCCCAGGGTGCAGCCGAAGCTGAGCGAGCCCTTCTTGGGGTTCACCCAGACCGCAGAGATTTGGAACTCCAGGCTTGCATGATCGGCCTCATCGGCACCTTCATTGTGGAGCTGGTAACGACGTTTGAGGCATTGCTTCTATTCCTACTTGAGTTCCGTTCTCAATGTTCGATGGACCGGCTTCTTAATTTCTAGGTGCTGAACAAGGGGATTCTTCAGATGATTGGGGTGGAGGTGGGCAAGGGTCTGGACCTTCCTCTTTGAAGGGTGACCAAATAGTGACATTATCGTTTGCTGGTGTATTATGCTGGCCGAAAAACATGAGGGTTTCACTTGCTTTTTGACTTGGTGGCTACATATGCATGTTCATCATGCATGTCCTTGGATATCCGGATGTTACAACATCAACTATGTTAATGACTTGGTGGCTGGCCGTTTGACAGGGTTAATTTGTGAACAAAAACGTGTGCCTTGTGAAACAGAGAAAGATAATTGATGCCACCGTGAAATTAGTACTGGTTTATAAGGTAGTATACATGTGTCTCTTGTTGCCAATGCAAATCTGTTTCCATGGTTGGTTCTTATTGATTCTTTTCTATGCTTGCAGATAAGATCAATGCAAAAATGGGAGAAGGTGGTCTTCTCCGCTGCGCTCCTGAAATATTTGAGCAGTCTGGAGTGGCTAGTTTGTTTTCAGACATTGGAGTTTCTCCTCATTCAACATCAATTCTCATGAGTACCCTTAATGCTTTGCTGATACTCCCTTGTATAACTGCCGCAATGCTGCTGATGGATGTCTGCGGGAGAAGATAAAACATGAGACACCATGAAAATTAGTGATGTAGTTGTGGGCTTTTGAACAATAGCTGGAGTGATATAAAATATTAGTGATGTAGTTGTGGGCTTTTGAACTGCTTCAAGCTGGAGTGATGTCGCTGTGGTGCTTTTGTGACTGATCATCTCTGGAGCTTTTGTGAATGATCTAGCTAACAATCTGTAAATGATCTAATTGTGAATGATATTATAATTGTGATGCTTTTGTGAATATATAATTGTGGTGCTTTTGTGTTTGTGTGATAGATCTATGACTGTGGTATACTGATTAACTGTGTATGTCTTTATGATTTGTGTATAAAAATCTGTGATTTGTGGTGCTTAATTAAATGTATATTATTATTAATAACAACTGTAAAAAGGGCGACTTTCTGTTGGTTGCTAAATGTATAGTATGACGACTTACGGTTGGTTGCTAAATCTATAATACAACAACCCACGGTTGGTCGCTAAATATATCATATTAGCAACGGACAGTCGGTCGCTAAAAAGATGTCGGTCGCTAAAGCCTTTAGCGACGGCACTTACAGCGACCATCCTTATGGGTCGCTAAAAGTTTTTAGCGACCAACCGTAGGTCGCTGAAGGCCGTTTTAGCAACCAACCGTAGATCGCTGTAAGTGAACCGTCGTGTAGTGATATAACCGTTCTTGCAAATATGTATCGACATAGTCCTCCTGTCAAGGAAATTAATGTTCCGACACTTGCTACAAGTGAACCTAACATCGGTTCCAGTCTCTGACCGAGCAAAAGCATGGTCGAGAAAAGCATCAGTCTTGGCCACCCACTCACTTGATAGAGCACCTCTTTTCTTCCAACCTTCATACATCCATCGACGATTCTCCTCCATACTAGATACGAGACGTTAACTTAATTAGATAAGTAATGCACGTGCCATCCGTTTTTACGAAGAAATCACGCCCCTACATCTGTAGGAAAGGATAGGTCCTAAACCCACCCAGGAGTGACCGACGAGGCCGTGTTTATGACAAGACATGTGGTCGTGCGAAATTTCGGCAGCATAACCCCGTTGTTCTCCAATCGCACGCCTAAAAATGGTGCAATTGAAGAACAGAGAGGTTATGCTGCCGAAACTAAGCAGGAGCACATGCTTTTGTCATAAACACGGACTCTGTCGGTCACCCCGAGGCTATCCAAAAAAGGGACAATTCCGGCCCAACATACCTCACATGCGTCGCTTGTAAGGTGTGTTGGGCCGAAACGGGTGACGCCTAGGTTTCGTTTGTTCACACTACGATACACTATGATTAACTATAATCATCGTGCATTATTAAATAATTAAACTAATAAACCACAATACAATATTACATACGAAATAACATTGTTATAGATGACAAATCATATAAAATGACCTTATTTCCGAGGGCATAATAATTACCCTTGGAAATTAAAAAATTAAATTATCTAAAGTACCACTAAATAAACTAAAACAAGCTACTTTATGTACGTAATCAAATTTTAGCCGTCGGACATAACAAACTAAACAATTAAATACATTCACACATACAGTTATAATCAAATACATTAATACAAGCATACTATTTTAATCAAATAAATTAACACAAACATACAATTTTAATAAACAAAATTGCTAATTAAGGATACTCACTTAGCGGGCGTGGGGAGCCGGCCGGCGACGGGCGCACGTGGCCGTTGGCCGGAGCACGGGGCGGCGGCGACCGGCGAACGGGGCGGCGACGGCGGCGGCCGGAGCACGGGGCGGAGCTCGGGGCGGTGGCCGAAGCACGGGCCGGACCACGGGGCGGCGGCGGCGGGAGCACGTGCGCCTTATCTCCGGCGACGGCGGGCGTGGCGGCGACAGAGCGAGCGGCGGCGATGGTGGCGGCGAGCGGGACGGCGACGGCGGCTGAAGAAACCGACGCGCGGAAATGAAAGCCGCGCGGGTCCGATCCAAGCGTTAAAAAGGCTTATGTCCGACGGCTAGGTGGAAGGCCGTCGGAGATAACCTTATCTCCGACGGCTCGGTACAAGGCCGTCGGAGATAAGCGCTATTTCCGAGAGCCGGTTGCGGCCGTTGGACATAAGCTTATCTCCGACGGCCTCGTACAGGGCCGTCGGAGATAAGAAGGCCGTCGGACGTGTCTCCGTTTACTGTAGTGAGAGTACCGCAAAGAAATTGAATTTTTTTTCCATCTATCTTCTTCACGACGAATGTTTCAACGGACACCGTATGAGAGCAAATAGAGTTTTTATGTAGCCTTTAATCTTATTACTAGGGAACAAAGCTCCGTTTGTATTTAGAAATATCATCATCATCATCGGTTCGTCATGGCTTATCGCCGGCCATTGGTTTTGCACCTTTGACGGTGAAATATCTTCGGTGACAGCCATGCATGTTCATCGCCGGCGCCGGTTCAAAACCGACCGTGACAATATGCAAGTTTTTCACTTCTGATTAAAAGCAGCTGTTCAGACAGCTGCAGCTACAATTTATATAAAACAAAATATTGTAGAAACAGTACAAGCCTGGTACACATTAAAACCAAACAAACGGGCTGGTTCCTAGTTTGATGTGATGTCGATGATCATGTAACCGTTGTTGAGGTTTATGACTGATAAAATGTTGCCAAAATCAAATTGTTGCCTTTGCACATACTATTGTTGATCTTTAAAAACATATGTGTGCAGACTTTTAAACTTGTGAAGTTGTGATTTATAATGTCATGAACTCTTAATATTGTAGTTTGCTGAGTGATTGTACAATATTGCATATTGTAGCCCAAGTACGTTCGTTTTCGTTGCATATCCGTTCGTTTAAAACCATTTTCGTGTAACCGTATGTATATACCGCAACCGTTCCCGACTATACCGCTCCCGCTACCGTTTTCGGTAAAAAGATATGATAACGAAAACGGGAGAGAGATTTTTCCGACCGTTTTTGTCGTCCCTAGCCATATGTGATCCATGACATAGTCATATAATATATTCTTCTACAAGTAGACCAACCGTTATATATGTAGCATTTGTGCAATCTCAATTATCAAAAAACAATAATAACTAGTAACTTCCGCGCCCACCTCGCGTTCATGTTCTTGGACAAGTGGACCTGCTAGTGTGGAACACTAGTGTCGTAACCAATTATGAGAAATTCCTAGTGGTAGGCCCAGCTGTCATCAATTGTTTAATAAACACAAGACACAACGTCCATGCTACTCCAAATAAACTATCTCCAGTACTATATATATTGAATATGTGTACTCCTAGCTAAGCTACTCCGTCTCCGTACAGTAATATATATTACAAACAACTTGTCCGCAAGTTGCACCCCAGCTGAAAAATAAAGATATGTTCGTGTAGCTGATTTTTAAGCTTAACACCAGATCGGCTGAAGCCGATATTTCCTTTGGATCAAATCAAACCCCATGTGGTGGCGGCCAAGCATGTTAAATTGGTAGTACTTGATATCAATCAAGAAATCTCTTGGATCTACCTATATTTTTCGACCAAAAAAAAAGGACCAAGCAGATCTAGTAATTTACATATCCCCCATCGTCCTGCAGCAAGCAAGCAAGCAAAGCGAGCACTGATGTAATGTAATCGCCAAGAACACAAACAAGAAACAGTACGTACGTGTTAAACTAACTGTGTACTGGTACCGGCTACATTATACAATGGAATATAAAAAGGATCAAGCAGTTTTCTAGAATCGTATTAAATTAAAAAGCGGTTTTCTAGAAAGCGTCGTCAGTCCTGCAGCTAGCATCAGCTAGCATCTGAAGAACAGTACCAAAATTTATAAAAAAAACAATTAGTTGGAAAAAAAATCATTGTTCTGGAGTTGGGATTAGAGCTGTTGCCACCTTATTACTTTAGGGACATCTCTGTACTGGGTCTGCACCTGTGCTGCCGCTCTTTATACGAACAAAGCTGAGCCAGTTATTAAGCACCATCATCATCATCATCATCACCATCAGCATCAAAGGCAGTGGCATTATGCAGTGCGTGCCCCAGAAAGCAGGAGAGCGCGACATTCACCGAGCACCTGAGTTGGATTCTAGCCATGCATGCCCATTGCATGCTCTGCCCTCTTCTGATCAACTTGCATCAATCAAAAGGTTAGATTCAAAAACCCCCCCAAAAATTAACTAAAGCCAGCCCATCCCCCTATTCCGCTAGCGCTAGCTCCACCCCCGCGTGCCGGCAACTTTACAGAGCAGAGTGCGCCAAATCTGCCGACTGATCGGTGTTCTTGAACGACGGAGCTGCAGTTGCAGAGTAATAGTTGTTTACTACTCTTCAACGATAGATACGTACTGCCAGCGGGTCGTAGCAAGATCGATCGATGGACCAAATGATGCTGTCTACGCTACACTGCTGTATCATCTACTACTATAGCAGTAGTAGTAGTATATTTTAGTGCGGCATCAAGTCTGGAAGTCGCTGAACCGTTCCGAAAGGGAGAGCTCAGAGCAGGCAAATCTAGGGCTAGCCGCCAGCTCAACAGCGTCCCTCCCGTCCCGTCCCCACGCGAGGCGCGCGCGCGAGATCATGACGACGGTCTGGAGTATTTTTTTTAATGCTAGCTAAGCGACATCGTTAGCGGCGTAATTGAGGAGGAGGGGTCGTCGACAGCGACCGGACGGACGGAACGGAACGGAACGGGGAATTCACTGGTTCGGCCAGCGGCCCGCGTGGATTCGTTTTGCTTGGCCCAGAGGATCGGAGAGGAGAGTAGAGAAGCCGTGGAAGGCATATTCTTCCTCCACGAAGGTTTCAAACATGCTAGCTTCTCCACGTGGAGAAGGATATATTCTTAAGGGAACACGGTTAGGAAATGCTCGAGAGAGAGGTTTTTGTGTTGGTGTCTCCAATTGACCAATCGTTACATTATTATTTCCTCCGGTTGTTTTATGAAGCACTTGTTAATGTTGTGCATATACAAGCTTGAGACGGTGGTTCAGTTTTCCAAATATAAAAGACACAGTAAAGAAATTTCATGATACAATTTTAATCCTCTGAACCCAAAAATACAATTAAGAGACATTATGTATGACTCGTGTCTATCTTCGTAAATAACTCGTCTCTTGTAGTTTTTTTTAATTAGCATCTTAAGAGACTCTTGGTCTATAGTTCTGTATCCTCTGTTTTATACGATTTACTGGAGACGGAGAGTCTTAGACTATCTCCAACAATACACGGTAAAGGCTCTTGTCCGCTATATTTACCAGTTCGCGTCGTCCTATAAGGCTCCAACAACGAACGCTAAAACGTCGCAAAACTTTAGAGGGCGCTCGTCGTCCGGTAGATCTGGCGGACGAGCTTCCACCTGCTATCACTGTTCCGCCCGTCCTCCTTCCGTGTGTGTATACATCGTGGGTACAACATGGGCATGGATTTGCCTGCGGCCTTCGATGTCGACGTCGTGTCGCGGGGCACGACAGAGCTTGGCATGGAGTCGATGGTGGCTTTCAACAATATTGTCGCGTCGGGAGCGCGGGCATAGCTTGCACATAGAGTCGACGACGACAGTTGGAGGGCAACGACTGCGAGCGCGGGCAGAGCATGGACATGGAGTCGACGGTGGCCAGCGTCGCAGGCGTGGGCAAGCTGCCCGCCGGTGGCTATCGGGGCCAACCGTTACATCAACATGCTACGAGCCACGACGCTGGGAAGATGTTCGATGGAATGTTGAAGCCAATGTCGTTCTGATTTTTTTCTTTTTTTTAGTAATTGCTAATTCGTGTCCAGTATGCGAGTGAAGCAAATCATTTATTTAATTAGCAGTTGTTGTTTAATAAAAAATAGAAATTATATTAATTAAGTTGTTACATTAGAGGACGAGATATAGAGAATAGATTTTAGAGGACGCTACTGGAAATAGAGAAAATATAGAGAACAAAATTTTTTAAAGGATTCTGTAAAGGACAGAGAATATTCTTTTAGGAGATGAAATTTAGAGGACGTTGCTGAAGACAGCCTTATAGTCATAAAACTTACGTCGATCGTCGAGGGTCAAAAGTCAAAACCTAGTTCCATTTTGCAACGCGTGGTGTTCCCTTGCTCGGCCGGCCGTACAAGAGAAAACAAGAAGTAGAAGGGCTCAGATTTTACAGCTGTGACGGGGTGACTGGACACAGGACTCGACCGCCGCCGCCACGTCACGGGCACATGCATCCCCCATGGCACAACCCGTTCCGTTCAGACCACCCACCCCCACAGACTGTTCATACAGGTGGGCTCCACGCCTCCACCCGGCACCCACCCACCGGTCCCTCTCCTCTCTCTCCCCCTCTCGCGAAACGCCTCGTATTTATATACCCCTTCTCTCTCCCACCCAGCGTCCAACCAAGCAGAGCAAAGAGAGAGAGTCGCGGAGCCACCGCGTTCCCTAGAGAGACGCGGAGAGCCAGGGCAAGGCAGCTGTCGCCGCAGCGACGATGTGGAGCTCGGGCTCTGACCGCGACGAGGCCGTAGACACGGCGAACGCCTCGTCAGTCGACGCTTCGTCGCCCGCGCGGCAGCCGTCCACGCCGCCCCCGCCGCCTCGGCGCCGGCGCCAGCGCGCGCGACGCCGCGCTCACCGCCTCCGTGCCAGGAACACGGGCGCAGGAGCGGAGGAGGAGGGACTCGTGGAGGCGGACGCGGACGCGGACGACGTCTGGCGCGGGCTGCAGCAGCAGCGGGAGCGGGAGGCGTGGCTGCGGCGGGCGTCGAGGCCCGTGGTGGTGGTCGCCGGCGAGGAGGGGTCCCCTCCGGACGCCTCCGCCGGCTCGGGGGAGAGCGGCGGGGTGGGGAGGGCGCGGAGCCTGACCGACGACGACCTGGAGGAGCTCAAGGGGTGCGTGGATCTGGGGTTCGGCTTCAGCTACCGCGAGATCCCCGAGCTGTGCGGCACGCTGCCGGCCCTCGACCTCTGCTACTCCATGAGCCAGCGCTTCCTGGACGAGCACCACCACCAGCAGCTGGGCAAGGCGGAGGAGGCGCCGCCGCTCGCTCCGGCCTCGCCGGCGCAGCCGGCCGCCACCACCAACTGGAAGATCTCCAGCCCTGGTAATTACCTGCCCTTGGTTCGCGATGGGACATGTCAAATCTGTTCGACATATAATAGATCTAATGTATATGCCCAATATGTGACGCTGCAGGCGACAGCCCGGACGAGGTGAAGGCGAGGCTCAAGTACTGGGCGCAGGCGGTGGCGTGCACCGTCAGGCTCTGCAGCTAGCTGATCAACGGCGTGGCAGTGGCGGTGGCGGTGGCGGTGGCGCCACCATCAATCAATCTTGGCACAAGAGATGAGAGTTGAGACGAGCACGCAAGAAGGGAAATCCATTCCGTCTCCGCCCAGCCAGCACAGGGCATCTGGTGGTCGGCATACAGGCAGGAACCGTGGCACCACCGCCGGACCAACCAGCCAGCCAGCCGTCAAAGTTCAACGTAAACGAACACAGACAGGAGCATCGTCCCATTCCCATACATGCGCTCCATCCAGATCAAGATGGCCTGGACTAGCATCGTAGCGTCACCATGGCCAGCATTCATCCGTCAGGAGCACACAGGAGTCGTGAATTCGAATTTCGCTCCAAGATTTTGCTTGAGATATGTGGTAGGGACGGAAGGAGGAGGGAGAATCGCGTAGTTAATTCCATGCCGTCCTTTATGTTTTTTTTTTTTTTGTCTCTGTTCAAGCTTTGACATGATACAATCTGCCGGCTAGCTGCCACCACCTTGCCTTTGCCTTCACCGGGGAGGCTTAATGGACCGAATCAACGGAGAATGCGTCTAAAGAACATGTCCATCATCACTTTGGTCCTGATCATGAGCCAGCTGTATCATACAGGTGTTCTTGCTTTTGGCGAAAGTTTTATTTTTTTTAGTCCAGGTGTGTGTGAATGGGCCAGGCGTCTCCGGACTCTCCGGCTAGACATTCTTTTAATCTGAGATCTGCAGGCTTGGCTACTACAGCTCGCCAGTGCAGGAGCTTGCCTGACTGGCCTGCTCTGTTCGGGAAAGTTGTGTGGCCAGAATCAGAATAGATAGACCGCCGCACTGCGATAACTGCTCCTCCATGTGCACATTTAACTCTGCAACCTGATTATCAATAAAAAAAAATCCATAGTTAACTGTGGCTATACTTTGGACAGATGGCATCACATGTCATGTGTAAAATGTCCAAATGTAATAGTATGCTTATATATGATCTTATATATGATCTGGCCATTTGCAAAAAAAAAAAAACATTTACACACAATATATGTGTTGTCATTTGTGCATGTTCCTTGGAGAGACGAGAGCTGGGATGGTTATGGTCAGTCACCTGCTCCATGGGGCAGAGAACAACAATGTCATAGCATTTGGTTAGGAGTAATGGGCGGCCATCCAAGGTTGAATACACATCATCTACCGCTACCCACAGGTGGCACTGCTCATACCAGGCTGCCTTGTTTCTGTTTTCGTGGAAGCTTGGACCTGATTGTCAGCTAGCTCAAAAGGCGCGTGGAAAGGTATCCAGGCTTGGGTCGTCCAATGCTGACAGACAGAAGTAGAATACGTGGCTGGGGCGATGATGAAAACGACATCTTTGACGATCGCGTACTGTATCAGTATGAGATCAATGCGTGATTTCATCGAGTTGGAGGCATGCGTCCCGGTGAATAGGACGTTCCGCAAGTAGTACTAGAGTATGAGAGCTGCTTCAAGAGAGTTGGTAGATGGATCATCAATAGAGCAACAGGGACCCCATCCCTGATTTCACAAGGAGAATTCCTCTATTAGAATGTCTCCAGTGGTTCGTGTAAAACAGGAGACACGAAACGATAGATGATGACATTGTTTGTAGAGTGAAGTTTGAAATAGATGATGAGATTGTAATTAATAGGGGAACTGCTGGAGATATCCTTAGAGAACAGAAAACAAGTGTCGGCGTCTCGAGACCGGGGGGTCCCTAAGGCCGACGAGTGAGTGTGCGCGTGCCCCAGCCCAGATGGGTCGAGCGCGTGGGCGAGCGCGAAGGGGGGAAGCGAGGTGGCCGGAGACGGGCGTGAGAGAGGTGGAAATCCCGCGGCCTTCGTGTTCGTCCCGCGCCCAGGTCGGGTGCGCTTGCAGTAGGGGGTTATAAGCGTCCACGCGGGTGAGGGAAGCGAGCGGCCCCAAGAGAGCGCCTGCCCCGTCCTCGTCCCCGCGCGGCCAACCTTCTCTAAGAAGGCCCTGGTCCTTCCTTTTATAGGCGGTTGAGTCTTTGCTGACGTCCCCCTGCTTCCGTAAGGGAGCTGAGAGCCGCCGTCGTCACAGGGCTAGCGGGGCGCCATTATTGCCTATCTAGCGGAGCTAGCCAGATGGGACACCGGTCTTGTTCTCTGTGGCCCGAGTCGGCTCGGGGTAGAGTGATGATGGCGCTTCCTGTGGACGTGGCGGGCCTGTGCCCTAGGTCGGGCGACGTGGAGGCTCCTCCGAAGCCGAGGTCGAGTCTGTCTTCCATGGCCGAGGCCGAGCCCGAGCTCCTGGGTCGGGCGAGGCGGAGGTTGTTCGGCAGAGGCCAGGGCCGAGTCCGAGCCCTGGGATCGGGCGAAGCGGAGTTCTTCGTCTTCTGGGGCTGAGCCCGAGTCCGAGCCCTGGGTCGGGCGGAGCGGAGTTCGCCGTCTTACGGGGCCTTAGCCCGTGTCCAACCCTGGGTCGGGCGGAGCGGAGTTCGCCGTCTTCCGGGGCTTTAGCCCGAGTCCGAGCCCTGGGTCGGGCGGAGCGGAGTTCGCCGTCTTCCGGAGCTTTAGCCCGAGTCCGAGCCCTGGGTCGGGCGGAGCGGAGTTCGCCGTCTTCCGGGGCTTTAGCCCGAGTCCGAGCCCTGGGTCGGGCGGAGCTTCCTATGGCGCCTTTGGCAAGGCCTGACTGCCTGTCAGTCTCACTTTGTCAAGTGGCACTGCAGTCGGAGTGGCGCAGGCGGCGCTGTCCTTCTGTCAGACCAGTCAGTGGAGCGGCGAAGTGACGGTGGTCACTTCGGCTCTGCCGGAGGGCGCGTGTCAGGATAAAGGTGTCAGGCCACCTTTGCGTTAAATGCTCCTGCGACTCGGTCGGTCGGCGCGGCGATTTAGTCAGGGCTGCTTCTTAGCGAAGGCAAGGCCTCGGGCGAGCCGGAGATGTGTCCGCCGTTAAAAGGGGGGCCTCGGGCGAGACGGAAACCCCTCGGGGTCGGCTGCCCTTGCCCGAGGCTAGGCTCGGGCGAGGCGTGATCGAGTCGCTCGTATGGACTGATCCCTGACTTAATCGCACCCATCAGTCCTCTGCAGCTTTATGCTGATGGGGGTTACCAGCTGAGAATTAGGCGTCTTGAGGGTACCCCTAATTATGGTCCCCGACAGTAGCCCCCGAGCCTCGAAGGAAGTGTTAGCACTCGCTTGGAGGCTTTCGTCGCACTTTTTTGCAAGGGGACCAGCCTTTCTCGGTTGCATTTTGTTCCGGTGGGTGCGCGCGAGCGCACCCGCCGGGTGTAGCCCCCGAGGCCTCGGAGGAGTGGTTTCACTCCTTCGAGGTCTTAATGCCTTGCGTAATGCTTCGGCTGGTCTGGTTGTTCCCTCATGCGAGCAGGCCGTAGCCCGGGTGCACGGTCGGGGCCCAAGTTCTCGGGCTGGTATGTTGACGCTGTCAACGGTTTGGCCGGAGCCGGGTTTGCGAGAGCAGCCCCCGAGCCTCTGCATAGAGCGAGAGGGCGATCAGGGACAGACTCGGCTTTTTTACATACGCCCCTACGTCGCCTTTCCGCAAGGAGGAGGGGGGAGAGCACCATGTTACCCTCGATGGGCACCGAACATGGTGTCTCCGGTGAGCTGCAAGCGGGTAATCCGAGTGGACGTCCGTGCCCCGTTCGTTGGGGGTCAGCTAGGGGCCCAGAGGCACGCCCAAAAGTACCTGCGGGTGATCTGCCGGACCCGGTCCCCTGGCGACGGGGTCCGAGGGCTCGATGCCTCCCTCCGATGGGATTCCGTTACAAGATCATTCCCGCTGGTCTCGGAAATGTCCTAGGGTACCTCGGGAGCGCAGCCCGAGCCTTGGTTATGTATCGAACGTACCCCTGGTCATCCCTCGCTCGGCGTCTGAGGCGACTGTGAACCCTTCGGGGGCCAGCCTTCGAACCCCTGATCAGTAATGGGCGCGGAGCCCGAGTAGCCTGAGGCGGCCGTGGAACCCTTCGGGGGGCCGGCCTTCGAACCTCTGACCAGTAGTGGGTGTCGGGCCCACGCGATCTGAGGCGGCTGTTGAACCCTTCGGGGGGCCAGCCTTCGAACCTCTGATCAGTAAGGAGGCTCGGAGCCTGGTTCCTTCACGGGGAAGGATCCCTTTCGGGGTATCCCCCTTTCCCGGTCCCTGTCGCAAGAGATAGAGAAAAGAGGAAAAGGGAAAAGGATACGAAACCGAACGACGCGGCGTACCTTTTTTGGCGCGGTTGTTACGGCGAAGGCGAAGCGTCGCCCGCTGCTCCTGCCAGAAACGCCGCCTGTCCAGCCGCGGAGTTAATGCGATGGGGCGAGTAGTTGGCGGGGTAGCCGTTGCGCGTGCGCGAGCCGTTCGAGGAACGGATCACGGGCGCGTTGTCTTCACGCCGTGAGAGGGGGTTCTCTTGCTGCCCTCGGATGGGACGTGAGCTTGGCTAACGACGTGACCGCGGCTCCCGTGCGCCTGCCACCGTCATTACTGCCGACCCACTTTTGGCTGCCGCGCCAGGCTGGCGCTGCTGGGTCGCGCGCTGGGTCGCCTCGAGTCGCGGTATCGGTTCCGCAATCGAGGAGGCGCGGTGGTGGTGCAGGCGGTGCGGTTGCTTGCATGCAGCATCCGGCGCGCCAGTTGCGCGACGCGTGGGCCTGGGCCTCCAGGCTAGTGTGTCGGGAGTTGGAGAAGCGCGTCCACTTGGCGCGTTGCATGCCGCATGCCGCTTGCATGGCTGCCCGCCCCTTTTGCCCGTTGGTCTGGGCCAAAGTGGAGGGTCACTTGTAACCGCTGGGCGGTTGTGTGCACCATGCGCGGCGGTTTGGCCTCTTCTGCTCGGAGCCGGTCTGCATGACATGCGGGATCCAGCCCTCGCGTCGTAGGGGAGGGCTTTGGAGCGTGTCGGAGAAGACTCCGCTCGTGACGGTTGGGGGCGCGCGTAGGGAGAGTTGCCTTTAAAAGGAGGGCGACCCCCTTCGTAAGGCGACCATGTCTCCTCGCTCCCTTATGCGCCGCGCCTTTCCACCTTCCAAGCCCCCGGATGGGGGGAACCCGCCGTCTTTTCGCCTCATCGTTGGAGGAACGCAACTCCGTGGGAGTCGGTACCTTTCAGCCATCGTTCGGCTTCAAGGATTTTCATCATGCAGCTCGGCCGCACCCCTCCACCGGCGGTCACCGAAGATGGTGACCTCCAGCTTGATGGTGGGGGAAAGCGAGCCGGGCTGCGGCCTCTGCCCCTCCCTCAGCCTCAAGGATTTTCATCACCAGGGCTGGGGAGGGGAGTGTGCCGAGTTGAGGTCGGCCCCCGCGTGGGCGGCGGCCCGCTCCTTCACTCAGTGATCGGAGGGAGGAGCGGTTGTCGTCCATGGCGCTGGCATCTGCAGCGTGCCTGGCTTTCGGACGCGAGTGGCTTCGGGGCCGCTCGCGGCGCCGGCGTCTGCCACGGCAGCCGGAAGAGGTTCTTCCGCCGGTGTGATAGCCAAGGCTGGCCACGGACCGACCTCCAACTCTACGGCCTTCTGCCCGTCCTTGCCTCACGAGTTTTGGCATGGGCGGGGGCCTCCTGGCAGCAGCATCCGCCCTGAGGTCAGTGCCGCCGCTGTTCGGCCCCCCGGAGCAGAAGTCGTCGTCGTCGCCGCTGCTGGAGCAGGTGACGGCGCACCGCTCGTCGGTCTTCCGTTGCTCCGCAGGCCTTCCCCCATGGAGTGGGGTTGTTCGTGCCTGCGGAGGGGGGAACCGGAGTTCCGTTTGTAATGGCACTTCGAATGCCAGTGTTTTTGTTCATTACGGCTTTCGGGGCCTGAACATGTATGTAACGTCGGCACGGAGCCGTGTTTTTTCCTCATTTTTGATCGCTAAGACTCGTCTGTTGATTATCTGAATCGCTTCACCAAGCATGAGTCGCCCCGTGTCAAGGTGACGAGTGAGGTATCCGTATCCCGGAGGCGTAGGAGTCCCCCGGCTCGGTCGGCCTTGCTGTCCGAGGCTCCTCTAGCTTAGTTAAAGAAACCCCTCGGCCGCTCTTCGACGAGCCGAGGCCAGGGGTAGCGATATCAGTATGAACAGAGGCGGAGTCGGCTCGAGAATGAAACCTGGTTGGCCGGAGCCTAGCCGGGTTGTCCGTTGGCGGGACCGACGCCGGAGTTGATCAGTCGAGGCCTCGGACCGGGCTGGCGCCCTTGGAAGATGGTTGGCCGAGGCCCCGGGGGTAACCGGCCGAGCCGCCTGCTCGGGCCGGATTTCCGGAGAAGTCCCTGGCAGCGATTGCCCGGGCGTGGTGATGACGTCGTCCTTCGGAGCGGAGATCCTCAGACCGCGTCGCCGTCCGAGGCTAGGTCGGGCCTCGCCGAAGGTGTCATCGATGCCGAGGGTGTTGCTGCCTCCTTCCAGCGTCAAGACCCGAGCCTGCAGGATCAGATTGTCTTGTAGCGTGTGCCTTGTGCGGCCGCCGAGGCCAGAACACACACCCTCGCTGCGTTGTAAAGCTGCGTCTCTTTTCCTCTTGTTTCGAGTATCTGGACTTTTTGTCGGTAACAGGGATGTTTGTGCGAGCGAGAGTTGCTTCTCGCGGAAGGTGATGAGTGAGGTATCCGTATCCCGGAGGCGTGGGAGTCCCTCGGCTCGGTCGGCCTTGCCGCTTACGCGTACTTTCACCCGTTCATGAGGCCCTGTCACCGACTCGGTCGAGAAGGCTCGAAGGATCGCTTCGGCAGAAGGGCTTCCGAACGTAAAGACTTATTCGATCCGTGGAGCCACTTTATCCGAACGCGAGTTACTTATCGCAGAAGGTGATGAGTGAGGTATCCGTATCCCGGAGGCGTAGGAGTCCCTCGGCTCGGTCAGCCTTGGCTGCTTACGTGTACTCCGTCGTTTCCAGGACCCACTTTTCGAAGTAGTCAAAAAGCACGAAAGATATTCTGGTAAAAGAGATCTTTTTCGAGGAAAATTTTGACGCAGAGGGGGTTTCCCCCTTTTAGCCCCCGAGGGAGGGTCGGGCTTTGCCGAGGCAAGGCCGACCCTTACTTGTTGACTAAACTTTGCGTGGGTGCGGGGTATATGAACAACTTGGAAACATCTTAAGGGTAGAAGCGACGTAGCTGTTGGATGTTCCAAGCGTTGCCGTAGACCTCGCCTTGACTGTTGGCCAGCTTGTACGTTCCGGGCTTCAGAACTTTGGCGATGACGAATGGCCCCTCCCAGGGGGGCATGAGCTTGTGCCTCCCTCGGGTGTCTTGCCGCAGCCGAAGCACCAGGTCGCCCACCTGGAGGTCTCGGGGTCGGACCCCTCGGGCGTGGTAGCGTCGTAGGGATTGCTGATACCGCGCCGAGTGTAGTAAGGCCCTGTCCCGAGCCTCTTCCAGCTGGTCCATCGAGTCTTCTCGGCTAGCTTGATTGCTTTGATCGCCGTAGGCCCTCGTCCTCGGGGAGCCGTATTCCAGGTCAGTGGGCAAGACGGCCTCGGCCCCGTAGACCAGGAAGAACGGCGTGAAGCCCGTGGCTCGGCTCGGCGTTGTCCTAAGGCTCCAGACCACCGAGGGGAGTTCCTTCATCCATCGCTTGCCGAACTTGTTGAGGTCGTTGTAAATCCGAGGCTTGAGCCCTTGTAGAATCATGTCGTTGGCACGCTCTACTTGCCCATTCGACATGGGATGAGCCACAGCGGCCCAGTCCACCCGGATGTGGTGATCCTCGCAAAAATCAAAAATTTTCTGCCGGTGAACTGGGTGCCGTTGTCGGTGATGATGGAGTTTGGGACCCCGAAGCGATGGATGATGTTGGTGAAGAACGCCACCGCCTGCTCGGACCTGATGCTGTTCAGAGGTCGGACCTCGATCCACTTGGAGAATTTGTCGATGGCGACCAGCAGGTGCGTGTAGCCCCCGGGCGCCTTCTGCAAGGGACCGACGAGGTCCAGACCCCACACAGCAAAGGGCCAGGTGATGGGTATCGTCTGCAGAGCCTGAGCGGGCAGGTGGGTCTGCTTCGCATAGAATTGACACCCTTCGCAGGTGCGGACAATTCTAGTAGCGTCGGCCACCGCCGTTGGCCAGTAGAAGCCTTGCCGGAAAGCATTCCCGACGAGGGCTCGGGGCGCTGCGTGATGGCCGCAAGCCCCCGAGTGTATCTCTTGCAGGAGTGCCTGACCTTCGGCGATGGAGATGCATCGCTGGAGGATGCCCGAGGGACTGTGGTGGTAGAGCTCCTTCCCATCGCCCAGCAGGACGAACGACTTGGCGCGTCGCGCTATCCGCCGAGCCTCGGCTCGGTCGAGGGGCAGCTCTCCTTGGCGGAGATATTGCAGGTACGGGGTCTGCCAATCTCGATCAGGCGTGGCCCCGCTCCGCTCCTCCTCGATGTGCGGAGCCTCGCCCTCGGGGGCCGAGGGTACCTCGGGCTGAACCGAGGACGCCTCGGGCTGGACCGAGGGTTCCTCGGGCTCGGGCGTGTCGTTGATCTTGACGGAGGGCTGATGCAGATCCCGGGAGAAGACGTCCGGGGGAACCGTTGTTTGCCCCGAGGCTATTTTTGCCAACTCGTCCGCAGTCTCGTTGTAGCGCCGAGCGATGTGGCTAAGCTCGAGCCCGTAGAACTTGTCTTCTAGGCACCGAACCTCATCGCAGTAGGCCTCCATCTTCGGGTCGCGGCAGTGGGAGTTCTTCATGACTTGGTCGATGACGAGCTGCGAGTCGCCGCGAGCGTCGAGGCGTCGGACCCCTAGCCCGATGGTGATTCGCAATCCGTTGATCAGAGCTTCGTACTCAGCCACATTGTTGGACGCCGGGAAATGGAGGCGTAGCACGTAGCGTAGGTGTTTCCCGAGGGGCGAGATGAAGAGCAGGCCCGCGCCGGCTCCCGTCTTCATCAGCGACCCGTCGAAAAACATGGTCCAGAGCTCTGGT
Source organism: Zea mays (assembly GCF_902167145.1). Lineage (NCBI taxonomy): Eukaryota > Viridiplantae > Streptophyta > Magnoliopsida > Poales > Poaceae > Zea > Zea mays. Next base: position 15,984,065 of record NC_050099.1, read on the forward strand.
TGGATCGGAGCTGTCGGCAGCTGGGTGTCGACCCATTCGGCTACGAAGTCCGCCAATACCTGGGACTTGATGGCCTTCCGAGGCGCGAACGAGATGGTCTCGCCCATGATTTCCACCGCCCACTTTGCGATCCTGCCCGAGGCCTCTCGGCACTGGATGATCTCCCCCAGGGGGAAGGATGACACCACAGTTACCGGGTGAGACTCGAAGTAGTGTCGCAACTTCTGCCTCGTCAGGATCACTGCGTACAGCAGCTTCTGTACTTGTGGGTAGCGGATCTTGGTTTCGGACAGTACCTCGCCGACGAAGTAAACTGGCCTCTGAACGGGCAATGCATGCCCCTCTTCTTGCCTCTCGACCACAATCGCGGCGCTAACCACCTGAGTGGTCGCGGCGACGTAGACCAAGAGAGCTTCTCCATCAGCTGGGGGTACCAAGATAGGCGCCTTGGTGAGGAGCGCCTTCAGGTCCCCGAGAGCTTCCTCGGCCTCAGGGGTCCAAGTGAAGCACTCGGCCTTCCTTAACAGGCGGTACAGAGGCAGACCTCTTTCGCCGAGGCGTGAGATGAACCGGCTCAGGGCCGCGAGACAACCCATGACCCTCTGTACACCTTTTAAGTCCTTGATGGGCCCCATGTTGGTGATGGCTGCGATCTTCTCCGGGTTGGCTTCGATGCCCCGCTCGGAGATGATGAACCCCAAGAGCATGCCTCGGGGCACCCCGAAGACACACTTCTCGGGATTGAGCTTGACGCCTTTTGCCTTGAGACACCGGAATGTCACTTCAAGGTCGGAGAGGAGGTTGGAAGCCTTCCTTGTCTTGACTATGATGTCATCGACGTAGGCCTCAACTGTGCGACCGATGTGTTCGCCGAACACATGGTTCATGCACCGCTGGTACGTCGCGCCCGCATTCCTCAAACCGAACGGCATGGTGACATAGCAGTACATGCCGAAGGGCGTGATGAAAGAAGTCGCGAGCTGGTCGGACTCTTTCATCCGGATTTGGTGATACCCTGAGTAGGCATCGAGGAAGGACAGGGTTTCGCACCCAGCAGTGGAATCCACGATTTGATCGATGCGAGGTAGAGGGTAGGGAACCTTCGGACATGCTTTGTTGAGACCAGTGTAGTCTACACACATCCGCCATTTCCCCCTTTCTTTCTCACAAGCACAGGGTTGGCAAGCCATTCGGGATGGAATACCTCTTTGATGAACCCTGCTGCCATTAGCTTGTGGATCTCCTCGCCTATCACTCTGCGCTTCTCCTCGTCGAATCGGCGCAGAGGCTGCCTGACGGGTCGGGCTCCGGCCTGAATATCCAGCGAGTGCTCGGCGACATCCCTCGGTATGCCGGGCATGTCCGAGGGACTCCACGCAAAGACGTCGACGTTTGCGCGGAGAAAGTCGACGAGCACTGCTTCCTATTTGGGGTCGAGCCCGGAACCGATCCGGATCTGCTTGGAGATGTCGCCACTGGGGTTGAGAGGGACGGCCTTAACCATCTCCGCTGGCTCGAAGTTGCCGGTATGTCGCTTCACGTCCGGCACCTCTTTGGAGAGGTTCTCCAGGTCGGCGATGAGGGCCTCGGACTCGGCGAGGGCCTCGGCGTACTCCACGCACTCCACGTCGCATTCGAACGCGTGTTTGTACGTGGGGCCGATGGTGATGACCCCGTTGGGGCCCGACATCTTGAGCTTCAGGTAGGTGTAGTTGAGGACGGCCATGAACTTCGCGTAGCATGGCCTCCCTAGCACCGCGTGGTAGGTTCCTCGGAACCCGACCACCTCGAACGTCAAAATCTCCCTTCGGAAGTTGGAGGGCGTTCCGAAGCAGACGGGAAGGTCGAGCCGTTCGAGGGGCTGGACGCGCTTCCCAGGAATGATCCCGTGGAAGGGCGCAGCGCCTGCTCGGACGGAGGACAGATCGACGCGCAGGAGCCTGAGGGTCTCGGCGTAGATGATGTTGAGGCAGCTGCCCCCATCCATCAGGACCTTGGTGAGCCTGACGTTGCCGACGATGGGGTCGACGACGAGCGGGTATTTCCCCGGGCTCGGCACGTGGTCGGGGTGGTCAGCTTGGTCGAAGGTGATGGGCTTGTCGGACCAGTCCAGGTAGACTGGCGCCGCCACCTTCACCGAGCAGACCTCCCGGCGCTCTTGCTTGCGATGCCGAGCCGAGGCATTCGCCGCATGCCCTCCGTAGATCATGAAGCAGTCGCGGACCTCAGGAAACTCTCCTGCTTGGTGGTCTTCCCCTTTGTCGTCGTCGTGGGCCCTGCCACCCTCTGCGGGTGGCCCGACCTTGTGGAAGTGGCGCCGAAGCATGACGCACTCCTCAAGGGTGTGCTTGACGGGCCCCTGATGGTAGGGGCACGGCTCCTTGAGCATCTTGTCGAAGAGGTTAGCACCTCCGGGGGGCTTCCGAGGGTTCTTGTACTCGGCGGCGGCGACAAGGTCCGCGTCGGCGGCGTCGCGTTTCGCTTGCGACTTCTTCTTGCCTTTCTTTTTGGCGCCGCGCGGAGTAGACGCCTCGGGGGCTTCTTCCGACGGGCGGCCCTGGGGCTGCTTGTCCTTTCGGAAGATGGCCTCGACCGCCTCCTGGCCAGAGGCGAACTTGGTGGCGATGTCCATCAGCTCGCTCGCCCTGGTGGGGGTCTTGCGACCCAACTTGCTCACCAGGTCGCGGCAGGTGGTGCCGGCAAGGAACGCGCCGATGACATCTGAGTCGGTGATGTTGGGCAGCTCGGTGCGCTGCTTCGAGAATCGCCGGATGTAGTCCCGAAGAGACTCTCCTGGCTGTTGCCGGCAGCTCCGGAGGTCCCAGGAATTCCCGGGGCGCACGTACGTGCCCTGAAAATTTCCGGCGAAGGCTTGGACCAAATCATCCCAGTTGGAGATCTGCCCCGGAGGCAGGTGCTCCAACCAGGCGCGAGCAGTGTCGGCGAGGAACAGGGGGAGGTTGCGGATGATGAGGTTGTCGTCGTCCGTTCCGCCCAGTTGGCAGGCCAGGCGGTAGTCTGCGAGCCACAGTTCCGGTCTCGTTTCCCCCCGAGTACTTCGTGATAGTAGTCTGGGGTCGGAACGGGGCCGGGAACGGCGCCCGTCGGATGGCCCGACTGAAGGCCTGCGGACCGGGTGGTTCGGGCGAGGGACTCCGATCCTCCCCACTGTCGTAGCGTCCCCCACGCCTGGGGTGGTAGCCTCGGCGCACCCTTTCGTCGAGGTGAGCCCGACGGTCGCGACGATGGTGCTCGTTGCTGAGGTGGCCCGGAGCCGCAGGCGCGGTGTTGCGCGTGCGCCCGGTGTAGACCGAGGCTTCCCGCATGAATCGGGAAGTCGCGGCATGAGGTTCCGAGGGGTATCCCTGCCTTCGGGAGGCAGAGCTCTCGGCCCGTCGGGCCGCAGCGCCTTCCAGAAGATTCTTGAGCTCTCCCTGGATTCGCCGACCCTCGGTGGTTGACGGCTCCGGCATCGCGCGGAGGAGCATCGCCGCGGCTGCCAGGTTCTGACCGACCTCGCTGGATGCGGGTGGCGGTCTGACCCTGACGTCGTTGGCGACGCGGTGCTGGAAACCCTGGGGCAGGTGACGTATTTCTCCGGCCGGGGGCTGGCCCGCCCATACCTGCCCGACGTCCCGGCGGATCGACTCGAGCGCTCCTGCTCCCTCGTCGAGCCTGGCCTGCGCTCCGCGGACTTGCTCGAGCTGTGGGTCGTGACCCCCCGCCAGAACGGGGACCACAGCTAGCTCCCGCGGGATGTCGGCGCGAGGCACCGGCCTAGGGAGGTCACCGTCCTCCGGCATGCCGAGGTGGTTGCCTTTGGAGGGATCCCCTAGCTCGACGTGGAAACATTCGCGGCTCGGGCCGCAGTCCTCGTCGTCAAGGCTGCGGCTACCGTCGGAACAGTCGGAGAGGCAGTAGTCACATGCGGTCATAAAGTCCCGCATGGCACTAGGGTTGCCAAACCCAGAGAAATCCCGACAGATGATGGGATCGTCATCTTCCTCGGACCCAGAGGGTCCGTAGGTCGAGACGTTCGTCAATCGGTCCCAAGGCGACCGCATACGAAACCCCAGAGGGGTTGCACTCGCCTCAACGAGAGCGCCCGCCAAGGCGAGGTCGCTAGGCGGGTTGAGGCCGAGTCGAAATGACGTAGGATGGGAATCAGTCAGTACCTTTTGATCGACGAGGAGCGACATAGTCACGTCGGGGACTGATTGCGCCGTCGTCTTAGGTTCGAGGGCGACGTCCTGCAGGCCCTCCGCGAGCGCGCTGGCGTCGTCCACTTGCTCGGGATTGGCGTGTCGCGGGGGGACGGCTCTCGCCTTCGTCTCAAACGCGAAGTCGACGCCCGACGCGCCCCCCGTTGGGGCGCTGGGGACGTCGATTTGCTCGACAGCCGACGAAGCGCGGCCTCCCGCTTGGCCTTGGTTGCCCCGCCTCCTCCTCCGTTGGCGGGGGAGAGGACGGGGCGAGCTCGAATGTTGTTCTTCCACCATGCGGGGAAGATGTCGTCGATTCCGCCGCCGGCGGGCGGGTTGTCGGCCGCCATTGTCGTCGTCGCGCGGCGGTGGAAGGAGTATCATGTCGTAGCTGTCGTCGAGGGACATGAACTCAAGACTCCCGAAACGGAGCACCGTCCCGGGTTGGAGAGGTTGTTGGAGACTGCCCATCTGGAGCTTGACGGGAAACTGCTCGTCAACACGCAGCGTGCCCCTACCTGGCGCGCCAACTGTCGGCGTCTCGAGACCAGGGGGTCCCTAAGGCCGACGAGTGAGTGTGCCGCGTGCCCCAGCCCAGATGGGTCGAGCGCGTGGGCGAGCGCGAAGGGGGGAAGCGAGGTGGCCGGAGACGGGCATGATAGAGGTGGAAATCCCGCGGCCTTCGTGTTCGTCCCGCGCCCAGGTCGGGTGCGCTTGCAGTAGGGGGTTACAAGCGTCCACGCGGGTGAGGGAAGCGAGCGGCCCCAAGAGAGCGCCTGCCCCGTCCTCGTCCCCGCGCGGCCAACCTTCTCTAAGAAGGCCCTGGTCCTTCCTTTTTATAGGTGTAAGGAGAGGATCCAGGTGTACAATGTGGGTGTAGCAGAGTGCTACGTGTCTAGCGGGGGAGAGCTAGCGCCCTAAATACATGCCAATGTGGCAGCCGGAGAGATCTTGGCACCCTGCTGGTGTGATGTCGTGGCTGTCGGAGGAGCAATGGAGCCTGGCGGAGGGACAGCTGTCGGAGCGGCTGAGTCCTTGCTGACGTCCCCCTGCTTCCGTAAGGGAGCTGAGAGCCGCCGTCGTCACAGGGCTAGCGGGGCGCCATTATTGCCTATCTGGCGGAGCTAGCCAGATGGGACACCGGTCTCATTCTCTGTGGCCCGAGTCGGCTCGGGGTAGAGTGATGATGGCGCTTCCTGTGGACGTGGCGGGCCTGTGCCCTAGGTCGGGCGACGTGGAGGCTCCTCCGAAGCCGAGGTCGAGTCTGTCTTCCATGGCCGAGGCCGAGCCCGAGCTCCTGGGTCGGGCGAGGCGGAGGTTGTTCGGCAGAGGCCAGGGCGGAGTCCGAGCCCTGGGGTCGGGCGAAGCGGAGTTCGTCGTCTTCTGGGGCTGAGCCCGAGTCCGAGCCCTGGGTCGGGCGGAGCGGAGTTCGCCGTCTTCCGGGGCCTTAGCCCGTGTCCGAGCCCTGGGTCGGGCGGAGCGGAGTTCGCCGTCTTCCAGGGCTTTAGCCCGAGTCCGAGCCCTGGGTCGGGCGGAGCGGAGTTCGCCGTCTTCCGGGGCTTTAGCCCGAGTCCGAGCCCTGGGTCGGGCGGAGCGGAGTTCGCCGTCTTCCGGGGCTTTAGCCCGAGTCCGAGCCCTGGGTCGGGCGGAGCTTCCTATGGCGCCTTTGGCAAGGCCTGACTGCCTGTCAGTCTCACTTTGTCAAGTGGCACTGCAGTCGGAGTGGCGCAGGCGGCGCTGTCCTTCTGTCAGACCAGTCAGTGGAGCGGCGAAGTGATGGTGGTCACTTCGGCTCTGCCGGAGGGCGCGTGTCAGGATAAAGGTGTCAGGCCACCTTTGCGTTAAATGCTCCTGCGACTCGGTCGGTCGGCGCGGCGATTTAGTCAGGGCTGCTTCTTAGCGAAGGCAAGGCCTCGGGCGAGCCGGAGATGTGTCCGCCGTTAAAAGGGAGGGCCTCGGGCGAGACGGAAACCCCTCGGGGTCGGCTGCCCTTGCCCGAGGCTAGGCTCGGGCGAGGCGTGATCGAGTCGCTCGTATGGACTGATCCCTGACTTAATCGCACCCATCAGGCCTCTGCAGCTTTATGCTGATGGGGGTTACCAGTTGAGAATTAGGCGTCTTGAGGGTACCCCTAATTATGGTCCCCGACAACAAGGGTAATGTAGTCTTCACTAGAATCAAAACAAGAAGAATTTAGTCTCCGTCCAATTTGCGTGGATCCTCCATCCTCGTTCCCCATATTCGTCACATAAACTTCTTTCGATATAAATTAGTCCATTAATAATATGTTAAAATTATACTAAAAACGTAATATATAGCTTAATAAATAGTAAACCTAAAGTAGACGTCTCATATAATTATAAATCTTATATGTTCTATTTATATTAATTTGGTATAATAAATTTAAAACTATCACTAAAAAATATTTTTTAATGGAAACGAATTCCCCACGAGAATAAATTGCATGAGGGGAATGAGGATGGTAGAAAAGGCTCCCGATGAGCATTTGCGGGAATGGAGACGATGATTTTTTTTTTACCACACGGAGACGGTCATGGGAGCCATTCGCAGATGGAGAATATCCTAATACTGTAGAAAAACGAACATGTTAAGAAAATATTTTGAATAAAAATCTCTGTTACCACAAGAAGATGACAACATGTGGTGAAAATCGTAGGTGCCTTTGGATTCCGATTCGGACGGAATCGGAAGCGGATCAATGTAAAGACTGGTTGGACTTTTGTGGCGGTTCCGACATCACCAGACAAGCACGTCTTAGCTTAAGCCCCCATGCGCACCGTCGATTACTGGCTCACGACGCTCCCTCCAAGCTCAAGACGTTGCTAGGCTCAGGACCTCAAAATAAGTCAAGAAGGGTAGCGTCAATAGAATGGATGCTCCAATCCTGACTCGAGCTGCTGATAATTTGGAGGCTGTTGATGGCTTAAATAGCCCATTCCTAGGATGCCTCCCCCATCATCTGAGTAACAATCACTAGTGCAACAAAAGCTTAGCTTGGCTGGAGTTGAATAACTATTACTCCCTCCGTTTCGTTTTAGTTGTCGCTGGATAGTGTAAAATTAAACTATCCAGTGACAACTACTAAAAAGAAATGGAGGGAGTAGATTGTTAATTATATACCTTCACAGATGGTGAAATGCAATCGTCTAAATCTGCTACACTTGTCGTATAATAAGGTGCAGGGTGCTCTACGCCTCTACCTGCTGAGCTAGTTATCATTGACCGGCTGGTCACAATGAAGCTCCAAATGAACAATCTTCACGGACATGTCCCAAATTCATTTTCCAACGAAAAAAACTGGAAGTATTTTACCTGACCCATTTACTGGAGATGTAGCAGTTATTCAGTTGCTAATTCTCTGCTATATAAACTGTTAGACTGTGTGTGTATGTGCTGGCATCACTGTTGGGCTGCCTAGGGTTAAGTCTCTATATATGTACCACTTCTCTATGCAATACATCAATACTTCACATACCAATATGGTATCAGAGGATTAGGTTTTCCTTCATCCCACCCTACCAATCGCCACCTCACAACCCCACAGCCGCCGCCAGCGGCAGCCTAGGTCCGGACGACCACAGGAGGCTCCTCCATCGCCCTCGGGGGCCACACCCTCATCCCGACCATCGCTGCCTCCCCCTCCTCGCCGCCGCCGGACCTCCCTGCACCAGTCGTGCGCTCCCCCTCCCCTCCGATGGACACGGCCGCCGCCGCGCAAGCAGGCGAGGCCCCCGCCCCCACAACCGCCGCGGGCACAAGAGTAGACGTCGTCGCCGCCGATGTGGGCACGGGCGTGCTGCCCCCACGACATCACCAGCGCGTCCCTGCTCCTCTCCTCGCCGGTCTGGCAGACGCCCAGCCGACGCCCCTCTCCTGCTCCCCGGTGGCATGACCGACGCCCCTTGCTCCAGCGACCGCCCCGACATCCTCTCCTGGCGCCGGACCTTTGCCTCCCCGCCATGCCGGCCTCTTCTCCCTGCCGCCAGGCCTCCCCCCGCTGCGCCATCTTCTCTGCTCGTCGTCGTTGGCTCGCGCGCCCCTCTCCAGCCGCCGTCGTCGACCTTGTGGATGATGACGGCCTTGGCCGCCACCGTCACCTGCACTACTGTGCTCTCGGCCGTGGAGGAACATCAACGCCGACCCCGTGGCCCATTGAAAGTCGCCTAGAGGGGGGTGAATAGGCAAATCTGAAATTTATAAAGTTTAAGCACAACTACAAGTCGGGGTTAGCGTTAGAAATAAAGTCGAGTCCGAAAGAGAGGGCGAAAACAAATCACAAGCGAATAAGAGCGGATGACACGGTGATTTGTTTTACTGAGGTTCGGTTCTTGCAAACTGAGAGCACCTAGAGGGGGGGTGAATAGGTGATCCTATAAAAATCAACAACTAATAGCCACAAAACTTGGTTATAAAGATGTTAGTGCAATAGAACCAAGTGGCTATAAAGTGAGCTCTTGCGAATCACAATAATCACAAAGAAAGACAACACAAGAGACACAGTGGTTTATCCCGTGGTTCGGCCAAGTATAACATTTGCCTACCTCCACGTTGTGGCGTCCCAATGGACGAGGATTGCACTCAACCCATTTCAAGTGATCCAATGATCAACTTGAATACCACGGTATTCTTCCTTATATCTTTTCCCGTTTGCGAGTAATCTCCACAAGTTGTAGCCTCTCGCCCTTACAAGATTGATCACAAAGAAAGCACGGAGTAAGGTTGGGGAGCAACACACACAAATCCGCAGCACACGCACGCACACAAGCCAAGACTTGAGCTCAAAATGAAACACAGAGAGTTCACGACTAGAACGGAGCTCAAATCACTAACACAATTGATCAAGTACGCGGAGACGGAGTGTGGGAGTATTAGATTGCTTAGTGAATGCTTGGGTGACTCCTCCATGCGCCTAGGGGCCCCTTTTATAGCCCTAAGGCAGCTAGGAGTCATTGGAGGCCAACAAGGAAGGCCAAAGTTTCCTTCTGTCGGGTGGTGCACCGGACAGTCACTGTAGCGTGTCTGGTGCGGATCTCCTTCCTAATTTGGCGCAGCCGACCGTTGCAACTCCGAGCTGGTTGGCGCACCGGACACTGTCCGGTGCACACCGAACAGTCCGGTGCACCCAGCCGACCATTGCGCTGGCGGACGATGTCTCACCAGACAGTCCGGTGCACCATCGGACAGTCCGGTGAATTATAGCCGTACACCGCCAAAATCTCCCGAGAGCGGCCAGTTCGCCGGAAGCCAGCCTGGCGCACCGGACACTGTCCGGTGCACCACCGGACAGTCAGGTGTGCCAGACTGAGCTGAGTGTTGGCTGCTTAGAGCCAAGTCCTTTTCTTCTTCTCTTTTCTCTATTTCTAGCACTTAGACAAAACATGTTAGTACTCAAACCAATGTACTAAGTCTAGAAACGTACATTGTTACATAATTTGCACTTCTCTCTTCATTTGGCACATAAAAACTTACTCATTATGTGTTGGACACTTAATCAACAAAATATAATAGAAATGGCCCAAGAGCACATTTCCCTTTCAATCTCCCCCTTTTTGGTGATTTATGCCAACACATCAAAAATCAATGCAAATCATGCAACATAGATTCAATTTGAAGACCAAATTGTTTTTAACTCAAATTTGGCATATTTGGATCATTTTTTGCCACCATTTGGTTTGTTTTTGCAAATCAAAATCATTTTCCTATCTCTAAGTCAAACACACATGTTTAGGCACAAGGAGAGATACTCTAATTGAAAATTTGATCGAATGCCAAAAACTCCCCCTTTTCTCATAATCAAATATTCTCCCCATAAGATACCAAATTTTGTAATAAGAGTATTTTGGACAAATCAAAAATTCTCAAGTGGCAAAATTCTCAAGTGGTAGCTGATCCATTTGCTTTGGCCTTAATTTCTCCCCCTTTGGCATTAAGCACCAAAACGGGATGATTATTGGCCCTTTAACCCCATTGCCTTACCAAAAGTGTCAATTAAGAGCAAAAAGGCAATATGGGTTTAAGAATGAACTTGGAGGTTAGTACACTAATACCGGAGTGCAGTGGAAGTCTTTGCATGGTCCAAGTTCACATTTCCCTTTCAATTCACCTTTGAGACTACACCAAGGAAACTCAAGCACAAATGTTAGTTTCAAAGGGTCAAGTTGTAGCATTTCCCCCCTAAATATGTGCATTATTAACACATGGACTTGTGAGGTCCGGGAATCCATTGCACAACTTGAGCACCATAAACAATAAATCTCATAAATGCATAAGGTAACTTGATCAAGGGCATAAAACACATGTATGCTATAAATCAATCCAAGTTACACGAATCTAAGACATTTAGCTCACTACGCAGCCTACAAAAGGTTTTCTCATCTAAAGGCTTGGTAAAGATATCGGCTAGCTAGTTCTCGGTGCTAATATAGAACACTTCGATATCTCCCTTTTGCTGGTGGTCTCTCAAAAAGTGATGCCGGATGTCTATGTGCTTAGTGCGTCTGTGTTCAACAGGATTATCCGCCATGCGGATTGCACTCTCATTGTCACATAGGAGTGGGACTTTGCTCAGATTGTAGCCAAAGTCCCGGAGGGTTTGCCTCATCAAAAGAAGTTGCGCGCAACACTGTCCTACGGCAACATACTCGGCCTCAGCGGTGGATAGGGCAACGAAGGTTTGTTTCTTAGAACTCCAAGATACCAGAGACCTTCCCAGGAATTGGCACGTCCCTGATGTACTCTTCCTATCAACCTTGCATCCAGCATAATCGGAGTCTGAATATCCAATCAAGTCAAAGGTAGACCCCTTTGGATACTAGATCCCGAAGCAAGGCGTAGCAACTAAATATCTAAGAATCCGCTTAACGGCCACAAGGTGACATTCCCTTGGATCGGATTGAAATCTAGCACACATGCATACGCTAAGCATAATATCCGGTCTACTAGCACATAAATAAAGCAATGACCCTATCATAGACCGGTATGCCTTTTGATCAACGAGCTTACCTCCTTTGTTGAGGTCGACATGTCCATCGGTTCCCATCGGTGTCTTCGCGGGCTTGGCGTCCTTCATCCCAAACCGCTTGAGAAGATCTTGAGTGTACTTCGTTTGGGAGATGAAGGTGTCGTCCTTGAGTTGCTTCACTTGGAACCCAAGGAAGTAGTTCAACTCGCCCATCATCGACATCTCAAATTTCTGTGTCATCACCCTGCTAAACTCCTCACAAGACTTTTGATTAGTAGAACCAAATATTATGTCATCGACATAAATTTGGCACACAAAAAGGTCACTGTCACAAGTCTTAGTGAAAAGAGTGGGATCGGCTTTCCCAACCTTGAAAGCATTAGCAATTAAGAAATCTCTAAGGCATTCATACCATGCTCTTGGGGCTTGCTTAAGTCCATAGAGCGCCTTAGAGAGCTTAAAAACGTGGTCGGGATACCTGTCATCCTCAAAGCCAGGGGGTTGTTCCACGTACACCTCCTCCTTGATTGGCCCGTTGAGGAAAGCGCTCTTTACGTCCATTTGAAACAACCTGAAAGAATGGTGAGTGGCATAGGCTAACAATATGCGAATAGACTCTAGCCTAGCCATAGGAGCAAAAGTCTCCTCAAAATCAAAACCTGTGACTTAGGCATAACCTTTTGCCACAAGTCGAGCTTTATTTCTTGTCACCACCCCGTGCTCGTCTTGCTTGTTGCGGAACACCCACTTGGTTCCCACAACGTTTTGCTTTGGACGTGGCACCAGGCTCCACACTTCATTTCGCTTGAAGTTGTTGAACTCTTCCTGCATAGCCAACACCCAGTCCGGATCTTGCAAGGCCTCTTCTACCCTGAAAGGCTCAATAGAAGAGACAAAAGAGTAATGCTCACAAAAGTTAGCTAATCTTAAGCGAGTAGTTACTCCCTTGCTTATGTCACCCAGAATCTGGTCAACGGGGTGATTCCGTTGGATCGTCGCTCATACTTGAGTTGGAGGGGTCGGTGGTGCTTCTTTCTCCATAACTTGTTCTTCTTGTGCTCCCCCTTGATTACACGCCTCTTCTTGATGAAACTGTTCATCATCTTGAGTTAAGGGGTGCACCATCGTTGAGGAAGAAGGTTGATCTTGCTCTTGTTGTTCTTGTGGTCGCACATCTCCAATCGCCATGGTGCGTATTGCGGCCGTCGGAACATCATCTTCATCTATATCATCAAGATCAACTTGCTCTCTTGGAGAGCCATTAGTCTCATCAAATACAACGTTGCTAGAAACTTCAACCAAACCCGATGATTTGTTGAAGACTCTATACGCCTTTGTATTTGAGTCATAACCTAGTAAAAACCCTTCTACAGCTTTGTGAGCAAATTTAGAATTTCTACCTTTCTTCACTAGAATGTAACATTTTCTCCTAAATACACGAAAATATGATACGTTGGGTTTGTTACCGGTAAGAAGTTCATACGAGGTCTTCTTGAGGAGGCGATGAAGGTAGAGCCGGTTTATGGCGTGGCAAGCTGTGTTCACAGCTTCCGACTAAAACCGCTCAGGCATCTTGAACTCTCCAAGCATCGTCCTCGCCATGTCGATAAGCGTCCTGTTCTTCCTCTCTACCACACCATTTTTGTTGTGGTGTGTAGGGAGCGGAGAACTCGTGCTTGATGCCTTCCTCCTTAATGTACTCCTCCACTTGCAGATTCTTGAACTCGGACCCATTGTCGCTTCTTATCTTTTTCACTTTGAGCTTAAATTTGTTTTGAGCCCGCCTTAGAAAGCGCTTAAGGGTCCCTTGGGTTTCTGATTTATCCTGCAAAAAGAACACCCAAGTGAAGCGGGAAAAATCATCAACAATAACAAGACCATACTTACTTCCCCCGATGCTTAGGTAGGCGACGGGTCCGAAGAGCTCCATATGTAGTAGCTCTAGTGGTCTTGATGTTGTCATCACATTCTTGTTGTGATGAGTGCTTCCCACCTGTTTTCCTGCCTGACAAGATGCACAAGGTCTATCCTTTTCGAAGCATACATTGGTTAGTCCTAACACATGCTCTCCCTTTAGAAGTTTGTGAAGGTTCTTCATCCCAACATGTGCTAGACGGCGATGCCAAAGCCAGCCCATACTAGTCTTAGCGATTAAGCATGCATCTAGATCGGCCTCCTCTTTCGAAAAATCAACTAAGTAGAGTTTGCCATCTAGTACACCCTTAAACGCTAATGAACCATCACTCCTTCTAAAGACAGATACATCAACATTTGTAAACAAACAATTGTAGCCCATGTGGTACAATTGACTTACAGACAGGAGATTATAGCCTAGCGACTCTACTAAAAATATATTAGAAATAGAGTGCTCATTTGTGATGGCAATCTTGCCCAAGCCTTTGACCTTGCCTTGGTTCCCATCTCCAAAGATAATCGTATCTTGGGGATCCTTGTTCTTGACGTAGGAGGTGAACATCTTCTTCTCCCCCGTCATGTGGTTTGTGCATCCGCTGTTGAAAGTCGCCTAGAGGGGGGGTGAATAGGGCGAATCTGAAATTTACAAACTTTAAGCACAACTACAAGCCGGGGTTAGCGTTAGAATTAAATTCGAGTCCGAAAGAGAGGGCGAAAACAAATCACAAGCGAATAAGTGTGGATGACACGGTGATTTGTTTTATCGAGGTTCGGTTCTTGCAAACCTACTCCCCATTGAGGTGGTCATAAAGACCGGGTCTCTTTCAACCCTTTCCCTCTCTCAAACGGTCACCTAGACCGAGTGAGCTTCTCTTCTCAATCAAACGGGACACTAAGTCCCCACAAGGACCACCACACAATTGGTGTCTCTTGCCTTGGTTACAATTGAGTTGAGCACAAGAAAAGAAGGAAGAGGAAAAGCAATTCAAGCGCAAGAGCTCAAATGAACACAAGTATCTCTCTCTCACTAGTCACTATTTGATTGGAATGATCTTTGGACTTGGAAGAGGATTTCATCTCTTTGTTTGTGTCTTGTATTGAATGCTATAGCTCTTGTATGAGGTTTGAAGGCTGAAAACTTGGATGCAATGAATGGTGGGTGGTTGAGTGTATTTATAACCCCAACCACCAAAAGAACCGTTGGTGGAGGCTGCTGTCGTATGGCGCACCGGACACTGTCCGGTGCGCCAGCCACGTCACCCGACCGTTAGGGTTCGACCGTTGGAGCTTCTGACTTCTGGGCCACCAGATAGTCCGATGGTGCACCGGACAGTCACTGTTCACTGTCCGGTGCGCCTTCTGGCTCTGCTCTGACTTCTGCGCGCACTGTAGCGCATTAACTGCTCGTTGCAGACGACCGTTGGCGTTGTGTAGTCGTTACTTCGCTGGCGCACCGGACAGTCCGGTGCTACACCGGACAGTCCGGTGAATTATAGCGGAGCGGCTCCCAGAATTCCCGAAGGTGGCAAGTTCAGACTGGAATTCCCTGGTGCACCGGGCACTGTCTGGTGGCACACCGGACAGTCCGGTGCGCCAGACCAGGGCACACTTCGTTAGTATTTTGCTCTCTTTGTTTGAACCCTTTCTTGGTCTTTTTATTGGTTTGTTGTGAACCTTTGGCACCTGTAAAACTTATAATCTAGAGCAAACTAGTTAGTCCAATTATTTGTGTTGGGCAATTCAACCACCAAAATCAATTAGGAAAAGGTGTAAGCCTATTTCCCTTTCAGCTGTCGATAATCCAGCTTGAGCCCCTGGATGCATAAACCTGCAAGACAATTTACGCTGGGGTTTTAGGTTCCCAACTCTTGTTGGGTCCTACAAGGTTAGTTACAATAGCTTTTGGTACCCAAATGCAAGCCTTGTCTCTTTTGCATTTGGATCCCAATTTTTTAGCAACCACTTTTTTATTTTTAAATGAAAGAACAAACGTAGTGTTGCAAGCATGAAAGACAGTAGTAGGTTTATTACACATTTTCCTAGGAGCATGAGACACAAAATATCTCCTTGGCCTACCATTAAAATTGGAACTTGAAGCGAACATAGCATGTGAATCATAAGCATCATAATCACATCTCCTACTATGACTAGGAATTTTCCTATTATACATGAAAGCATGATTCTTTTGAACGCTACTAGTCGTAGGGGCCTTCCCTTTCTCCTTGTTGGAAATGGGAGCCCTTTGGCATGTTAAGTTCTTGGCTTCCTTTCGAAAGCCAAGTCCATCCTTAATTGAGGGGTGTCTACCAATAGTGTAGGCACCCCTAGCAAATTTTAGCTTATCAAAATCAACCTTGCAAGTCTTAAGTTGAGCATTAAGACTTGCCACCTCATCATTTAATTTAGCAATGGAAGCAAGATGTTCATCATAAGCATTGATATCAAAATCCTTGCATCTATTGCAAATTACAACATGTTCTACACATGAACTTGATTTATTAGCTACCTCTAGCTTAGCACTTAAATCATCATTCAAAGTTTTTAAACTAGAGATAGATTCATTGCAAGTAGATAACTCAGAAGATAGCAATTCATTCCTCTTAATTTCTAAGGCAAGAGACTTTTAAACAATAACAAATTTGTCATGTTTCTCATACAAAATGTCCTCTTGCCTCTCTAGTAGTCTATCTTTTTCATTTAAAGCATCAATCAATTTATTAATCTTTTCTACTTTAGCTCTATCTAATCCTTTGAACAAGCTAGTATAATCTACTTCATCATCACTAGAATCCTCATCACTAGAAGTAGAATACTTAGGGGTTTCTCCAATGCTTACCTTTTTCTCTTTTGCCATGAGGCAAGTGTGGCGTTCGTTGGGGAAGAGAGAAGATTTGTTGAAGGCCGAGGCTGCCAGTCCTTCATCATCGGAGTCGGATGGCGAGCAGTCCGAGTCCCATTCCTTGCCAAGATGTGCCTCGCCTTTAGCCTTCCTATAGCTTTTTTTGTTCTCCTTCTTCCCATGTCTTTCTTCCACCTGGTCATTTTCATTATTGGGACATTGAGCAATAAAATGACATGTCTTACCACATTTGAAGCAGGAACGCTTTCCCTTTGCTTTATTCTTGTTGGGGTACTCCTTGCGTCCTTTTAATGCGGTCTTGAAGCGTTTGATGATGAGAGCCATCTCATCTTCGTTTAGCCCGGCCGCCTCAACTTGTGCCACCTTGCTTGGTAGCGCCTCCCTGCTGCTTGTTGCTTTGAGAGCAACGGGTTGAGGCTCGTAGACGGGTAATGGACCATTAAACGCATCGTCTACATATCGGGCTTCTTTCACCATCATGCGCCCGCTCACAAACTTTCCGAGTATCTCATCGGGCGTCATCTTTGTGTAACTGGGATTTTCATGGATGAGGTTTACAAGATGAGGGTCAATAACAGTAAAAGACCTGAGCATAAGTCGGACGACGTCGTGGTCCGTCCATCTCGTGCTCCCATAGCTCCTAATCTTGTTGACCAGGGTCTTGAGCCTGTTGTACGTATGTGTTGGCTCCTCTCCCCTGATCATAGCGAACCTTCCTAGCTCGCCTTCCACCAACTCCATTTTGGTGATCATGGTGGCGTCGTTTCCCTCATGTGATATTTTGAGGGTGTCCCAGATTTGCTTGGAGTTGTCCAAGCTGCTCACCTTGTTGTACTCATCCCTGCACAAAGATGTTAGCAAAACAGTGATAGCTTGTGCATTTTTATGAATTTGCTCGTTAATAAACACGGGGTTATCCGTACTATCAAATTGCATTTCATGTTTAACTATCTCCCAAATACTAGGATGGAGAGAGAATAGATGACTACGCATTTTGTGACTCCAAAAAGAGTAGTCCTCTCCATCAAAGTGTGGAGGTTTACCAAGAGGAATTAAAAGCAAATGAGCATTGGAATTAAAAGTAATACGAGAATAATCAAATGAATAATTTGAATTAACCGGTTTCTTTTTCTCGTCGCCGTCGTCTCTTGGTGAAGAGGAAGATTCATCGATGTCGTAGTAGACGATCTTCTTGATGCGCCTCTTCTTCTTTCCATCTCTTTTCTTATGACTCGAGCCTGAGTCGCTTGGCTTGTCATCTCTAGGCTCATTGAGGAAAGACTCCTTCTCCTTGTCGTTGACCACCATCCCCTTTCCCTTAGGATCCATCTCTTCGGGGGATTAGTCCCTTACGAGAAGAGAACGACTCTGATACCAATTGAGAGCACCTAGAGGGGGGTGAATAGGTGATCCTGTAAAAATCAACAACTAATAGCCACAAAACTTGGTTATAAAGATGTTAGTGCAATAGAACCAAGTGGCTATAGAGTGAGCTCTTGCGAATCACAATAATCACAAAGAAAGACAACACAAGAAACACAGTGGTTTATCATGTGGTTCGGCCAAGTATAACACTTGCCTACCTCCACGTTGTGGCGTCCCAATGGACGAGGGTTGCACTCAACCCCTTTCAAGTGATCCAATGATCAACTTGAATACCACGGTATTCTTCCTTATATCTTTTCCCGTTTGCGAGGAATCTCCACAAGTTGGAGCCTCTCGCCCTTACAAGATTGATCACAAAGAAAGCACGGAGTAAGGTTGGGGAGCAACACACACAAATCCGCAGCACACGCACGCACACATGCCAAGACTTGAGCTCAAAATAAAACACAGAGAGTTCACAACTAGAACGGAGCTCAAATCACTAACATGATCGATCAAGTGCTCGAAGACGGAGTGTGGGAGTATTAGATTGCTTAGTGAATGCTTGGGTGACTCCTCCATGCGCCTAAGGGTCCCTTTTATAGCCCCAAGACACCTAGGAGCTATTGGAGGCCAACAAGGAAGGCCAAAGTTTCCTTCTGTCGGGTGGTGCACCGGACAGTCCAGTGCACCACCGGACAGTCACTGTAGCGTGTCCGGTGCGGATCTCCTTCCTAATTTGGCGCAGTTGACCGTTGCAACTCCGGGCTGGTTGGTGCACCGGACACTATCCGGTACACACCGGACAGTCCGGTGCACCCAGCCGACCGTTGGCGCGGGCCATGCGTCGCCCGCGGATTGCGCGGTCGACTGTTGCACTGGCGGCCGATGTCTCACCAGATAGTCCTGTGCACCACCAGATAGACCGGTGAATTATAGCCGTACGCCACCAAAATCTCCCGAGAGCGGCCAGTTCGCCGGAAGCCAGCCTGGCGCACCGGACACTGTCCGGTGCACCACCGGACAGTCCGGTGTGCCAGACTGAGCTGAGTGTTGGCTGCTTAGAGCCAAGTCCTTTTCTTCTTCTCTTTTCTCTGTTTCTAGCACTTAGACAAAACATGTTAGTACTCAAACCAATGTACTAAGTCTAGAAACGTACCTTTTTACATAATTTGCACTTCTCTCTTCATTTGGCACATAAAAACTTACTCACTATGTGTTGGACACTTAATCACCAAAATATAATAGAAATGGCCCAAGGGCACATTTCCCTTTCACAAACCTACTCCTCGTTGAGGTGGTCACAAAGACCGGGTCTTTTTCAACCCTTTCCCTCTCTCAAACGGTCACTTAGACTGAGTGAGCTTCCTTTCTTGATTTCCCGGGTCACTTAGACCCCGCAAGGACCACCACACAATTGGTGTCTCTTGCTTTTTTTACAAGGCTTTGAGAGTAAGAATAAGAGAAAGAAGAAATCCAACCAAGCAACAAGAACAACAAAAGAACACAAGCTGATCTTCTCATAAGTCCTAAAAACTAGAGTTGAATTGTGCACTTTGATTTAATCGGAGGCTTTGATTTGTGTCTTGGAGTGTTGTGTATTGCTCTTATATTAAATGAGGAGTAGTGAATGCTTGTATGCCTTGAAGAGTGGTGGTTGGGGGGTATTTATAGCCCCAACCACCAAAACAGCCATTGGGGAACTCTTTTGTCGAAGGGCGCACCGGACAGTCTGGTGCGCCAGCCACGTCACCCAACCGTTAGGGTTCGACCGTTGGAGCTTCTGACATGTGGGCCACCGGACTGTCCGGTGGTGCACCGGACAGGTCCTGTTCACTGTCTAGTGCGCCATCTGCGCCTGCTCTGACTTCTGCGCACGCAGTCGCACTGTTCACTGTTCACTTTTGCAGACGACCGTTGGCGCATTTAGCCGTTGCTCCGTTGGCACACCAGACAGTCTGGTGAATTATAGCGGAGAGCCATTTTCTGGAACCCGAAGCTTAGCAGTTGGAGGGAATTCTCCCTGGTGCACCGGACAGTCCGGTGCGTCAGACCAGGGCAGCCTTCGGTTTTCTTTGCTCCTTTTTATTTGAACCCTTTCTTGGACTTTTTATTGGTTTGTGTTGAACCTTTGGCACCTGTAGAACTTATAATCTAGAGCAAACTAGTTAGTCCAATTATTTGTGTTGAGCAATTCAACCACCAAAATCATTTAGGAAAAGGTGTAAGCCTATTTCCCCTTCAATCTCCCCCTTTTTGGTGATTGATGCCAACACAAACCAAAGCAAATATATAAGTGCAGAATTGAGCTAGTTTGCATAAGGTAAGTGCAAAGGTTGCTTGAAATTAAATCAATATTCATTTCATAAGATATACATGGATGCTTTCTTAATATTTAACATTTTGGACCACGTTTGCACCACTTGTTTTGTTTTTTAAATACTTTTGGAAATTCTTTTCAAAGTCTTTTTGCAAATATTCAAAGGTAAATGAATAAGATTTTGAGAAGCATTTTCAAGATTTGAAATTTTCTCCCCCTGTTCCAAATGCTTTTCCTTTGACTACACAAAAGTCCCCCTTAAGGAAATTCTCCTCTTAGTGTTTAAGAGGGTTTTAGATATGAATTTTGAAAGAGGTCATACCAATTTGAAATTATATCAAAAGTAAGATATCAATTGAAAAAACTTCTTTAATAAAAATTGAAAGGCTACAAATTTTTGAATTTGGTGGTGGTACGGTCCTTTTGCTTTGGGCTAATACTTTCTCCCCCTTTGGCATGAATCGCCAAAAACGGATACTTGTGAGTGAAATATAAGCCCTTTTACTTTCTCTCCCCCTTTGGCAAATAATAATAATATAAGAGTAAAGATTATACCAAAGTGGAGAGCGGAGCGGAGTGACGGCGAAGGATGAGTAATGCGATGGAGTGGAGTGGAAGCCTTTGTCTTCGCCGAAGACTCCATTTCCCTTTCAATCTATGACTTAGCATGAAATACACTTGAAAACCACATTAGTCATAGCACATGAAAGAGACATGATCAAAGGTACATAAATGAGCTATGTGTGCAAAATATCAATCAAAATTCCTAGAATCAAGAATGTTTAGCTCATGCCTAAGTTTGATAAAGGTTTTCTTATCTAATGGCTTGGTGAAGATATCGACTAATTGTTCTTTGGTGCTAACATATGCAATCTCGATATCCTCCTTTGTTGGTGATCCCTCAAAAAGTGATACCGAATGACTATGTGCTTAGTGCGACTGTGCTCAACGGGATTATCTGCCATGCGGATTGCACTCTCATTATCATATAGGAGAGGGACTTTGGTTAATTTGTAACCATAGTCCATAAGGGTTTGCCTTATCCAAAGTAATCGCGCGCAACAATGGCCTGCGGCAATGTACTCGGCTTCTACGGTAGAAAGAGCTACAGAATTTTGTTTCTTAGAAGCCCAAGACACCAGGGATCTTCCCAAGAACTGACAAGTCCCTGATGTGCTCTTCCTATCAATCTTACATCCTGCCCAATCAGCATCTAAATATCCTATTAAATCAAATGTGGATCCCTTGAGGTACCAAAGACCAAACTTAGTTGTATGAACTAAATATCTCAAGATTCGTTTCACGGCCCTAAGGTGAACTTACTTAGGATCAGATTGGAATCTTGTACACATGGATACAGAAAGCATAATATCCAGTTGAGATGCACATAAATAGAGTAAAGATCCTATCATCGACCGGTATACCTTTTGATCTACGGATTTACCTCCCGTGTCGAGGTCGAGATGCCCATTAGTTCCCATGGGTGTCTTGATGGGCTTGACATCCTTCATCTCAAACTTGGTGAGTATGTCTTGTATGTACTTCGTTTGGCTAATGAAGGTGTTCTCTTGGAGTTGCTTCACTTGAAATTCTAAGAAATACTTTAAGTCCCCCATCATAGACATCTCGAATTTTTGAACCATGAAACTACTAAACTCTTCACAAGTAGATTTGTTAGTAGACCCAAATATGATATCATCAACATAAATTTTGCATACAAACAAATCATTTGCAATAGTTTTGGTAAAGAGAGTAGGATCGGCTTTGCCGACTTTGAAGCCATTAGCGATAAGAAAATCTTTTAGGCATTCATACCATGCTCTTGGGGCTTGCTTAAGCCCATAAAGCGCTTTAGAGAGTTTATATACATGGTTAGGGTACTCACTATCTTCAAAGTAGGGAGGTTGCTCAACATAAACCTCCTACTTGATTGGTCCATTGAGGAAGACACTTTTCACATCCATTTGATAAAGCTTGAAGCCATGGTAAGTAGCATAGACAAGTAATATACGAATTGACTCAAGCCTAGCTACGGGTGCATATGTTTCACCAAAATCCAAACCTTCGACTTGTGAATAACCCTTAGCCACAAGTCGGGCTTTGTTACTTGTCACCATACCATGCTCATCTTGCTTGTTGCGGAAGACCCACTTGGTTCCTACAACATTTTGATTACGACGTGGAACTAAATGTCATACCTCATTCCTCGTGAAGTTGTTGAGTTCCTCTTGCATTGCCAACACCCAATCTGAATCCCTTAATGCGTCTTCCACCCTATATGGCTCAATAGAAGACACAAATGAGTAACGTTCACAAAAATGAGCAACACGAGATCGTGGTTACCCCCTTTTGAAAATCGCCGAGGATAGTGTTCACGGGGTGATCTCTTTGTATTGCTTGGTGGACTCTTGGGTGTGTCGGTCTTGGACCCTCATCATCTTCCTTGTCTTGATCATTGGCATCTCCCCCTTGATCATTGTCCTCCTCTTGAGGTGGCTCTTCTTGATCCTCATTTTCATCATCTTGAACTTGATCCTCATCTTGAGTTGGTGGAGATGCTTGATTTGAAGATGACGGTTGATCTTGTGCATGTGGAGGCTCTTCGAATTCCTTAGGACACACATCCCCAATGGACATGTTCCTTAGCGCGACGCACGGAGCCTCTTCATCATCTAGCTCATCAAGATCAACTTGCTCTATTTGAGAGCCGTTAGTCTCATCAAACACAATGTCACAAGAAACTTCAACTAGTCCAGTGGACTTGTTAAAGACTCTATATGCCCTTGTGTTTGAATCATAACCAAGTAAAAAGCCTTCTACAGCCTTAGGAGTAAATTTAAATTTTCTACCTCTCTTAATGAGAATAAAGCATTTGCTACCAAAGACTCTAAAATATGAAACATTGGGCTTTTTACCGGTTAGGAGTTTATATGATGTCTTCTTGAGGATTCGGTGAAGGTAGAGACGGTTGATGGCGTAGCAAGCGGTGTTAATTGCTTCTGCCCAAAACCGGTCCGAAGTCTTGTATTCATCAAGCATGGTCCTCGCCATGTCAAATAGAGTTCTATTCTTCCTCTCCACTACACCATTTTGTTGTGGCGTGTAGGGAGAAGAGAACTCATACTTGATGCCCTCATCCTCAAGGAAGCCTTCTATTTGTGAGTTCTTGAACTCCGTCCCGTTGTCGCTTTTAATCTTCTTGATCCTTAAGCCGAACTCATTTTGAGCTTGTCTCAAGAATCCCTTTAAGGTCTCTTGGTGTTGGACTGAGGAACGAAGGTCTCGAGAAAGATAAAATATTACACTCATTGATAAATAAAATAAAGGAAGACGAAGCTGCTTTTAAAGGTCAAGCTGAAGCTCATAAACGCGAACTTGAAGATCTTCGGAAACAACTGGCCAGAGCCAAGGAAGAACGTATACTTGAAGAAACAAAGCGAGAACTCAGCGACCAATGGGCAGATCACTTAGAAGGAACTGTTGAAGAGCTTCGGTCGTCCAAGAAGAGATGCTATAACAAATCTATAGAATGTGTCAAGAAGTTAAGGGCTAGCTTCGCCAAGGTCGGCGCATTCTCAAGTGAGGAAAACTTTACGAGAGGCAATCCCGAAGGTCCCATCGAGTGGATCGACCACGAAGCTGAAGCCTTCGAAGAAATTTTAAATAGCCGTGGAGATATATGTGCCTTCTCGGGTGCCAGAGGAATTGCCACTGTTTTAGACAAAAAAGGCTGCGAACATGTAAAGATTCTAGCACAATCCGAAGGTGCTTTGCCCTTCGAAGATGCAAGGGATCCATCGGCCGAAGCTAGCATGGTTGGTGGAAAATTTTTCACCGATATCTGGGATAATGGTGGCCGAGAAATGGCCCGAGAGATTATTCAAAGAAGCGAAAAGGGCATTCACGATGCTAGAGAAGTAGCTGAGGCTGCTGAGAAGAGCGCAGAGCCCGAAGGTCAATTAGGTATTATCTAATAGTTTTTATTGTGCTGTAATTTTAGGTTTTAAGATTCGTTTGCAATTTATCATAGCAATGTAGTTGTATCCTGTTCTACTTCAGATTCTGCTAAAGCCCCTTCGGACCCTCAGCCGAAAGGAGACGACGAAATAAAAAAGATGGCTGAAGCTATTATGGACGAAGTCGTCAATCGGCTCCTAAACGAAGCTGCAGAAGTCGTTTTGAGAGAGGATTAAGTGTTATT
Source organism: Zea mays (assembly GCF_902167145.1). Classification (NCBI taxonomy): domain Eukaryota; kingdom Viridiplantae; phylum Streptophyta; class Magnoliopsida; order Poales; family Poaceae; genus Zea; species Zea mays. Next base: position 16,007,909 of record NC_050099.1, read on the forward strand.
GTAAAAACTTTTGAGATGTAATATATTGTAACATTTTGTAACCCTGAATGTAATATACCTGTTTTTTCTTGCTTAATTCTTTACGATGCATGAAACTTTACACGTACCGCTTTTGAGTCTTTGACGAAAAAACACCTTCCCTTCTTTTCATGCTTCGTGAAGAAGAATTTTTCAACAATATCCAGTGTTCTGATGAATAATATCCAGGCTTCATGAAATTATTTTCCGAAGCTACACCTCCGAAGATCAATAATGTATCTCCTTGTGACAGTATGATTTTTCCCTTTTTTCAAAACGTTCTTCTGTAGATTAATATTGTGTCCACCTCTTGTGCCATATGCAACATGATGTATGATGCTTATGCTATGCAACATGATGCGATGATGTTATGTTATGTGAGGCGATGCTTATTCCGAAGATGCACACGCATCCCTGCAATAAAACACAAAATCTTTTACAAGCCTCCCTTAGGAGCTTCTTCGCCTTTTACTTCAGCGGAATCAGCGTTTATTTTTCGCTGTAAGCCTCCCTTAGGAGCTTCTTCGCCTTTTACTTTCAGCGGTATTCGCGTTGACTTTTCGCGCTTCGCCTTTTACTTAGGCGGTATCAGCGTTGACTTTTCGCTGTATGCTCTGCATTCCCTTTGGAACGACTTTGGAGCAGAAAACTTACACTGCGCTCCCTCTGGAGCGGCTTTTTGTGACTTCGGCAAACTTACTCTGCGTTCCTTAGAACGACTTTTTGTTACTCCGAAGAATTTTCAATAGTTCGAAGGTCCTTTTTGTTGTCACACGTCTTTCAACAATTTAAGCCTGTGAAGAAGATATATTTTCCTTGTGTGAATCAGCGAAACTATTTTCATGAAACCTGAACAATGTCCTTTATTACAGAAAATAAAACTGAATGAAAAAGATTGCTATTAAGGTAGGATATTTGTCAATAGATATGCTTTGACTCTGGCACAGTGCTGTTGACTGTGCGAGCTTCGGACTGCTCTCTGAAATCCCTTTGGTGTGGAGCATATTGGCTCCCTTCTGGCTGCTGGCCTTGTTGTAGCGGTGGTGGAGGCGGAGGTTGTTGCCAGGAAGCCTGAGGTTGACTCGCCGAAGCAACAGAAACTGCAGGGTGATTGCCTACATACTCTGGGATGTAAGGCGAATGATACGAAGCAGTGTGCATGACCTGCTTCGGCTGAACCTGTTGTGCTGTCGCTTCGGCTATTTCTTTTTGCTTCTGGATGGTAACATGGCACATCCTGGTGGTATGACCTTTGTTCTCACCACAGAATAAGCAGAAGATTCTTCTCGGTTGATCGCCAAATCTTCCTCCGAAGCCCCTGGCGCCTCTGCCTCTTGGAGCTGGTGGTCGGAAGGAGCCTTGCTGTTGCCCCGAAGCCTGTGAGGAACATTGTGGCCTTTGCTGTTGGCTCCCTCTATCATCATTTTGTGTAGAGTTATGAATTGATCTAACGTGCCTCGGGTAGAACCTCCCTCCGAAGCCCCTGGTCATTTCAGAAAACCTGAAAGCCTCCTCCCTCCTTTGGCGAAAATCATTATCGGCCCGAATGTACTCGTCCATCTTCTGGAGCAGCTTCTCCAAAGCTTGAGGGGGCTTCCTAGCGAAGTACTGAGCTGATGGTCCTGGCCGAAGCCCCTTGATCATGGCCTCAATGACAATTTCGTTGGGCACCGTTGGTGCTTGTGCCCTCAAACGCAAGAACCTTCGGACATACGCCTGAAGGTATTCTTCGTGATCCTGGGTGCACTGGAACAGAGCTTGAGCAGTGACCGGCTTCGTCTGAAACCCTTGAAAGCTAGTTAACAACAAGTCCTTCAGCTTCTGCCATGAAGTGATCGTTCCTGGTCGAAGGGAGGAATACCAGGTTTGAGCAACACTCCTGACAGCCATAACGAAAGATTTGGCCATGACTGCAGCATTGCCACCATACGAAGATACTGTTGCTTCATAGCTCATCAAAAACTGCTTCGGGTCTGAGTGGCCATCAAATACGGGAAGCTGAGGCGGCTTGTAGGACGGAGGCCAAGGTGTAGCCTGCAGCTCAGCGGACAGAGGAGAAGCATCATCAAAAACAAAATTCCCATGATGGAAATTGTCATACCAGTCATCTTCATTGGGAAAACCCTCCTGATGAAGGTCTTGGTGCTGAGGCCTTCGGTGTTGTTCATCCTGAGCAAGATGACGAACTTCTTCAGAGGCTTCGTCTATCTGCCTCTGCAGTTCAGCTAGCCTGGCCATCTTTTCTTTCTTCCTCTGTACTTGTTGATGAAGCATTTCCATATCTCTGATTTCTTGATCTATCTCGTCCTCTGGTGGTGTCGGGCTGACAGCCTTCCTTTTCTGGCTTCGGGCCTTCCGAAGGGAGATTGTCTCCTAATTGTGATCCAGTGGTTGCAGAGCTGCAGCCCCAGTCGCTGAAGCTTTCTTCGGCGCCATAACGAAGGTTTATGATCGCCGAAGGTGTTCAAAAAACTCGAAGAGTGGAAGTGGGTTCACCCCACGGTGGGCGCCAATGTTGGGGACTTGTTCTCAAATGCTATGAGTTAAGAACAAGGCAACATAGAAAATGTTAATCGTTAAAGCCCTTCGTCCTTCGAAGCATTATTTCCTTTAGGATATAATGGTTTCTGGACGAAGGTTATGAAGGACGTATTTCCATAAATTCATCATACAGTGACGAAGGATGAAATGTAAGGAATATAAAAGACAGCATAAACAATTATCTATTATTATTAAGCATAAACAGGAATACCATTGAATTACAAGTGTACCTTCAACTGGAAGGAGATGATAGTACGAGCGTGACGCAAAAAGCGAATGCCAAGTCAGCGTGAACAGTATGGGAGTACTGTTCACCTATTTATAGGCGCGGGACACAACCCATACAAAATTACATTCATGCCCTTTACAGTTGATAATAACTCTATAGTAATCTGTCGAGGTCTAAATAGCCTTTTCATCTTTAAGTCGGTTTCACTTTCTGCTGTCACGCCGAAGCTTTCCTGCTCACACCTTCGGCGCTGTACCAACATTCGTATTATTCTGGTCTACTGTGATGCCGACTTGAGTCCGAAGATACCTGTTCACTCATTATACTCCAGAAATACTGTTAAATCCTGTTTTTGAGGACCTTCGGATGCCGAAGGTCCCCAACACTTGGGTTTGAGATTTTTCCTGCAAAAATAACACACAAGTGAAACGAGAATAATCATCCACAATAACCAGACAATACTTACTCTCGTCGATGCTTATGTAAGCTATCGGGCCGAATAGGTCCATGTGGAGTAACTCAAGCGACCTGTCAGTCGTCATGATGTTCTTGTGTGGATGATGAACACCAACTTGCTTCTCTACTTGACATGCACTGCACACCTTGTCTTTTTCAAAATGAACATTTGTTAGTCCCAAGATGTGCTCTCCTTTTAGAAGCTTGTGAAGATTCTTCATTCCAACGTGGGCTAGTCGGCGATGCTAGAGCCAACCCATGTTAGTCTTAACAATTAAGCAAGTGTCGAGTTCAGCTCTATTAAAATCAACTAAGTATAGCTGACCCTCTAACACTCCCTTAAATGCTACTGAATCATTACTTCTTCTAAAGACAGTAACACCTATATCCGTAAAAAGACAATTGTAGCCCATTTTACATAATTGAGAAACTGAAAGCAAGTTATAGTCTAAAGAATCTACAAAAAAACATTGGAAATAGAATGGTCAGGAGATATAACAATTTTACCAAGTCCTTTGAGCAAACCTTGATTTCCATCCCCGAATGTGATAGCTCTTTGGGGATCATAGTTTTTCTCATAGGACTTTTCTCCCCAGTCATATGGTTTGTGCAACCGCTATCAATTATCCAACTTGAGCCCCGGATGCATAAACCTACAAAACAAATTTAGGCCTTGTTCTTAGGTACCCAAACGGTCTTGGGACCTTTGACATTAGAAACAAGCACTTTGGGTACCCAAACACAAGTCTTTGACCCCTTGTGTTTGCCTCCAACATATTTGGCAACTACTTTGTCTGATTTGTTAGTTAAAACATATGATGCATCAAAAGTCTTAAATAAAATTTTAGGGTCATTTGATGCAATAGGAGTTTTCTTCTTAGACAATTTAACATGCGTGGATTGCCTAAAACTAGATGCCTCACTCTTATATATAAAAGCATGATGAGAGCCAGAGTGAGACTTTCTAGAATGAATTCTCCTAATTTTGTGTTCCGGATAACCGGCAGGGTATAAAATGTAACTCTCGTTATTCTTAACCATGGGAGCCTTAACTTTAACAAAATTAGACAATTTCTTAGGGGCATTAAGCTTGACATTGTCTCCCTTTTGGAAGCCAATGTCATCCTTAATGTTAGGGCGTCTCCCACTATAGAGCATGCTTCTAGTAAATTTAATTTTTTCATTTTCTAAGTCATGCTCATTGATTTTAGCACTAAGTTGAACTATATGATCATTTTGTTGTTTAATTAAGGATAGGTGATCATGAATAGCATCAACGTTAATGTCTCTACATCTAGTACAAATAGTAACATGATCAACACTAGATGTAGAGGGATTGCATGCATTTAATTCATCAATCTTAGCATGTAAAATAGCATTTTCATTCTTAATATTGGAAATAGAAACATTGCAAACATTTAAATCTTTTGCCTTAGCAATTAATTTTTCATTCTCAATTTTAAGGCTAGAGAGTGATGCATTCAACTTGTCAATCTTAGTAATTAAACTAGCATTATTATTTCTAAGACTAACAATTGAATCATCACAAATATCTAATTTCTCAACCTTAGCAATCAATTTAGCATTATCACATCTAAGGTTGGAAATAGTGTCATGACAAGTGCTTAACTCACTAGTTAATTTCTCACATTTTTCTATCTCCTGAGCATAAGCATTTTTAACTTTAACATGCTTCTTATCTTCTTTAATTAGGAAGTCCTCTTGGCTATCCAAGAGTTCATCCTTCTCATGAATAGCACTAATCAATTCATTCAATTTTTCCTTTTGTTGCATGTTTAAGTTGGCAAAAAGGGTGAGCAAATCATCCTCATCATCACTAGAGCTAGCTTCATCACTAGATGTTGCATATTAAGTGGAAGCTCTAGATTTTACCTTCTTCTTTTTGCAATCCTTTGTCATGAGGCACTTGTGGCCGACGTTTGGGAAGAGGAGGCCCTTGTTGACGGCGATGTTGGCGGCGTCCTCGTCGGAGTCCCACTCGCGACATACATGGGTATCGCCGCCCTTCTTCTTGTAATACTTCTTCTCCTTCCTTCTTCCCTTCTTGTTGTCACCCCTGTCACTATCACTTGATAATGGACATTTAGCAATGAAATGAACGGGCTTACCACACTTGTAGCAAACTTTCTTGGAGCGGGGCTTGTAGTCCTTCTCCCTCCTTTGCTTGAGGATTTGGCGAAAGCTTTTGATGATTAAAGCCATCTCCGCATTGTCGAACTTGGAGGCGTCGATGGGGAGTCTACTTGATGTAGACTCTTCTTTCTTCTTCTCCGTCGCCTTGAATGCGTTGGGTTGCATCTCGGGTGTGGAGGCACCTTGCTCGATGATTTTCTTGGAGCCTTTGATCATCAATTCAAAGCTCACAAAATTTACTATAACTTCCTCGGGAGACATTAGTTTATATCTAGGATCACCACGAATTAATTGAACTTGAGTAGGATTAAGAAATACAAGTGATCTTAGAATAACCTTGACTATTTCATGGTCATCCCATTTGGTGCTCCCGAGGTTGCGCACTTGGTTCACCAAGGTCTTGAGCCGGTTGTACATGGCTTGTGGCTCCTCCCCTTGGTGAAGCATGAATCGACCGAGCTCCCCCTCGATCGTCTCCCACTTGGTGATTTTGGTCACCTCGTCTACTTCGTGCGCGGTCTTTAGCACGTCCCAAATCTCTTTGGCACTTTTCAACCCTTACACCTTATTATACTCCTCTCGACTTAGAGAGGCGAGGAGTATAGTAGTGGCTTGGGAGTTGAAGTGTCGAATTTGGGCTATCTCGTCCGAGTCATAGCCTTCATCCCCCACGGATGGTTCCTGCGCACCAAACTCAACAATGTCCCAAATACTAGCGTGGAGTGAGGTTACATGGTGTCTCATTTTATCACTCCACATATAATAATCTTCACCGTCAAAAACTGGTGGTTTGCCTTGTGGGACAGAAAGTAAAGGAGTGCGTTTGGAAATGCGAGGATATCGTAAGGGGATCTTGCTAAACTTCTTGCGCTCATGGCGCTTAGAAGTGATGGATGGCGTGTCGGAGCCGGAGGTGGAAGGCGACGAAGAATCGGTCTCGTAGTAGACCACTTTCTTCATTTTCTTCTTATTGTCGCCACTCCGGTGCGATTTGACGCGAGGAGGTGATTCCTCCCTCTTCTTGTTGCCGGACTCCCCCGATGGAGCCTTCCCGTGGCTTGTGGCAGGCTTCTCGTCGGTCAACATCTCCTTGGCGTGAGCTCCCAACATCACTTCGAGCGGTTAGACTCTTAATGAAGTACCGGGCTCTGATACCAATTGAAAGTCGCCTAGAGGGAGGGTGAATAGACAAATCTGAAATTTATAAAGTTTAAACACAACTACAAGCCGGGGTTAGCGTTAGAAATAAAGTCGAGTCCGAAAGAGAGGGCGAAAACAAATCACAAGCGAATAAAAGCGGATGACACGGTGATTTATTTTACCGAGGTTCGGTTCTTGCAAACCTACTCCCCGTTGAGGTGGTCACAAAGACCGGATCTCTTTCAATCCCCTCCCTCTCTCAAACGGTCACTTAGACCGAGTGAGCTTCCTTACTTGATTTTCCGGGTCACTTAGACCCCGCAAGGACCACCACACAATTGGTGTCTCTTGCTTTGCTTACAAGGCTTTGAGAGTAAGAATAGGAGAAAGAAGAAAGCCAACCAAGCAACAAGAACAACAAAAGAACACAAGCCGATCTTCTCACAAGTCCTAAAAACTAGAGTTGAATTGTGGACGTTGATTTGATCGGAGGCTTTGATTTATGTCTTGGAGTGTTGTGTATTGCTCTTGTATTGAATGAGGAGTAGTGAATGCTTAGATGCCTTGAAGAGTGGTGGTTGGGGGGTATTTATAGCCCCAACCACCAAAACAGTCGTTGGGGAACTCTACTGTCGAAGGGCGCACCGGACAGTCCAGTGCGCCACCGGACACTGTCCGGTGCGCCAGCCACGTCACCCAACCGTTAGGGTTCGACCGTTGGAGCTTCTGACATGTGAGCCACCGGACTGTCCGATGGTGCACCAGACAGGTCTTGTTCACTGTCCGGTGCGCCATTTGCGCCTGCTCTGACTTCTGCACGGGCAGTCGCACTGTTCACTATTCACTGTAGATTTTTGCAGACGACCGTTGGCGCATTTAGCTGTTGCTCCGCTGGCACACCGGATAGTCCGGTGCTACACCGGACAGTCCGGTGCTACACCGGACAGTCCGGTGAATTATAGCGGAGAGCCATTTTCTGAAACCCGAAGCTTAGCAGTTGGAGGGAATTCTCCCTGGTGCACCGGACACTGTCCGGTGGCACACCGAACAGTCCGGTGCGTCAGACCAGGGCAGCCTTCGGTTTTCTTTGCTCCTTTTTATTTGAACCCTTTCTTGGACTTTTTATTTGTTTGTGTTGAACCTTTGGCACCTGTAGAACTTATAATTCTAGAGCAAACTAGTTAGTCTAATTATTTGTGTTGGGCAATTCAACCACCAAAATCATTTAGGAAAAGGTGTAAGCCTATTTCCCTTTCACCCATCTCATCTCCATGGCGACTTCTTATCCAACATGCGCGCTCGGCGCAGCAGCTCGCCTCGGCACCGTTCGTGGCGAGGACGAGGGCGACCACCTCCACCAGCGGCTCAGATCCACCCCGGCCCGACCCTACCTAGGCCTTTCCCGCCGACGTCCTGCTCATCGGTGGCCGACGTCCCTCCTCTTGCCGGCACGCGTGCTGGCAGCTGCCGCAGGCGTGCAAGCAGCAGCCGCCATGGCTTCACAGGTGCTCCCTTCCCCAACCGCTGCCGACCTTTCCTCCACCGGCGTGGCCCCTACGCGGTCAGGCTCTCCTAACTTCCCACACCGACGCCCCAGCAGCGCCTCCCCCTTAGAGCTTCTCCCGTCGTCGACGTCAACACCCCTGCCAGGCCCAGCGTAGGCCCCCGCCCGACTAGACCTACCCCGTCGACCTCCCCTTCATCGCCTTCGTTGGATCTGTCGCTGTCGCAGCCTTGCCGGCCGGATTCATCGCTGTCACGACCTTCCCGGCTCATTCTGCCGTCTCTTTGGCCGGATCGCCATCTTTATGGCTAGATCCGTCGCTGCAATGGCCTTCTCGGCCAGATCCTCCGCTACCCTTGCTATTCTACCGAGGGCGCGGCCACCTTGACCGGCGTAGCCGTGTGCGCTGCTGCCAGCCTCCCTGGCGGGCTCCTCGATGACCGGACGAGAGACAAAGCAAGGTCTCCGCCCTGCTATTGTCCTTTTGTGTCGCCCCACCGACCGTTGAACGTCGACCCCTCTGAAGAACGAGGCCACTGCTGCGTCTCTCCCGACCATGGTCACCTCGACTTCGATTACTTCGGCATCCAGGGGTTATCGTCTTCTTGGAGTGCACACAAGTCTCCACCTCGGCATCCAGGGGTTATCGTCTTCTTGGAGTGCACACAAGTCTCCACCTCAGCATCCAGGGGTTATCGTCTTCTTGGGGTGCACACAAGTCTCCACTCCAGCCGCAACATTCGCACACTCACGACGTTGCGACTGCAAGAGATTTCAATCCGTCGGCTTCTACCTTTGGCTTCTAGTCCAATCTCATCATGTGTGGTGCCCCCCGTTGCGACCGCGAGGGGTGTTAGATTGTGTGAACTGTGTGTATAGGCTGACACCACTATTGGGCTGTCGGCCCATTAGAGTTAAGGTTAAGTCTCTCTCTATATATACCCCCTTCTCTATGCAATACATCAATACTTCACAGTCCAATATAAACTTGCATGGCAAACAAGCTCCACGTGAAAACTCCATCTTCAATCAGCTCACAGTAATTTCCAAAGACTCTTGAACTCGGGATCAATGAGCTAACAAGAACCATCCCCATGATGATAACCGAATTGAGTTCCATTGAACTAGATCATAACTATCTTGATGGGTATATTCCTTCAAGCATCGAAAATTTGGAATGTTCTGCAGTTTCTTTTATCTTTCAAACAAAAAATTATCAGGTCAGGTACCGTCCTCACTTGCAAGCCTGCAAATGTTGACACGTTTCCTTTCTTACAGGTTAAGGTCACAACGGACTCTCAGGACTAGTTTGGGGGCCACATAACCGGAGAGGATTGAAGAACTTAAAATCTCATCCTTATTCAAAACTGAATAAGGGGATTTTAACCCCTACAATCCCTCCGGTTTTCTCGCTCCCAAAATATAGCCCTCAAGGTCGTTGCCTGACTTGCCTAGAAGGCTAGAAGGGTGATGCTTAATGTGACTGGAAATCCAGGCCTCAAAAAAGGTATAGAAGATAGCAAGACTCCAGACAATATGGCACACACTGAAGATGACTTCAGATCAGCTATGTGGGTTGCAGCAGTTTCTTCTGTAGTTGTGTGGGGTGGGGGGGTGCAATCTCCTTTTATGTGGCTCCTATCCCAACGTAACAATCTCAAGATCCGAGTTGTTGCAGTTGGCAAACACAGATCTGTCATTGTCACTGGGTAAACCACTGTAATTGTCACACTAGCAGTCATCTGATTCAGTTCAACCCTCTGATGCATGTAGCTGTTCATCATGATAATAGAAACAATTCATGTCCAAGGTGGCAATATTTATATTGTACCGGGATAACCATCACAATAGGAATTCAAAACTTGGTCGTAAGTTCTTGTTAGTAGTTAACAGACATGATGTAACTGATCCATGGTAAGATATAATTCTGTTGAAGTGGGTCCTGTTACTCCTGTATGAATGCATGTGGAATAACTTCTTGAAAAGTCACATGTAACACGTGACATTTGGTAATTGAAACAAAAATATGATGACATCAAACCCTAAACAACAAAATTGATGTTCCTTAGAAACAACAAGAGAAACTAAATTCATGTGATCAATTCATTATCTAGGATTATGCTTGATGTAAATAATCGTATCATACAACACATCGGTTAAGATACATTGAATCATGCACACAATGAGCATAGTACAACACTACAACTCAACGTTAAAGTACCTGCATATACACCACAATCACACAGTCCTATTTTAGATGTATCTGCAACATATTGGGTTTAAGCTTAGAACAGTTTCTTTTTTCTAATCATATGCACCACAATACATTATCCACAAACCAAGTTGAGGTAAATTTTTCACAAGGAACTGTTGCACATAACTCTTTCAAAACAAGTTCAGCAGATTTTCTAAGCAAGGACAGTACGAAGGAGTAATCATAAAAAGGTTTTAGCAAATAGTAACAACAGGAAGCAACAAAAAAAAGACAAAAATAGTTCATACAAGAAAGCCTTCTTTACCTCAAAGTGATGACTAAGTAGAAGAACATGTTAGAGAAACTATTTGGTCCTCCCTTAAAAAATCACTTTCGTTTCTTTCTGCATCCAGGTGTCCTGCAAAATTACAAAGTATGGCAACTAATACAAATTTAAAGAATTGGCTGTATACTTGTGATAACTAAGCAAACTTTCCTGCTTTAATCGCACTTATGATCCCAGTCCCAGAGATGCATTTTTGAACACTAAACAATATTAAGAATGAAAAATAATGGTTATCAATGGGGCACATACTCAGGAACATTGTTTTCATGTCGTATGACTTGTTGGTCGTTCTAGCTGACCGACTTGGGCGATTAATCATGATTAGTCGGACGACTTGAGCAATTAATCGCGATTGGTCCAAACCGACTTGGACGATTAATCGCGACTAATCGGACGACTTAAAAACAGTCAATGTCAGACATGAATTAGAATGATTAACAGTTTATATGAAAGGGTCCCTTAAGTACTTACACAGACCAAATATACACAATGACACCTGGGCAGCAATTTGAGGTAATTACAGGTAAAAATGAAGACTGATTTTCTATTTGGCGTCGTCCTGATAGAAACCAGATAAGATTGCATTGCAGCTACCACATGACGTCCTCAAATGAAGGGGGGGGGGTAGTATAGTTGGCAACACCACCATCTACTAAGTACACTTCGAACGCTTTTCCTTTTCCAGAACCAGTATTCTTGGATGACTAGCACTTAATTGGCCTGAATGTGGCATCCTTATGGTTTGCTTCTTTGTCAAAATCATCACCTAGATACAGGCAAACCACAGTTGACAACTTATAATCTGCAATATCAATCTATCCCAGGCCAGGTTGATGTAAAACTGTGAACTCCAGTTCTACATCAATCAATCATGTCTGAGAGCAAAATGGTCCCCAAGAGCTTCCTGCCAAATGTTGGCGGAGAATTATCTATCAGACAATACTCGAGTCCTTGTATCTAAGAAGATGCTCTTCCTTTAGGTAACCATTTTCAACCTGGGGAAGTGACAAAGTCAAGGTCTCATCATCTATAGAATCTTGACATTTTAGTGGCACGACTTCAATTGCAAACGCATTCTGACTAGCATGCTTTGACCGCCGTGTGGACAAACATTGTCCAGGACCTGTTTGAAAAGAAAATCTCAAAAGACAAACCAAACATCTCAAGGGGCGTGTAAAAATTCATGAACCATGGCATACTCTCAGTCATATCTTTTGTCTTGTGAAGAAGAAACGTCCCAGATAGGATAGTCATGAAGCCACACATCTCTGTAACAATTTGTGTTGGATTTTGATGGTCCCAATCCTGCACATCAAGAAACAAAGCGCTGATAAACTGAGAAGATACACATTTGATGCAGTACGAAATTTACATAGAAGGCTGATCACCATGCATATATACATAGAAAAAGAGAATTACGTAAATATAAAGAATAGAAGAGACTAATGTGTATGGCTTTATGATCCAGTTACAAAGGGCGTATTTGGCAAGCCACTTGTCAGCGACTAGGAAAGGCCATATCCCCGGATACTAACAATATGTCTTCCTAAGTATCCATCTGAAGGCTGATGCCAGCCACATATCCCCAGAGCTCGTGTCCTAGGGCCATGCCTGGCTCTAACTCACCCCCCCCCCCCCGAAAGGGTCCGAGGCCCTCTCAACCGGTGGGGCTCTCCTGGCTTTCAGTGCGCTATACATCGGGGGGACCAGATCCCTGATCCCTCTAGATGTATGGGGCACTCCTAGGACGCTATAGGCCAAGAGCTAACCGACCTGCTCAACCAAGGCGGGGAGGCCTAGAAAGACTTGTTTATAACTAGACCTCCTGGCCATCCTCCAAGATGCCTCTAGGGCGAAGCAGACCCAAAAGATGAAGCCCTCGATCGAAGATGCCTCCCAATAGGTACCCAGAGCAGGACACCCAGATGCGTAAGCAACATTGACGTCGATATCTCCACACTGACAAGCTCCTCGGTTCTCCTCAAGATCGGCTCCCACACCGCATCCATGATCTTCCCACCGGGCCCTGTCAACCATCAGCTCCTCTGTCGGCATCTCCATGCGCAGGCCCGTGCGAGAGGGGGTGCAAACTGTTCGACGGAACAGGGCCCCCAATTCTGACAGGGCCTCTAAAATTGTGTCACTCCTTAATTCAGTGAGCCAGTTTAAAGCATGTATAGGCACTATCCTTATGTATTACTGTATAGTACTCAGTATACCATGCCACAGCTCGACGCAGCCACAACAGTGACGGTGCAGGTGCCGCACTGCGGGTTGCGGCTGCGGGTGCCGCAACTCTGTACCCTATATGGTCGTATACGTACATCGCTACATCTACTGCTGTGCATTGTGACTAAACAGTTGAAAAAGTAAAATAGTAAACTACGGTACAACACACAAACTGCAAATGATCCCATAGCTGCTGCACGAGTGCACGTCCATGCAAGGTATTTTTATTTTTTTAATTTATTTATATATTCCTTCGACTTCTATAGTTTATATTGTGAATTGATAATTTCTTTCCTTCAGTATTAGCTAAATGTGGAAATGTCAGAGAAGGAGAAGATTAATATGAATATATTAGTAAAAAAAATTAATTTTAAGAACCACTAGAAGAATATGTTGTTCAAGTAAAAATTAAGGTTAAATACATATGGTTTCTGATATTTTTTATTGCTAGATACCTATGTAATAAATTAAAAGTTTTATATTGCTATGTTTTTCGAACAGGGCCTCGGATTTTACTGGCACGGCCCTGTCCATGCGTGCCTGCGGTTTGACGGTGACGTAGATCCAAGGCCCACGCTAGTTCTCCCATTTGCCGAAGAGGACCATCGTGACATATGACATCAAAAAATGAAGCGCAAAGCGTAGCTGAAAGTACACCTTGTCAAAGAAGTTCCGGCTGCTCGACGCACGGAGGACGAAGAAGTGGAGGAAGAGATCAACGCAAGGCCTCACCCCCACAAACACTTCACACAAATAGACAAAGGTCGAGAGGACGAGAATGGAGTTCAAGGTAAGATGCCCGACCTGAAGACTGTATAAGTCGAGGACACAAAGAAAGAACCTCAACGATGAAAGTTCATTCTCACCATCACATGTAGCTAAGCTGCCTAAGCAGCACCTAGGATCAGCTCTATCATTCAACTCTGCTCTCTCGGGTACCTACCATACCCTGGTGTCATTACGCAATGACATCACTAATATGTGAACATGTGTTAGTTAATATACTAAAAATGAAATGCCTATCATTGTGAGATCTAGTTTCTATAAACCACCCCGTAAAATACCACTTATAGGAATAATATATAGTTAGATCAAGTCAAGAATATAATCAAACACCAAGCAAGTGAATTTCTTAGCTTTTTTCAACAAAAAGCATTCACTTAACAATAAATGATAATAGTTGCTCATGAAAGTAATAAAATGGGTTACCTTGAACATTATCACACTAGCTATAATTGTTAGTGATGTAAACATCACGTAATATATTGGTGAGACTACTGCTGTATTAAATGTATCCAGTGCCTGCAATTTAAAGAGGAAAACTCATCAACTTAGCTTGCAAGTAATTCTTAACCATATTTTAAAGTATTAGAAGATCAGCTTGATACAGTAAGAATTGCAAGCTACAGTTCAAAAACATAGCACAGATTATAAAATAAGCTGTGTTCGCTTCCTTTTGTTTGCAGAACAGCATAGGTAATAACACCCCCCCCCCTTCCCTTATCAAAACCAAATATATATCCTTCATAAGGCAGATAATGAAACAAGTAACAAATTAGACAAGCTGCTTAAAGAACCCTTGCTAATCCAAAAGTCCAGATTCATATTTCATATCAAAACTTAATCATGTATTAAGGAATCCCTTCAAATGCTAATAGGTTATTAGGTTTAGTATCTATTATGCACTAACCGAATGAGGTCTCGAATAAAGTAACATGGAAGCTTAAAATGCTGCTAAGCCACCCAGGTATGCAACTTGTTAATGCTTACAAAGGACAAAAATAACTAAGGTAATAATCTCTTCAGTGAATTTGGTGAGCTCACTGGTCAAGACGGTCTCTTCTAGGGCTAAAAAGAGGAGTGTGCACAATGCTCTCACAACAAGGGGATGGGTGCAGGACATTCGAGGTGCTATCACCCTTAATGTTCTAGCTGATTTCTTCAAAGTGTGGGATCTCACCGCTCACTGGGAGTTACATCAGGATCATGAAGATAAGCACATATGGCTTCTCTCTAGCTCAGGTCTTTATTCCACCAATTCGGCATACACTGGTTTCTTTTTTGGATCAACAACCTTTAACCCCTGGGAGAGGATTTGGAAGGCTTGGGCGCCTGGTAAATGCAAGTTCTTCATGTGGCTTGTGGCTCATGGTCGCTGCTGGACAGCTGACCGTCTGGCAAGAAAGGGGCTGCCTCACCCTCAACTCTGCCCGTTGTGTGATCAGGAGGAGGAGACCCTAAACCATCTACTAGTTTCCTGCGTCTTCTCACGTGATGTTTGGTTTCAGATTTTGAAGATTGTCCGGTTGCAGCATCTTGCTCCTAACCTCGCGACCTCTTCCTTTGAGGATTGGTGGGAAGGAATTGTCACGGTCCCGGGTGATCCAACATATAAGGGGCTGTTAAAGGGCCTCAATTCTTTGATCATTCTTGGGGCTTGGGCCATTTGGAATCACCGCAACCGTTGTGTCTTCAATGGGGAGCAGCCTTGTTCTACCATGGTCATCAAATGGGTCAAGGAGGAGTCTCACAATTGGTGTAGGGCTGGAGCCAGTGGATTAGATAGCATCCTTTCTGCTCCAACGCACTAATCGGCGTCCTTCTTTCTTGGTCATGAGGGCAGTTGGTCATATTTTCATTGTACTTCTAGCTATCCTTGAGTGTGTGTGGGTGTGTGGGTTAGTTTGGCTTGTATGAGGTTTCTTATCCTCACCTTTTTCCTCTTAATATAATGATACGCAGCTCTCCTGCGTTTTCGAAAAAAAAAAAAATTGGTGAGCTCATATGCTTATCATGGTGGTGAAACTTGCATGTTTCAGAAAAATTGTTTACTTTTTAAATCTTAAAAAAAAAGAGTAACGAAACAGAACAATTACCTTATTCAGATAGTTAATTTGGGTGCTCACACAGGTAGCTACAATTACTGCAAAGGCCCAAGTCTGAGGATAGAATAATTGATTTGTTCCTGAGAATGTTAGCTTCAAGGCAATTCCAAGAGCTCTTACACTCATAACCTACAAAACTTCTAGCTATCAGATAGAAAAATGGTACTGTGTGAAATTCCAGTTGAAAAACATAAAAAATATCATGTTTGATCCATATATACTTGAAAAAAAACATACCGTAAGTGATCCTAGAAGAGAACAAACTCCAATGTACACCATTATGTTTGTTTGTCCATGATGAGGGACAACAAAATATATAAGCACTAAGGCTGACGCAACTACTATAGCCGCATAGCAAAGGAAAGCTGCAAATACAAGGAATAGTTAAATAATTAATAAATCTGGTTCTTTGGAATTGTAACAAAGTCGTAATGATGTTAACCAATCTTGGTAATATTCAGTATACTAGATACCTGTTTCCAAAAAAAAATACCTGGTTCAGTGGCAAGATCCCAAACTTCCTTTACAGAATCAATGTCACGCTCTTGTGGAGCATGGAGCACAATTGTGATGGATCCGACAACACAGAGAACACAACCGAGTATACCAAATGTGTGCAGTTTCTCCTGTAGAATGGCATGTGCGAGTGCAGCGCTGCAGAAATTTACAAATAATTATCATTTCAATTTAATAACTAGCTAGGTAAAGCACAATGCTATTAAGTTTGACATAAACATGTACCTTATGATTATACTTAGTGCACCAAGAGGAGTGACAAGAATAGCTGGAGCGAATGCATAAGCAGCAAAATTAGCAATTTCACCTACAATCACTGTGCACAAAAGACATGTAAGTGAACACATTTCAAGTTTCTCTCATTCAGAAAGCTTGAGTAACAGGTACTCCTAGAAAAGATAGTAGCAGCAGTTTTGTGCCTACAGAAAACAATTAGCAAATTTAGTACACTACATATTCTCATTCTGTCCACTTCCTATTAAGTTCACCAAAAAATTTGCAGAGAATGCCCTGGAAGATCAAACAGCCACATGCATTGTTAACTAGGGATGGCAATTTAACCCGTAAACCCGAAATCCGACAGGTACCCGACTCGATGGGTGCGGGTATGGGTGAAGGTTTTGACCCGCTGCACCCGACCCGAAGTTTCGCGGGTGTGGGCGCGGATTTCTATTTCAACCAACGGGTGACCCGCATCCGACCCGAAATTTTGTTCATTCTTTAGTTTGCATGAAAATATTTAAGATATAATAGTAATTATTTTGAATAAGTAACTTGGTTAATGATTCATAAAATGTTTTGTTGTTGCTCAACATGAGAAAGCTTAAAATTCGTAGATATAACTCAATTATTATCGGTGCTAAATTGCTTATAGCTGAATTATTGTTTAAAAATGTACGTAAAGTAAAAAACCGCGGGTGACCCGAAACCCGACGGGTTCGAGTGCGGATTTGGAATTGCACCCGCGGGTGTGATCGAGGGCGGGTTTAGGTAGACTTCACGGGTGCGGTCGCGGGCGGGGTTTTGCTCCACCCGACCCAAACCCGACCCATTGCCATCTCTATTGTTAACAATGAAGTGTTTCATTCAGATGATAGGATCTCAATTGTACTAACATTTTTCATGGGCCAGTACAGGCCCATTACCAACTATCTTACTAATATCTATATCTACATGCACCTACGAAACTATCAAAAGCTGCTTTCTTGAATGAATTCTTACTCTCCGTAATATAAATCGGCCATATGTATCTCAAATTCTCAGCATGATTTTTTTTGTGTGTTTTTTCTATAAGGAATATCAACATAGGCAGTGTTAGCAAAGCAGGGTGAGAACCAACTAAAGTCACTAGTGTTGGTAGGCCAAGCAAGAATAATAATAGGGAAAATATTCAAATGGAACAGGATATGCTTTAGATTGGAAGGAAAACACCAATAAAGCCAATGTGGAAAAGGATTGCATACATACTCCTTCCATCCAAAAAAACAATGCGATTTTAGGTTCTGGGTAAGTTAAACTTTTCTAAGTTTTCACTAAGTTTATAGGAAATGTTAGTATTTTTTTTTATAAATGCTCAAACTAAAAACGTTTGACTACTCCAAAAATGAGAATTGTATTCCTTTTGAGACGGAGGGAGTAAGAGACAAAGGAACCCAAGGAATTTAGTAATCTAAAAGGTCAATAATATTATTTAAAAAGTATGGATATAAGACTTACTAGAAACCATGCCTATCCACCAAAGAGGCTCCACTAAGTAAGAAAACCCTCCATATCCTGGTCCATGTACATGAAAACATCTAATTATGCTTCACACTTGACTAAAGGAAAGCAAAAGGGCATAAATTCTGAAATACAGATGAATAATATCAGCATATTTGCCAGACTCGTCATCAGTCATGCAATGCAGATACTGTTAACAAAAAACAAAGATTCACTCACCTTGTTTCTAATAAAAGCCACCAGATGTAAAACACAAGTGACAGACAAACGTTTTCGTTTTTTATTAGTTGAGCCTCCCTTGCAAGTTGCAACTAAAAAGCACAAACAAACACCCTTGACTCGATTGGACTACTTATGCAAGCAAACTTTTTTGCATCAACATAGACCCCAAGTCCCAAGGTAAAATATGCTTGGCCGTCAATGATTGCAACCTTTTTCTCCACCAAGCAAAGAGAATCAATCAATCCACCAGTGGCAATAGGAAGAATCAGGAAGCATCTTTGACTAAATCTACTGGCCTGGCTGACTCAATCGAACTTCGCTCTCATGGTCGTCAGTTTCTGCCGTGACCAAATCTACCTAGTCCAAAGAAATTAACCTTTTCTCCGGAGTCAACTTGGATTCTCTGACAATTCACCCGTGTCTGTGTTGCTCACACAAACTAAATCAATAAAAGAAAAGCTTCAGGAAAGAAAAATTCTGATCAGGATCCCCAAATTTCAACCATGGAAGTAATTTCTTGGACAAGAGTGGACTTCCAGTATACAACGAGAAGAACAGCCCACCACATTTTTTTCTACCGCGGGAGATCCCTCTCAACAACCAAACAAACAACAGCCACCCGAAACCGCGTTGCAAGGGGAACCCAAAAAAAAAAAAACAAGAAATCAATTTCGAAGCTTCAACCCGATTCCAGTAGCCAGCTAAGCAACCACATGGCTGGCACACAGCCCAACAACTCGACCCGCCTCGCCGTCGCGCGAACCAACCAATCCAGCGCACACACCCACCGGTATGGGGGAAGATCCACAGACCAGTGCGGGCATCCACCGACGGACGCGGCGAACAGAGGTCTCACTCACCCGCGCGGACGCCGGAATCGGCGGCCCTCCTGAGCCCCATCTTCTTGACGATGAAGCTGGCCCCGATGAAGGCGCTCGACGACACCGCGAGGACCAGGCCCTTGACGTTGTCCGACGACATGCCCCCGGCGCGCCCGGCCGCCGCGGAAGCCGGCGCCGCCATCGTGTCCCCCCGCACGCCCCCGGTTCCGGCGTCACTACAAGACCGCTTACTCGGGCGCCTACGACTCCGCCGCCGCTGCCGCCACCACCACCGTCGGCATGTGGAGTGTGAGCGGAGGAGACGAGGAGTGGTCGGAAGCGGGAGGAAAAAAAGAGGGAAGACAAATAAGTGGGAATTTTAAGGGGCCCGGACCTTTATATGCTTCGTAGCCCTTGGAGAATCTCATATTTGTATGCGAGTTTAGGAACAAAAAAACTCTAATGTTCCATTTGGATGGCAAGGAATTAAATTAGGTTTAATATCAAATTAGCTATTTTATTGAAATAAAATACAATTTCAATTCTATCGTTTGGATATCATTGAATTAGAGTTTAGAATTGTTTGGTCTAATTTCATGCAATATCGATGGATGATGCTCTGTATCGGAAAGTTGGGTTTCTAGTTTAGTCCAATTTTAAATAATTGGGTCTCTAATTCCAAATCTCAATTCTATGCGCAACCAAATAACATAATTTTTGAAAGTTGATTCTAATCTCTAATTATATGCTCCAATATCTATACATCCAAGCGGGTATAAATAAATCTATCAGTTTTCATTTCTAAAAAGTCGATATCTATATTTATATCTAAGTTTATGCTTTTTATACTAAATAAAGAGAAAAAGTGATAGTTCTTTTTACTTTTTAAAGAGTTTTTGTATCAGCCTTGATTTTTATTTGATCTAGATTCATGTCTCATACTCATATAAGTTAAATCCACCGCTTTGTGCGATCGACGACAGCACACAAATCATTCGCATGACCATGGAAAGGTTTTTACACCCGTTCTTAAAAATACATGGATACATCTACTAAGTAAGGGTATATGGTCTGGTTCACCCCTACAAAACCATTCAAAGAATCTACAACGGTCTTCTAATAACCTATCACCCAATATATAGGTATTCAAGCAACCTAGGTGGTGTTTGGTTCACATTTTGTAACGTAAATGGTAATGGTAATGATTTACAATCTATTACCAGCGGTAACAAGTTTAAATAGGTCGGTATCAATTTCTAGTGTGGTATTTGATTACGGTTCGACTTAAACAAACACGATTTAACGTTATCTGTTACCGATTACGTTACCAACATGTGAACCAAACGGCACCCTAGTATTGTTTTTATGAATATATTAAAAGAGATTTAACTAGTATATGATATATCTTTCATCATATTTGAAAAGGTGGCCCCTAAAGTGTATAGGGGAAGATAGCCCAAAAGCAACCGTTAGAGTGACCCTATGTTATTGGGTGACATACAATTCCAATTCCCCTTTTATTAAAAAGTGTACCAAAAATATTAGTAACCACAAACAAAAAACATAGATATTAAAGGACTATTGGAACAAAGAAGTATAGATACCTTTAATAGGATAGTTTTATACATATAGAAAAAGATTTTCTATGTAGATGCCCTAGTAGATAAAGAAATGGTCATATTAGGCACCTCAACCTTATTCTTCCTCCTTCGACCTCCCTTCAACGTCTGTACACTGTACATGTTCTTTCTTCCTTGTAGTGAGAATTGTCGCATCGTCTTCTCCCTCCGCCACTATTGGTCACTCGGTTTTTGACTCCTAAAAGGCAACACAAGTGAATGGATTACAAGCTTTTCTCTTTAATTAATTATTCTTTGAAGATTAATTAAAGAGAGAAAATCGGTAGCATTCAAAGGTAACAACAAGATTAAATTATAACATTTATGAGACAAAAATAGTTTACTCATCGTATTAT
This sequence comes from Zea mays, assembly GCF_902167145.1. Lineage (NCBI taxonomy): Eukaryota > Viridiplantae > Streptophyta > Magnoliopsida > Poales > Poaceae > Zea > Zea mays. The sequence continues at coordinate 16,028,858 of NC_050099.1, forward strand.
GTTGTTAGTTCGCTTCATGTCTCATAATACAGTAAACCATTACAAATATACATTCGACTTCAGTGGCAACAATGTAAAGGTAAAGAAAAAGGAAGCTTTGTAGGCGGAGTCATACAGTTCACTTTGGCCAAAAAAGTGTCGTCAATAAATGACACTGTTCCTGAAAGGGAAATGTGCTCTTGGGCCATGTCTATAAATGTTTTGGTGATTAAATGCCCAACACATATTATTTTGGTTAATATGTGTTAAGTGCTAAAGAGATGCAAATCAAGAATCAAGGTATGACTCTAGCCTTAATGAATTATTTTTGGTACTAATATATTCCTCTAAGTGATAGGAACCTTGTCAAGTCAAATGAGATTGGATTGGAGAAGTTTGGCACTAGCCTACGGTGCACCGGACTGTCCAGTGCACAGGATGGTCCAGCAGCGAACTTGCTGCTCTCGGGAAATCGCCGAGGGCGCTGCGGCTAAAATTCACCGGACTGTCTGGTGTGCACCGGACTATCCGGTGAGCCAACAGTGCCCGCGCCAACGGTCGGCAGCGCGATTAGCGGGCGACGCGTGGCTAGAGCCAACGGTCACAAGACCGCACCGGACAGTGTCCGGTGTGCCAAGGGGACCGAAGGCTCAACGGTCGGCTTCGCCAGAGAATTGAAAGAAATTGGGCTCCGTTCATATCCGGTGGCGCACCGGACTGTCCGGTGCGCCAACCGACAAAAGGCAATAATTGCCTACCAAATGGAGATCCAAGGACTCATATCTGCCTTGAGGCTATAAAAGGGACCCCTAGGCGCATGGAGCAGTACACCAAGCCTCCATTGAACATCCTAAGACGCCTAGACACCACAAGCACGCATTCGGATCACTGTGACTAAGATTTGAGCACTCGTTGAGTTGTAGACTCGTTACGCTATGTTTTGTGTACTCGTGTCTTGACTTGTGTGTGTGTTATTGCTTCGACTCTAGCTCTTGCGTGTGTTTCTTTCCCTCCCTTACTCTTGTGGTTTTCATTGAGATCAATATCGTAAGGGTGAGAGACTCCAACTTGTGGAGATTCATCGCAAAGGGAAACATCTGCTAAGGAAAAAAGTCGTGGTATTCAAGTGGATCATTGGATCGCTTGAAAGGGGTTGAGTGCAACCCTCATCCATTGTGACGCCACAACGTGGAAGTAGGCAATTGTTCTACTTGGTCGAACCACGGGATAAAAATCGTTGTGTCACTTGTTGCTATTCTTATGCGATCTTCTACTCACTTGATAATTGCTCTATGTTTAATACTCACTTTGTGAAGAGCAATTAAGTGAAGAAGTCACCTCTCTCTCGTGTCATAACACCTTGGTTTGATTTCACTAACATTTCATAAACCAAGTTTGTGGCATTTTAAGTTAATTTTATCAAGATCACCTATTCACCCCATCTAAGTGCTCTCAGTTCCTCTATTTTTAGTCGCGAAGTACAACTTCTTATGAAGTTACAAACATATTCATGGGCCATATACATGTCAAGTACAAATATTGTGAGGGTAATGTCGTCATTTTCATTTCACTCGTCCTACTGATCGAGTCCTCTAGCTTCTTTACCTTCTCCTTGCTTCGTAGTTCGCCATCTATCAACCAAACCTCTCTCCTTCATCCTTGTTTGACGCAACGCTTCTTTAGAGCTGAAGTTTATTGGCTTCGTCTCCTCCTCAAACGTTGGCTCGGATGAAGGTGATTCTTATTACTTGATATAAGTACTCGACGCTTGCTTGACTGAAGAGTGAAGATGTTGTTTCGAAGACCTTCGGCGATAAAGGCCTCTACCAACAGTAGCCACTCGCGGGATAAGGTCATTTTCATAACGAGCTTAGGCCGCGAAACATAACTGGAAGGCCCTGTGCCGAAGGTTCGAAAACACCTTCACAGGATTCGTTATTGAAAATGACAAAAATGAATAGCTTCGAAGTGAATAAATGTATTTTACTGTAACTTATGTACAAATGTGTCTTATACTTTGTTAATTCATTGTGTTTCTCTGTTGTGCGCTCTGTGTAGGTGTTGGACCCGATTTTCCTTAAATTTGAACCAATTCTATTCTTCTTAATTAAGAGGCAGAGCTCCTACCATTGCGTTAAAAAAACTATTACAAGGAAAAGTTTCGTAATTCATTTGTGATCATATCCATACATAAATTTTGTTATTTTAATCTAGTTATTTCACCTCTACATTGCAACCATCAGTATCATGCAGACTTTATATATAATTTTGATAATGTCATGTTAATTGCATCATCTAAATGCTAAGACTATTACAATAAATTACAAACTTATACAAATCTTCAGGAAATATTTCAAGGTCTTACAATTCAAACAGATACTCATTAATATATATGACTAGTGCATTCTATTAAGGCCCCGTTTCAATCTCACGGGATAAACTTTAGCTTCCTGCTAAACTTTAGCTATATGAATTGAAGTGCTAAAGTTTAGCTTCAATTACCACCATTAGCTCTCCTGTTTAGATTATAAATGGCTAAAAGTAGCTAAAAAAAAGCTGCTAAAGTTTATCTCGCGAGATTGAAACAGGGCCTAATAACATGCCCATAATTCATCATATGCTACATTTTTATCTCATATAAGCAACGTATTTTTGTGTATTTCTATGCAACGGACATGTAATCAAACTTTTTGAGCGCTTCTATTTCATGTCAATATGTCATAGAGAATCCTCGCTGTTTCCTCTATACTTTTCCATTGACTGCATCTGCAAGGATAAGACAAATTATTGAACAAATTCGGAAGAAATGACCATTTGCTTCCAGGTTATACATATGAAACGGACATGGCCAATGTGCAAATAAAAGGTAAACTTTTAGCAGAGAAAACCCAGCTGTAGGGGTGAAAACGGGTCAAATATACCCGTCGGGTACCGGATATGGATAGTGCAAATACCCAGATACGAATTCGGGTAATTTTATATTCGGGACGGATACGGGTAATATCCGGATACTGTAGCTTCATATTCGGGTCGGATACGGAACGAGAACTACCCGATAAATACCCGGATATTCGGGTCGGATACGGGTACCCGTTTTTTTTTCTTTTTCTGCATAATATAGTTATAAAATCATAATTTTACATATAAAATTGAATGAAGATAAAGTTTATATGAAAATTGTAGAGCTTGAAGAGATCTATAACTTTGTAGTACATCAATTTTTTTAAACATACCTTTAGGACAAAATCATTGAAACAATGTTCAAATTTATATCAAATTAATATACTTTATCATTTTTATGTGGGGCTTAAAGTTATCTCCACGTGAGAACTTAAGGTTATTTTTTATAGCCTATTTATTAGTATTTATAACTTATTTTGTATTTTTCGGTCGATGCTACAATATTTTAAGGATTTAATTGTATTTTGATGATTTTCTAGGACAAGAAATTAATAATACATAAATAGCCTCAAAAATCGTGAAATTTTACGGAGGCACAACATATGTCCATATATAACCATAAAAATGTTTGGATCATAAGATCTATAAGATGCCCACGTTTTTTCCATTTCACTTTCACTTAATTGTATGAGTTACATCACTGTGAGTAATCCAAATTTTAATATAATCAATACTTTACTTTATCATTTTCATATGAGGACTTGAGTTATCTTCGTATAAAATGTTTATTAGTTTTTGTAACTTATTTGCAATTTTTGAGTAAAACTAGAATATTTTATGAATTTTAAATATTGCGGTGTTGGTTTTTACATGTCCTTGTGATTAGTAACTTTGAACTATATGATGTCAATTTTATTGGTTTCCTTTCTTACATTTGATCTATCATATACATGATTATGTATTTCTTAATTTATGTGTTTGTTGGATGATTGGACAATTAATATCATCAGACGAACTACCCGATAATTATCTAGCATCTACCCGAGTAGTATCCGTTATCCGTTTCTTACCCGCCCGGATTATTACCCGGTCATGTTCTGTATTCGTCCCGAATCTTAACTATCCATATCCGGTCTCGTATCCGAGAAAAATATATTAGGGTAGCATACGGGATGACCTGCATCTGGTTGTATCCGTTCGGTTTTCATTCCTACCCGGCTGATTTGTACCTAGTACCTATCAAATCAAAGTTATTAAAACCTAACAAGGTTTACTCGCACGCCCGCGTTTGGCGGATGTGTTTTGCAAAAAAGCCCTCGAACTCTTAGGAAATTAACCTGCCATTCACACCTCTTCTCTTCCGCCTCCGCCGTCTCGGCCTTGCCTCGCGCATCTGCTTTTAGGACCTTCTCTTCGTGCTCCGCCTCCTCGCCCTCCTCCATGTCGCCGAGATTTGCCAGCGTGGCAGCCTCTCTGAGTCCAAGCCCTAGCGTCCGCGACTTGCTCTTGTTCGTGCCACTCACTCACCTCGTATTGCCTCACTAGGGTTTGTCGTTCCCATCGCAGGCAAAGACGGAGCAAGGTGACCCCGGTCGTGGCACCGCACCTCCCGAGGCTAGGCCCCTCTTGTCACATTCCCCTGTGTGGCGTAGTCCGCTGCCGCCATGGATGAGACGCCTCTGCCACAGCGACCTCTCCTTGCTCGGTTCTAGGAGTGACACACACCCGTCATCACCGACACGGTAATGTTGCCATTAGGCCTGCGGCCCTCCCCGTCCCAACCCATTTCTTTTCCACCCGTCACCCTTTCCCCACCATCCATGTCCAGCATTCCTCCCTCAAAATATCTCCTTCTCCCAAAGTGTACACTGAACGCCGAATTCCCTCCCCGCGAGACACGATGCCGAATCCCTGCAGCGCGATGGCGAACGCGCCACCCGTGGGCAATGCGGGGCACGCGATGCTCACGCTCCCCAACACCCGAAGGCGGGCGTCCAAATCATGTGTCGCCGTCTGCGACAACTTCTTCTCCACTGAGGTGACTCTTGACAAACTCTCCCCCTTCTGATGTCGTGGGTAGTGCCGATTGTATTCATAATTTTGGGTGGCTTTTAGCCTGTAAGGTCGAGGTCGTGGTTCTTTATCTGTTGCCTTCGTCGTAATGTGATAAACTAGGATTCGTCCTCCTAGCTGTTTTGTTAAAAAAACTAGGATTCTAGCATTTCTTCTGCCATGTGCTGCTTACAGATGAAATTGTGTTGTTCGGGAAACCAATTTAGTCATCTTGTTCACATCTTCGTCACTGCGCTTATTGTAATCGTTTTCCTTTTGGATTGTTGTTCAAGGCAGTAATTTCCCACATGCGGGCTTGACACGTTTGCAAGCGCAACAATGAAATTTGCGTCCAACTGTATGAGAAGGAGCAGTTGATTGATACATCATATCTACATATACATGGGTATGTATTGTGCTTGCTTATAGAAAAAAAACATCACAGATTTCTCATTGTTCCTGGTCGGTCTTCCTGAACATGAACTAAATGACTGACAGATCTCATAATAGTGGCGACTATGGTGGTAGCCTCATGGATTACGCTTATAAGTTTGTGATTAAAAATGCTGGAAATTGACATAGAGGAGCACTAATCCTAGCGTGAAGTAGATGGGACATGCGACAAGAATAAGGTAACATGGGGTTATAGAAAAGTAGCTTCACATACTGTTTAATGCACCATGCCATGTTATGTGATGTGTATGCTTATATTACAGCTGAAAAAGCGAGTTGTGACAATTGATGGTTACTCTGATATACCTTCCAACAAAGATGTGTTATCCTAGGTTGTTGCACAGCAACCCGTTAGTGTAGGAATGTGTGGCAACGCTCGAGCATTTCAGTTATACTATCAGATACAGATATATAATTGGTTTCTCCTGTCACTCCAAGCTGTTGTAGATACATAATCTGAATGGCACTGATATTGCATCAAGGAATTTTTATAGCGCCCGATAGGGCGCAACCTGATTCTAGTAGGTATTTATGATGAACCTATGTTGCTAAATGCTATAGCACGTTTGCATTGACCATTGAGGTTTGTATGCTCCCAAAAAAATTACTTTCCAGAGAGCAAAACACACATTGTCAATGACGAACCTAGAAAAAGATAATCATCGCCGAAGATTACAAGCTGGAAACCAGCAGGTGAGGAAGGAATATTCGCAAAGCTTAATAAATCTACCCGCAGGGGGTAAAGCCATCATCGCAGTTTATAATCAAAAGCAAACAAACATTTACAACGTGATAAAACAGAGTGTTAACTTTGGGAAAAAAAATAGAGCGTCTAGGCTGCATTCCATCAAACAGATCAGGGGCACGCGGAAGAATGTAAAATTTAAAAACCACGAGTCCACGACAACTGACAAAGTCGTACCTTGATATCCCATCCCTGGAAGCCTGGACAATTCACTTGCTCTTGATCTAGTAACAGTACCTTGACAAATAAGCTTTTTGGATAAAATGGGGTATTTACCCTTGCCATGTTGAAGGACGGAAAGCCAGAGAATGATTTGGATAGAACATCATCATTAACTAGCCAGTTGCTCGTGCTTTGCTACATTTGTTATATAATTATTGTTTATTTCTAAACACTAAGCTACATGTAATCTGGTGGTTAGCTCTAAATTTTTGGAGCAGAGGGTGTGGATTCGAGTGCTCGCTGGCGGGTCAGGTGCTAGACAGACATAGTAGCTGGTTGCGCGGGCGGTGGGATCCACACGACAGTAGCTGAGAGAACGCCCTAGGCATTAAAGCTTGCACTATCACACATTTGTGTTGACAATTGAATTTTTTGTTTCCATTCAATCTAATCACACCCAAAAACAATACAAAGCTACTAAACTTTCTCAGAACAATTGTATCCCTGGAATTTGTATACATGAAGTCATCAATAGAGATCTACCCAGTAAAAACTAAAGGTAAACCCATCCAACATCAAAAGATACTCCAATTCTACTTTATTACTTAAATATATTGTCCTACTTTCATCCACCACCTAGCAATTCCCGGTTTCTCAATAAGGTCGTAAATCTGCACGTGTCTAACCTAGTACAATTTAATCGCAATAGTAAGTGGGGAAATAGAGCAAGAGCTAGGAAGAGAGTAAAGAATGCAACACACCTCATAGTCATCCTCGACAGTCATAGAAGGCAACGGTCGTGGTCTGCAGCGCCACATGGGTCATTGTCTGCAACGCCTCAGGGATGATGCACAACAAACGCAGGCTGACGCAAGCAAATGTAACCTTTCTTCCCGACGCAGCGGTCGTGGTCTTAACAGTAGGCATTGAGGTCGTCGGAGGGCTCCTCACTGTCGCAGAGGGGAGGGACGCGCGCTCCACGGTCAGGGGCGCCACCATCGCGGCATATGTGTTGCGGGTGCATCAATCTAGGGTTCAACTTCGAGCTGCCCCCCTACGGGATCCGTCCGCGCGACGTGCGACTGTCTCCATCACCAGCTCCACATCGACCTCCACCTTTGTGGGTCTCTCCATCGCCAGTCGTGGTCTAATCTCTCATCCGGGGCTGGGGAAGGGGTCACGGTGGGGAGGGGAGTCGGGGGTTGAGGGGGTGTCGGTCACGCGAGCAGAGGCGGGCACGGTGTTTGTCGGGGTGAGGACGTCAAGGCTGCCATGGCCGTCGAAGACGCCGCCGACGGTGCCGAGGGGCGGGGCGGACCCGATGATGCGGAGGCAATTTCAGTGGTGTGGGGGAGGCGAGGGCGAGGGTCACAATTGGTCGAGAAGAATTGGTGTGGGGGAAAGGAAGGGGCGCATCTTGCGAGCGGGGCGACGGTTTGGGGAGGGGCGCATCTCACGGGTGGGAGGACAGTGAGGCGGGGGGCGTCGGGAGGGGCAGTGCCTGGAGAGGAAGGGGGAGGGGCGTGGCGGCGTCTTTCTCGACGACGGGCGCGGGTGCACTGGGTGGAGGGGGGATGCGGGGGCATGCTGGGGCACGGAGATAGTCTACACTATCGGCTTAATTGGTAGTAGAGATTCTACGTAGGTAAGTAGAATATCATTTATGGCAATCGGCCGTTTTTCCCTTTTTATTTTCTTGTCCATAAGTTTCCCCTTTTTTGTGGCTATGAATTATATTTGTTTGGTCGCATACAGTTTTTAAGAACACGGGCCCAACCGGCAAGTCAAAATGGTCCCTTTCGTTGCTTCAATAATGGACGGCCACCTTATGTGCTTTGCAAGATAAAGGCTCGATCGTAGCCATGCTTGTGGTTTCACGCAGAGCACGGGTCGCGTCTCATCAAACAGCACTGCACTCTAGTACATCACTTGCACACGTGTGATTGCGCCCCGCCTCTTTTACATAGCACTCATAAATAAATAAGCAGATATTCATTTCATTTGTAGAGGCCAACGACTGTCTGTGTGCATATATGCAGTGAGCACTGATGAGCAGGTGCTGCCCCCACCCACATAGGTGCACCTGCAAAAGTACAGTGCATATGATGATATGATCTGTGGCGGATCCAAAGGGGCTAGGGGCTCCATCTACATCCATGAAACTCCATTGTTGATAGAGGTCGAGGGAAACTCCATTGTTGATAGAGGTTGAGGGTAGAGAAGATCCGGAGAGGAGGAGCAGGAAGAAGAGGAGGAGGAGAGAAAAATAAACCCACCTCGCTAGCTTGTGATGTCTCCGCCACTGGTCTTTTTCGATTTCCATTGCTGTTGTGGGCTGCACAGCTAGCGTACTACACAACCATGAAACTGTAAGGATATTTGGCACAACTAACACCGATGTAATCCCTTGGGTTTCAAACAGACATTTGGTCCTTGATGATTTGGCACGCACGACACCTGCTGTGTTTATTTTTAGTACAGGCACAAGGGGCTAGTTGTTGAAAATGGGCCACAGTTCGGTTAGGTCTGACCAGAAACAGTGTGTGCCCCAACCAAACTTCGCTTTCATTTTCGTATTCGAGGACCATGCATGCATGCGCTGCATGCCGTAGATCCGGCTTGGCACTAAATGATGTTGAACTCATGTCGTGTACGTTGACCTGTGCTGTGCTGTAGTCAGTAGTCACACACACGAGTGTGTGTGTGTGTGTGTGTCAAACTGTGCCGTCTCTCTCGCCGGATTCACAGAGAAGATCCGACCCCTGGACCGGTGCTAGCTGGTTCTTGGCCTGCCACACCCACACATCTGGGAAAGAGAAATGCAAGTCGTGTGTATCCCGCGCGCGCGTCCACTCCACTGAAGCCACACTTGTTTACCCTTACATGTGTAAGATAAATGTTGAAACAAAATGGTCCAGGGCAGATTATATAGGAATATATAAGCTTGGAGAGCATGAATTGCATATACGTTGGCTTACACAAACAAGCTCTAAAAAGTACTCAAGTATGGAACTGCAGCCTCCTTATTCTAAAAAAAAAGGAAAATTTAGTTATTCTTTAAAATATTTTCTATCTCTACAGAAGGCCAAATGAAACCAGGATCGGGGACAAAAAGCCTTATAATTAGCTCTATTTTAGACTAATCCTATTTTGTCCGGCAAGATTTTTGTTTCCCTTTCACACCATACATCTAAACTCCAACTAGGATCCATTTTAGTTATTTTAAATATTTTCTATCCCCATCCGAGGTCAGATGAAACTAGGATGGGGGATAAAAACCTTACAACTCTATGTTAGACTCATCCTATTTTACCCAACAACGTTTTTGTTTCTATAAGGCCTAAAATTAGAAAAAAAAACAATATATCATAAAATAACAAAATAAAGGAATAAAAATATCTATGATAGTGGTTCTAGAATTTTTGAAACCTTTGAAATTTAGTTGGACATTTTCTTTTCATAATCATTTAATGGCACTAAATTAGTTAAGTAACCAATAAATAAATAAAGGAAGGTAATATTAAAATTTGTAGGAGTTATATCCCCATTAGGATTATGTTTGATTTTTGGAATCTGAAATTCAAAATAGGAATTAGAACTTGAGTTGAATGGTTGAAATTGAAACGGAAACTAGAAAAAGAAAATAGAAAAGAACAAACTGTGCCTGGGTCGGTTTCCTCATACCTCGGCCTAGTTTAAAGCCACCAGCCGCACGGGCCCAGACGGCCGCTTGGCCCGCCTCCCTTTCGCTTAATAATATTCGCTGACGGGTGGTCCCGCCTCGTCAGAGACTCTTCGCATACGCCGGTGAGAACCCAGACACCGACCGGTGGGGGCCCTAGTGAAAGTCGCCTAGAGGGGGGGTGAATAGGGCGAAACTGAAATTTACAAATATAAACACAACTACAAGCCGGGTTAGCGTTAGAAATATAATCGAGTCCGCGAGAGAGGGCGCAAAACAAATCGCAAGCAAATAAAGAGTGACACGCGGATTTGTTTTACCGAGGTTCGGTTCTTGCAAACCTACTCCCCGTTGAGGAGGCCACAAAGGCCGGGTCTCTTTCAACCCTTCCCTCTCTCAAACGATCCCACGGATCGAGTGAGCTTTCTCTTCTCAATCTCTTGGAACACAAAGTTCCCACAAGGACCACCACAAGTTTGGTGTCTCTTGCCTCAATTACAAGTGAGTTTGATCGCAATGAGAGAATCAAGAAAGAAGAAAGCAATCCAAGCGCAAGAGCTCGAAAGGACACAGGCAAATCACTCTCTCTAATCACTACGGCGTTGTGTGGAATTTGGAGAGGATTTGATCTCTTTGGTGTGTCTAGAATTGAATGCTAGAGCTCTTGTAGTAGTTGGGAAGTGGAAAACTTGGATGCAATGAATGGTGGGGTGGTTGGGGTATTTATAGCCCCAACCACCAAAAGTGGCCGTTGGGAGGCTGTCTGTTCGATGGCGCACCGGACATGTCCGGTGCCCCTGCCACGTCATCACTGCCGTTGGATTCTGACCGTTGAAGCTTCTGACTTGTGGGCCCGCCTGGGTGTCCGGTGCACACCGGACATGTACTGTTTACTGTCCGGTGTGCCAGTATGGGCACGCCTGACTTCTGCGCGCGCTGCGCGCGCATTTAATGCGCCGCAGGTAGCCGTTGGCGCCGAATAGCCGTTGCTCCGGAGTTGCACCGGACAGTCCGGTGCACACCGGACATGTCCGGTGAATTATAGCGGACTAGCCGTTGGAGATTCCCGAAGCCGGCGAGTTCCTGAGGCCGCTCCCCCTTGGCGCACCGGACACTGTCCGGTGTACACCGGACAGTCCGGTGAATTATAGCGGAGACGCCTCTGGAAATTCCCGAAGGTGGCGAGTTTGAATTGGAGTCCTCTGGTGCACCGGACATGTCCAGTGGTGCACCGGACACTGTCCGGTGGTGCACCGGACAGTCCGGTGCGCCAGACCAGAGGTGCCTTCGGTTGGCCCTTTGCTCTTTTGTTGAACCCAACTCTTGGTCTTTTTAATGGCTAAGTGTGAACCTTTAACACCTGTATAACTTATACACTAGAGCAAACTAGTTAGTCCAATTGTTTGTGTTGGGCAATTCAACCACCAAAATTATTTAGGAACTAGGTGTAAGCCTAATTCCCTTTCAATCTCCCCCTTTTTGGTGATTGATGCCAACACAAACCAAAGCAAATATAGAAGTGCATAATTGAACTAGTTTGCATAATGTAAGTGCAAAGGTTGCTTGGAATTGAGCCAATATAAATACTTACAAGATATGCATGGATTGTTTCTTTCTTATATAACATTTTGGACCACGCTTGCACCACATGTTTTGTTTTTGCAAACTCTTTTGTAAATCCTTTTCAAAGTTCTTTTGCAAATAGTCAAAGGCAAATGAATAAAATTTTGAGAAGCGTTTTCAAGATTTGAAGTTTTCTCCCCCTGTTTCAAATGCTTTTCCTTTGACTAAACAAAACTCCCCCTAAATGAGATCCTCCTCTTAGTATTCAAGAGGGTTTTGATATGTCTTTTTTTTGAAATACTACTTTCTCCCCCTTTTGAACATAATGGGATACCAAATGATAAAATTCTTTGAAAACACAAAGTTTTTGAAATTGGTGGTGGTGCGGTCCTTTTGCTTTGGGCTCTTACTTTCTCCCCCTTTGGCATGAATCGCCAAAAATGGAATCATTAGAGCCCTCGAAGTACTTTCTTCCCCTTTGGTCATAAATAAATGAGTTAAGATTATACCAAAGACGAAGTCCTTTTGCTTTGGGCTTACTCTCTCCCCCAAAGACGAAGTCCTTTTGCTTTTAATTCTCCCCCTAAAGATGGAGAGAAGCGCGGAGTGGCGGCGAAGGATGAGTTACGAAGTGGAAGCCTTTGTCTTCGCCGAAGACTCCAATTTCCTTTCAATATACCTATGACTTGGTTTGAGATAGACTTGAAAACACATTAGTCATAGCATATGAAAGAGACATGATCAAAGGTATATAAATGAGCTATGTGTGCAATCTAGCAAAAGAAATTACGTGAATCAAGAATATTGAGCTCATGCCTAAGTTTGGTAAAAGTTTGTTCATCAAGTGGCTTGGTAAAGATATCGTCTAATTGATCTTTAGTATTAATGTATGAAATCTCGATATCTCCCTTTTGTTGGTGATCCCTAAGAAAATGATACCGAATGGCTATGTGCTTAGTGCGGCTATGCTCGACGGGATTGTCGGCCATTTTGATTGCACTCTCATTATCACATAGCAAAGGGACTTTGGTTAATTTGTAACCGTAGTCCCGCAGGGTTTGCCTCATCCAAAGCAATTGCGCGCAACAATGTCCTGCGACAATGTACTCAGCTTCGGCGGTGGAAAGAGCGACTGAATTTTGCTTCTTTGAAGCCCAAGACACCAAGGATCTTCCCAAGAACTGGCAAGTCCCCGATGTGCTCTTCCTATTGATTTTGCACCCCGCCCAATCGGAATCCGAATAACCAATCAAATCAAATGTGGATCCCCGAGGGTACCAAAGCCCAAACTTAGGAGTATAAGCCAAATATCTCAAGATTCGTTTTACGGCCGTAAGGTGGGATTCCTTAGGGTCGGATTGGAATCTTGCACACATGCAAACAAAAAGCATAATGTCCGGTCGAGATGCACATAGATAGAGTAATGAACCAATCATCGACCGGTATACCTTTTGATCCACGGACTTACCTCCCGTGTCGAGGTCGAGATGCCCATTAGTTCCCATGGGTGTCTTGATGGGTTTGGCATCCTTCATCCCAAACTTGTTTAGAATATCTTGAGTGTACTTCGTTTGGCTTAGGAAGGTGCCTTCTTGGAGTTGCTTCACTTGAAATCCTAAGAAATACTTCAACTCCCCCATCATAGACATCTCGAACTTTTGTGTCATGATCCTACTAAACTCTTCACATGTAGATTCGTTAGTAGACCCAAATATGATATCATCAACATAAATTTGGCATACGAACAAATCATTTTCAAGAGTTTTGGTAAAGAGCGTAGGATCGGCCTTTCCGACTTTGAATCCATTTGCAATAAGAAAATCTCTAAGGCATTCATACCATGCTCTTGGGGCTTGCTTGAGCCCATAAAGCGCCTTAGAGAGCTTATAGACATGGTTAGGGTACTCACTGTCTTCAAAGCCGGGAGGTTGCTCAACATAGACCTCTTCCTTGATTGGTCCATTGAGGAAGGCACTTTTCATGTCCATTTGATAAAGCTTAAAGCCATGGTAAGTAGCATAGGCCAATAATATGCGAATTGATTCAAGCCTAGCTACGGGTGCATAGGTTTCACCGAAATCCAAACCTTCGACTTGGGAGTATCCCTTGGCCACAAGTCGAGCTTTGTTCCTTGTCACCACACCATGCTCATCTTGCTTGTTGCGGAAGACCCATTTGGTTCCTACAACATTTTGGTTAGGACGTGGAACTAAATGCCATACCTCATTCCTAGTGAAGTTGTTGAGCTCCTCTTGCATCGCCATCACCCAATCCGAATCTTGAAGTGCTTCCTCTACCTTGTGTGGCTCAATAGAGGAAACAAACGAGTAATGTTCACAAAAATGTGCAACACGAGATCTAGTAGTTACCCCCTTATGAATGTCGCCGAGGATGGTGTCGACGGGGTGATCTCGTTGGATTGCTTGGTGGACTCTTGGGTGTGGCGGTCTTTGTTCTTCATCCTCCTTGTCTTGATCATTTGCATCTCCCCCTTGATTTATGCCGTCATCTTGAGGTGGCTCATTTGATTGATCTTCTTCTTCATCAACTTGAGCTTCATCCTCATTTTGAGTCGGTGGAGATGCTTGCGTGGAGGAGGACGGTTGATCTTGTGTATTTGGAGGCTCTTTGGATTCCTTAGGACACACATCCCCAATGGACATGTTCCTTAGCGCGATGCATGGAGCCTCTTCATCACCTATCTCATCAAGATCAACTTGCTCTACTTGAGAGCCGTTAGTCTCATCAAACACAATGTCACAAGAAACTTCAACTTGTCCGGAGGACTTGTTAAAGACTCTATATGCCCTTGTGTTTGAATCATACCCTAGTAAAAAGCCTTCTACAGTCTTAGGAGCAAATTTAGATTTTCTACCTCTTTTAACAAGAATAAAGCATTTGCTACCAAAGACTCTAAAATATGAAATGTTGGGCTTTTTACCGGTTAGGAGTTCATACGATGTCTTCTTGAGGATTCGGTGAAGATATAACCGGTTGATTGCGTAGCAAGCGGTGTTGACCGCCTCTGCCCAAAACCGATCCGAGGTCTTGTACTCATCAAGCATGGTTCTAGCCATGTCCAATAGAGTTCGATTCTTCCTCTCCACTACACCATTTTGTTGAGGGGTGTAGGGAGAAGAGAACTCATGCTTGATGCCCTCCTCCTCAAGGAAGCCTTCAATTTGAGAGTTCTTGAACTCCGTCCCGTTGTCGCTTCTTATTTTCTTGATCCTTAAGTCGAACTCATTTTGAGCTCGTCTCAAGAATCCCTTTAAGGTCTCTTGGGTTTGAGATTTTTCCTGTAAAAAGAATACCCAAGTGAAGCAAGAATAATCATCCACAATAACTAGACAGTACTTACTCCCGCCGATGCTTATGTAAGCGATCGGGCCGAATAGATCCATGTGTAGGAGCTCCAGTGGCCTGTCAGTCGTCATGATGTTCTTGTGTGGATGATGGGTGCCAACTTGCTTCCCTGCCTGGCATGCGCTACAAATCCTGTCTTTCTCAAAATGAACATTTGTTAATCCTAAAATGTGTTCTCCCTTTAGAAGCTTATGAAGATTCTTCATCCCAACATGGGCTAGTCGGCGATGCCAGAGCCAACCCATGTTAGTCTTAGCAATTAAGCAAGTGTCGAGTTCAGCTTTATCAAAATCTACCAAGTATAGCTGACCCTCTAACACTCCCTTAAATGCTATTGAATCATCACTTCTTCTAAAGACAGTGACACCTACATCAGTGAATAGACAGTTGTAGCCCATTTGACATAATTGAGATACGGAAAGCAAATTGTAATCTAATGAATCAACAAGAAAAACATTTGAAATGGAATGGTCAGGTGAAATAGCAATTTTACCAAGACCTTTGACCAAACCTTGATTTCCATCCCCGAATGTGATCGCTCTTTGGGGATCTTGGTTTTCTCATATGAGGAGAACATCTTTTTCTCCCCTGTCATGTGGTTTGTGCACCCACTGTCGAGTATCCAACTTGATCCCCCGGATGCATAAACCTACAAGACAAGTTTAGTTCTTGACTTTAGGTACCCAAATGGTTTTGGGTCCTTTGGCATTAGACACAAGAACTTTGGGTACCCAAACACAAGTCTTGGAGCCCTTGTGCTTGCCCCCAACATATTTGGCAACTACTTTGCCGGATTTGTTAGTCAACACATAAGATGCATCAAAAGTTTTGAATGAAATGTCATGATCATTTGATGCACTAGGAGTTTTCTTTCTAAGCAACTTAGCACGGGTTGGTTGCCTAGAGCTAGATGTCTTACCCTTATACATGAAAGCATGATTAGGGCCAGAGTGAGACTTTCTAGAATGAATTCTCCTAATTTTGCTCTCGGGATAACCGGCAGGGTATAAAATGTAACCCTCGTTATCCTGAGGCATGGGAGTCTTGCCCTTAACAAAGTTAGACAATCTTTTAGGAGGGGCACTAAGTTTGACATTGTCTCCCCTTTGGAAGCCAATGCCATCCTTGATGCCCGGGCGTCTCCCATTATAAAGCATGCTACGAGCAAATTTAAATTTCTCATTTTCTAAGTTGTGCTCGGCAATTTTAGCATCTAGTTTTGCTATATGATCATTTTGTTGTTTAATTAAAGCCATATGATCATGAATAGCATTAACATCAACGTCTCTACATCTAGTACAAATAGTGACATGCTCAATGGTAGATGTAGATGGTTTGCAAGAATTAAGTTCAACAATCTTAGCATGAAGAATATCATTTTTATCTCTAAGATCGGAAATTGTAACTTTGCAAACATCAAAATCTTTAGCCTTAGCAATTAAATTTTCATTTTCTACTCTAAGGTTAGCAAGAGAAATGTTCAATTCTTCAATCCTAGCAAGCAAATCATCATTATTATCTCTAGGATTGGTAGTTGAAACAATGCAAACATGTGAATCAACCTTAGCATTTAAACTAGCATTTTCATTCCTAAGGTTGTCAATCATCTCACGGCAAGTGCTTAGCTCACTAGATAATTTTTCACATTTTTCTACTTCTAGAGCATAAGCATTTTTAACCTTAACATGCTTATTATTTTCTTTAATAAGGAAGTCCTCTTGGGTGTCCAAGAGATCATCCTTTTCATGGATGGCACTAATCAATTCATTAAGTTTTTCCTTTTGTTGCATGTTGAGGTTGGCAAAAAGAGTACGCAAATTATCCTCCTCATCACTAGCATTATCATCACTAGAAGACTCATATTTAGTGGAGGAGTTAGATTTAACCTTCTTCCGTTTGCCGTCCTTTGCCATGAGGCACTTGTGGCCGACGTTGGGGAAGAGAAGTCCCTTGGTGACAGCGATGTTGGCGGCGTCCTCGTCGTCGGAGGAGTCGCTAGAGCTTTCGTCGGAGTCCCACTCCCGACAAACATGGGCATCGCCGCCCTTCTTTTTGTAGTACCTCTTCTTTTCCTTCCTTCTCCCCTTCTTGTCGTCGCCCCTGTCACTATCACTTGATAATGGACATTTAGCTATAAAGTGACCAGGCTTACCACACTTGTAGCAAACCTTCTTGGAGCGGGACTTGTAGTCTTTCCCCCTCCTTTGTTTGAGGATTTGGCGGAAGCTCTTGATGACGAGCGCCATCTCCTCATTGTCAAGCTTGGAGGCGTCAATTGGTTGTCTACTTGGTGTAGACTCCTCCTTCTTTTCTTCCGTCGCCTTGAATGCGACGGGTTGAGCTTCGGATGTAGATGGATCATCAAGCTCGTTGATCTTCCTCGAGCCTTCGATCATGCACTCAAAACTTACAAAATGCCCGATTACTTCCTCGGGGGTCATTTTAGTATATCTTGGATTACCACGAATTAATTGAACTTGAGTGGGGTTAAGGAAAATAAGAGATCTTAGAATAACCTTAACCACTTCATGGTCATCCCACTTTACGCTCCCGAGGTTGCGCACTTGGTTTACCAAGGTCTTGAGCCGGTTGTACATGTGTTGTGGCTCCTCCCCTTTGCGAAGCCGGAACCGACCGAGCTCCCCCTCGATCGTTTCCCGCTTGGTGATCTTGGTGAGCTCATCTCCCTCGTGCGCGGTTTTGAGCACATCCCAAACCTCCTTGGCGCTCTTCAACCCTTGCACTTTGTTATACTCCTCTCTACTTAAAGAGGCGAGGAGTATCGTTGTCGCTTGAGAGTTGAAGTGCTCGATTTGGGCCACCTCATCCTCATCATAATCCTTATCCCCTATGGATGGTACCTGTGCACCAAACTCAACAACATCCCATATACTTTTGTGGAGTGAGGTTAGATGAAATCGCATTAAATCACTCCACCTAGCATAATCTTCACCATCAAAAGTTGGTGGTTTGCCTAATGGGACGGAAAGTAGAGGTGCATGTTTAGAAATGCGAGAGTAGTGTAGGGGGATCTTACTAAACTTCTTACGCTCTTGGCGTTTAGAAGTTACGGAGGGCGCATCGGAGCCGGAGGTCGATGTTGATGAAGTGTCGGTCTCGTAGTAGACCACTTTCCTCATCCTCTTTTGCTTGTCCCCATTCCGATGCGGCTTGTGGGAGGAAGATTTTTCCTTCTTCTCTTTGTGGTGAGAAGAAGATTTCTTCTCCTTCCCTTTGTTGGAGGAGCTCTTCTTCTTTTCCCGCCTCTTGGTGCGGGACTCTTCCGATGAAGTGCTCCCATGGCTTGTAGTGGGCTTTTCGCCGGTCTCCATCTCTTTCTTGGCGTGATCTCCCGACATCACTTCGAGCGGTTAGGCTCTAATGAAGCACCGGGTTCTGATACCAATTGAAAGTCGCCTAGAGGGGGGGGGGGGTGAATAGGGCGAAACTGAAATTTACAAATATAAACACAACTACAAGCCGGGTTAGCGTTAGAAATATAATCGAGTCCGCGAGAGAGGGCGCAAAACAAATCGCAAGCAAATAAAGAGTGACCCGCGGATTTGTTTTACCGAGGTTCGGTTCTTGCAAACCTACTCCCCGTTGAGGAGGCCACAAAGGCCGGGTCTCTTTCAACCCTTCCCTCTCTCAAACGATCCCACGGATCGAGTGAGCTTTCTCTTCTCAATCTCTTGGAACACAAAGTTCCCACAAGGACCACCACAAGTTTGGTGTCTCTTGCCTCAATTACAAGTGAGTTTGATCGCAATGAGAGAATCAAGAAAGAAGAAAGCAATCCAAGCGCAAGAGCTCGAAAGGACACAGACAAATCACTCTCTCTAATCACTACGGCGTTGTGTGGAATTTGGAGAGGATTTGATCTCTTTGGTGTGTCTAGAATTGAATGCTAGAGCTCTTGTAGTAGTTGGGAAGTGGAAAACTTGGATGCAATGAATGGTGGGGTGGTTGGGGTATTTATAGCCCCAACCACCAAAAGTGGCCGTTGGGAGGCTGTCTGTTCGATGGCGCACCGGACAGTCCGGTGCACACCGGACATGTCCGGTGCCCTCGCCACGTCATCACTGCCGTTGGATTCTGACCGTTGAAGCTTCTGACTTGTGGGCCCGCCTGGGTGTCCGGTGCACACCGGACATGTACTGTTTACTGTCCGGTGTGCCAGTATGGGCACGCCTGACTTCTGCGCGCGCTGCGCGCGCATTTAATGCGCCGCAGGTAGCCGTTGGCGCCGAATAGCCGTTGCTCCGGAGTTGCACCGGACAGTCCGGTGCACACCGGACATGTCCGGTGAATTATAGCGGACTAGCCGTTGGAGATTCCCGAAGCCGGCGAGTTCCTGAGGCCGCTCCCCCTTGGCGCACCGGACACTGTCCGGTGTACACCGGACAGTCCGGTGAATTATAGCGGAGACGCCTCTGGAAATTCCCGAAGGTGGAGAGTTTGAATTGGAGTCCTCTGGTGCACCGGACATGTCCGGTGGTGCACCGGACACTGTCCGGTGGTGCACCGGACAGTCCGGTGCGCCAGACCAGAGGTGCCTTCGGTTGGCCCTTTGCTCTTTTGTTGAACCCAACTCTTGGTCTTTTTAATGGCTAAGTGTGAACCTTTAACACCTGTATAACTTATACACTAGAGCAAACTAGTTAGTCCAATTGTTTGTGTTGGGCAATTCAACCACCAAAATTATTTAGGAACTAGGTGTAAGCCTAATTCCCTTTCACCTAGCGTCAGCCACCCATCCTCACATGAACGCATCGGACTTCAGCCTATGTCATGGGGCCCCCACTGTCCAGAATCATCATCTCCAACAAACTCGCGCAGCTCATGGACTCGCGGCGGGATTCCCCCTTGCCTGTGCCAACTGGGGTTGTTGGGATTTCCCCACTTCAAGGAAGTTTTAGTTTTTTTTTAAAAAATATTTTCTATCTCTATAGAAGGTCAAATGAAACCACGATCGGGGATGAAAGCCTTATAATTAGCTCTATTTTAGACTGATTCTATTTTATCTGGCAAGATTTTTGTTTCCCTTTCACGCCATACATCTAAACTCCAACAAGGATCCATTTTAGTTATTTTAAATATTTTCTATCCCCATCCGAGGTTAGATGAAACTAGGATGGGGAATAAAAGCCTTACAACTCTATTTTAGACTCATCCTATTTTACCCAACAACGTTATTGTTTCCCTTTCACACCTTACATCTAAACTCTAATAAGGATCCATTTCTATTTTGACTATTTTAATTTATTTTGCGGTCTACTTTCTTTTTCGAACTAAATCTTTTTCTCCACTTTCTTTTCCCTTTGTTCTTCACCTCTACAACACTCTTATAATTTAAACCCTAATCTGCTACGACATTGCCCTCGTTCCATCCTACTATCCCACGTCGGTCTCTAGTAACTCCAAGCGCTAGATTTGTCACCACTAGCAAATCGATAAATCGTCATTGGACAGTTGATCTCCCCCCCTCGCCTCAACCCTACATAACAATCCATATATCAACACCGGTGTCACTACCGACTCACCTCTCCATCCGCCTATCGCCGCCTCCTTTGAGTATCCATCTATCCTCCATTGAATCCATGCCCCAAACCACCCTAGTATCCTAACTCTAACGTCGCTAAAGCAAAACATTGCAAGAGATGGAGAATATGGGCCCAAGCTCGCCGGGGATGGGGAAAAGGACATTGGATCTCACGGGGAGATAGGGAACTACAAGTTGGAGAAGGGAGCAAAAAATTTGGATGCAAGTTCACTTCAAAATACCAAGGTATCTTATCTCGTTTCGTTTCTTTATCCATAGAGGTGGTCAAATGACATGCGAAAATGTGTGGCTAGGTATTGAAAGAATTTCAAGAATTTATTTCCACGCATATTTTTGTCTAGTGAAGATTTTTAAGTTGACTTTAGTCTTCCGAGTGTCCATTTTAGTGGAGCATGTGGGGAACTGTTTGTTATATTGGCGAAGGAATTAGGTTTGGACTCAGCAAATCGTGTTATGTATATTACTGATGATGCACTAGTGTATTATTTCAAATACTTCAATAGAAATTGCCAATAGATTGGCAAAGATGAATTTAGATAAAACTTTCTTTGTTTTCAAAAAGGAAATGTGTTTCTCCTACTTTAGACCTTAAAAATTAGAGACAACGAACAATCTGTGCATCACTTTATGAAATGCTATCCTTTTCTGTTAGACATACTACCATAAAAGTAGTAATAAGACGTATCCAATCCAATGGGCAGGGTAGGCCCTGATATATTGCTTTGATTTTGGTCTCTTGAGTGCATCCTTATATTTGGTTCACATCATGAGATGACGTCTTATTGCACAGTAGACGAAGGAATCTTAAGCACGCTAATCATCAACACCATGTCCATTCCAACAGGAACTAAAGGCAAAAAAGGCTAAGCTTGCCCACTAGCGATTGGATCCCGACCACCACTAGCTTCTTTGAGCCAATCTATTGTTCCAACTCCAGTTTTAAGGGTACGACTGCCAGACGTACATATAGCGTGCAAAAAATGTTTTCACCATAAAATGCAGTGTTTATAGGGTAGAGATCGAAATACAAGAGATGGATGAGTAAGCTGTTGAATATAGCCTAAGTAAATTGGCAGAATATTTTTCTTGTGCAGTTTTGGCAGTATGACGTAGCATAAGAAAAAAAGCTCGAGGCTCGCGAGCCAGCTCGAGCTCGGAGCGGCTTGGCTCACGAGCCTCGCCTCGCCTGTTTTTCGAGCTCGTCGAAAGAGCGAGCCGAGCCGGCTCGCGAGCTGTGCAAAATTAATTAATCTATAAAATAATAATGAATATTGGGCCAAGCCGACTTGCGAGCTGTGCCAAATTAATTAATCTATAAAATAACAATGGATATTGAGTGATTCTATGGATAGTATGGTCGTTTCTTAGCTTTTGATGAAGAATTTATTATATTTCATAATTTAGATTACTCATAATATTGAATTATGATATCATATTCCACATTTATGTATTTTTAAATCTCTATTACTCTATAAAAAGGTAACATGGGCGTCCACACCAGGCTTCACCATGCCTCCACCCCCTCACGCCACGGCCGCCATTCCAGGACCATCCTTGGATTCCGCTCGAGAGTCCTTGCCCCACATGCTGCCATTCACGGACTGAACGTAGATGGAAGACGAAGCCTCCAGTCCGCGTCTCTTTGTCCCGAGATCTCGCGCCCGCGCCGTCGAAGGAAGGCTCGATTCGGGTCTGCGCCTACGCCCGCACTCTCGCCCGCGCCCAAGATGTCGCCCCCTCAACCACCGTTGTCCTCACTTCCTCCCTCCAGCACCTGCTGTCTTTCTCACTCCATGGCGTGGATCGGGATGGTCCTCACGACGGAAGCCACCCGAGACAGCCGCGTGCCCCGACACTCGCTCCCGCCTTGCCCGCTCGATCTAACGCGGGTTTATTTGTTTTCGCGTCGATTAGGTGATTAGGTGGTGTGCGGCTCGATCTAACGCGACTTTGTTTGTTTATCGGTGCAGCTCACTGGCACACAGTACGCATCGTCATTGGACTTGCTCTGGCTCTTCGCCTACAACACCCTTAATGACTACAAGAGTAAGATCATGGCATGCGCCTTTGCAATTCTTACAATGTTTAGATCTTTGCAGCTTTGCATTTGTTGTTGTGCGTCTTGGTGTATGCATTCATTGCTGCCACTGCCCAAGGCTTCATGTTCGTGTTGCGCCACTGGCTAAGCTCTAGCGCTATGGTGGCGGCCTTTGCCACAAGTCTGGCCCTGGCGAGCCCTCTTCGTCTCGCCGCCACGACAACAGCGGGGCACCTCGTCCGCCAGTGGCCGGGCCAAGGCAGGGGATTCCTATGCAATTTCTGTGGCTATGCTGGTTTCTCCTCTAATTCTGCTTCAACTTTTGGTTTTTTCTTGGTGCTGTTTCATTAGAGAATATTGTTTTACCATCTAGCTGAGTTGGAAGCCCAATAATATACCAATATTCTTTGTTTTTGCCTTTTAAATATAACAATTCTTCGGTTTGTTGGAACTAACCGGTCAGTGTTTTTTCCATTTAACGTCATTGGACCGTCACGTATGGACCGTCCAATAACAATTCTTCGGGGGACGAGAACGTCGTGGCCACACGTCACAACGTCATTGGACCGTCCCAGCTGCAGGACGCTCCCATGGTTCAGCCGTCATAGCTCACCCCACGTAGACGGTGCCCACATGACCCCTACACTCTAGACATCGACACTCTTGGGGCTAAGGGCAGGGCGGAGGGCCCAGTATGGCTTTTGTATTGCTTGGGCAATACCTTAGCCTAGCCCAAGAAATTAACCACAAGGAAAAAATCGAGTCCTAACCCTAAAGCTTCCTACTCCAACCATTCGGCCCACTCCCAAGCAAGAACGCAGCCGTCGAGACTCCTCTCGCAAGAATGCCTTCACCAGCTCCGTCGCAGCGTTGCCCCATCCGCCTCTGGCCTCCCCCGAGTCATCGACATCGCTTAGGACCACCGAGCTCCTCCTCGCTTAGGACCTCTGACGCCGAGCTCCGCATATTCTACTCCTCGCCACCCAAGCGGCCCAGCACCGCCAGGTCCTCCTCGGCGCCATGTTCCAACGTCTGCCCAGGCACCGAGCGGCGACCGCCGCCGCGCCGAGATACGCCCTCGCTCCCCGCCCGGGCCTAGTACTCTCCTCTGCCCATCCTGCTAGCCGCCCAGAGCAAACCAGCAAGAAGCAACCGAAAGATCTACGACCTCCAAAGATCATTAGTATTAATTAGTATTATTAGTTCATCCGAGAGATTATTAGTTCATTCTAGAACACCCAACCCGATTGATTCTCAGAATATTTTGCTTGGGGGACCATGTTGGTGGCCTTGCTTGCCTGAATTTTTGATCTTTGCAACTGCAAGTGCAAAACTGGATCCAGATGAATTTTATGATGAAATTCTAGCTCTGATTTATCATATTTAGGTGCCAAGATCGTACACTATCGGTATGCCGTTACAGCCACCCTGAAAACTGAAACATCCATCTGGGAGCACCTAGCTAGTTTCACACGCTGAGAACTGAAATGCGATGCGCAACCGAACAATGTGTTTAGCTCATTCTTCCACAACAGCTACTCACCAACCGTGTAAGTGCAAGTGTAGATGTGTACAACAACTTTTCACCGGTTAGAATTAGACTCAACTGAAGGTTTTACTTGTTTCACAATTTTTATTTCAATTTATTATTATTAGTTCATTTTCTCTTTTTCCAGATTTTATTCGCTATATAACATTTGGATGTAAATATATTATGATCGCCATGACTCTTGTTCATCACTTATTTTATAGTTATGAACTGCTTTAGATTGTGTTATGTTTTTTTATTATTACTTTAACAATACCTTAATTTTAGTTCATCCTCCACCACTGGCCAAGGGCAAGGGTAAGACTAGGAGGAAGTGAGTCTGGCTATGTGTGGACTGTGATCTGAAATATGTGAACTGCGTATGGACTATTTGTTAGTATTGGACTATTTGTGACATGGACGATATGGACTATGTACTTATTGTGATGTAAACTCTGTGGACTTTGTGATATTCTATGCTTTTGTGATGTGTTATGTGGTGAAATGTGGCGATATATTATATATGTGATTATTGCAAAAGTGGTTGTTAATAAAACAAGGGAAACTCTTGCGATTTTTTTCTGAATTGGAAAAAAACATGACAATGGAGTAGAAACATTATGAATCTGAAACATTATGGTTATGAAACATTTTGAATATAAAAGTAAATCATCATCAGAGTCGTCCGTCATGTAATCCTCAATGGCAACGTGTTCCACTAGCTTGATTGTCCTGCATCACCCTCTTCTGTCTTTCTCTTGTAATGAGTGGCTTCTACTTCATCTGCATCCTAGGAGAATAGCTTGCCTCAGCCTCCGCTTCGTCACACTTCTGCTTGTAATAAGCAGCCTCTGCTTATTCGACAACCTGAGACATAAACTCCTCCTCCTCCTCTTGTGTATGTAATCCTACCTCAGCTAGCATGATGAGCTCACTCAACCTTGATGCGTCGTCCTCCTCTTCCCCATTTAATCCAGCCTTAGCGAGCACGATGAGCTCACTCAACCTTGATGAGTCATCCTTCTCCTCCATCAGCTCCATCATCGCTATTTTTTGCTGAACGTATCTTGCACGAGCCTCGTCTGCGATATATTTCCCAGCGCATCCATTCTCTGCAAATATAATGGGACAAATAAGTTAGAAAAGACAAGATAAATACAATGTACAAGCAAAACCAACACGTCCTTTTCGCACTTACTTGCACTCAGACGACCAGCAAGATTCCTCAACATCTGTTTCTCGGCTCTAGCCGCCTCCATTTCCATTGCCTCCTGTGCTCTCTTCTCGTTTGCCGTCTTCAATCTCCTCCGGTCAACACGCATCGGGCTGTGATAACCCATTGATTTTGCGAACCTACACATCTCCTGTCTACGATCTTTAATGTAGGAATCGACGAGCTGAGATCCACAACACATCTTCTGTCCCATGAGTCTCTTCGACTTTATTGTATGTATCACTTCTTCTTTGTCGACATATCTCTCCCAAATGCATTTTCTTGTATTCTACACACAAAAAATAAGTAAGTACAGATGCAATATTACAGCTCATGCAATAAAAAACAAATACAAACCTCATCGTAATCTACCATATGTCCACAAAAATAGCCCACACCAAACTTGGAAGGAACTAGTCCTTTCTTAGCTTCAATACCATATTTGCAGAGTACAGGATCGGACTTCAACTCTTCCACCCACTCATTCTTTTTCTTCTCCTTTGCCTCTGGATTAGGCCAATGGGACTTAGGACCATACAATCACTCTCTGAAAATACACTTACACCCACCGTATGACTGTAGGAGAATAAATTAGTAAATTTGTGCAAAAAATAACAAAATTTTGGATATTTGTTATGCACTCACATAATTAATGTTGAGACACACGAAGTACTTCGCAGTGTCCTCACATATCACATCACGATCTCCACAATCACACCGAGGCAGAGACTCCAGTTGTCTTTCTGTGGCTAAGTTCTTCTCACCCGTCATCGATGGCAGGTTCGGGGGAGGAGGCACCTAACGATTGAAACGCTCATGTGTATTCCTTCCGCACAACCAATTAGCGAAAAGGAGATATCGAGGGTCAAATTTATCAAGACCGTCGATCCACCGGAAAAACACCCCAAGTGATCCTACAGGAATGGAACGAAGCATTAGTACACATCTAGTAAACACCAATAACACAGAAGTCATAAGCTATATACGTTAAAACTGCGACAAGTATAGAAGCAGCGAGCAACCGTGTCTGGATATTTGGATTGACATACCCAAGCCGGTCTACCACAATCACAATTAGGCACAAGAAGATCAGGAGGAACATGAGCATCCTTACTAGATGCATCCTGATATAACTCCCGAGGACGACCTCACTTCTGCCACAACAACTCCCAATACTTTTCTTTCATCTAAGAAAACAATTATATATTAACACAACTATATAGAAATAGCAGAAATGATTTTAACTTATAAATACATCTTTCACAAACTATCTAACAAACCAGTCATCATATGAACCATATATCCTAGGAATCATAACTAATAGCAATATGCGCACCAATCAAAACTAATTGATCGAAACCATACAATGCAATATACGTAACAAACAAATCAGTGAGACACCATACCTTTGTCTTCAAGATATAAGGATCAATTCAAAGTTTTCCAACTCGAATACGAAAATTGGAGCACCTCTCACTGGTATGGAAGTAGATTGAAATGAGGGATTCAAATGGCCGGGCGTAGCTCTCAGCCAGAAAACAGTCGATTTATAGGACTTACTAGCTCGGCGCCAATATATATGGCATCGAGCTAGGTGCCACGTCGGCCTTCGCGTCAGCCCTCGCCGCCAGCAAGGCACATACCTCGACGCTAGAGCCTGTGACGCTGAGACGTCTTACCTCGGCGCCATTGGCCCTGGCGTCGAGTAAAGGGTCCAAAAAAGAATTAAGTCGTCCGGTGGTCTAAACATGATTTTTTTCAAAAAATACCAAAATACAAAAAATTCGGGCGTACTGGTCGGCTTCTAGCAGACAAGCCTCAAAGGCTCAAACTACGACGAGACATTTAGGCCCTCTCTGGAACAAAGGAAAAATAGAGGAATTTTAGAGGATTGAAATCATATAGGAAATTTTTCTATGTAGCTCTTTGGAACAAATGATTGAGTTACTACAAATCCTATATAATTCCTATAGAATTGCTCATTGTAGCGAGATTTTGGAGAATTTCTAACAAGAGGTCCAACCTCTTGGAAACTTTCCTTTGTGTCTATCTCTTCCCTTTAATTCATGTGTTCTTCGTATGTTACTTCCAAACACTCTATTTAGTAATTTTCAATATGTTTAATTTCTATAGAATTGTGATTGTCATGCAACTTTTTTCCTATGTTTTTTCTACTCTTGCATTTTACTAATCCTGCGTTCCAAGGGGGGCTTAGCCTAGTTGTCAACGATCCGTGCCGTCACTGCCTTGCGAGCGTGATGTGCAATTGTTTGGCAGGACGTAGGCAGTAGGAGTGTAGGACACGTTCTTTTCGTTTCACAATGACAATTGTTCTAGGACTTGAGGATACCAATGCTATTCGTAAATGATCAAATTAACCCTATAAAAAGTTATCATACAATATCTTTACTTATGAGTATCGGGGGCCACTAATACTGAGAAACCCTATATAGACGGTTGTGAACCCATTTGTAATGAAGTTTTTCAGAACCGCTAGTACTAGGGTCAGTAGAAAATAATATTTGTACAAGCGGTTAATTGAGAACCGCTAGTGAAAATTGATTTCCGCTGGCGAGCGAGGTAATAAAACCGTCAGCGAAAATCTTTTCTAGGAAACAAAAATATGTTTTAAAAATATCAAAAAAATATTTTAAGTTAGGGGAGGCCTCAACCCAACCCAAGCCCCGCTCGCTCGTCGCAGCATTTTTTGTGGCTACACGGTCCCTGGGAATCGAACCCACCACACCTGTCACGCTCATGCGTAGCCCTCTCTACCACTTTGCCTATAACTTACTTCGATTCTATATTGCGGTTTTGTTGCTCACTTATTAGAATAATTCAAGTATAAATTGACCATTTGAGGCTGTAAATGAATTCAAACAAAAAGTTTTCAACTACAAAGTTTTATAACTTTTGAAGTTCTAGAACTTTAATTTTGGTACTTTTCCATCTGAGTTCGTTTGCAGAATTTACATTTTAAATTTAACAAATTTAGATGCAATTTTTTATAGCCAAAATGATTTTAAATAAAAAATTTGTCAACTACAAAGTTTCATTACTTTTAGAGATCTACAACTTTTATGTTAGTGGTTTTTTCATAAGAGGACATTTGGAAAACTCAAACAATTAAGGATAAAAATGATTTCAAGTGGTTACTTCTTAAAAAAAACCACCAATAAAAATAGCATCGACGCTTGATAACTAAAACCGTCTGTAAAAATTAAACCCCATCGTAAGCTTTGAGCTCTTTTCTACTAGTGGGGTGGACATGATAACTGGTTAGTCTATAGTGTCTTTCTCCGACAAAATTGAATACTCCTTCCGTTCCAATTTATAATTCATTTAACTTTTTAACTTTAAATTTGACCGGCCCGTCTTATTAAAATTTATTATTATTATTTACTGTGATATCGTTTACCATATTTTAATTAAGTGTGCCTTTAATTTTTTTTTTGTTTTTTTGCAAAAGAAATTGTTAGACTACCCGTCTAGGATTCTAGGGTTTGGGGTGTTCCCCGTGTAATTACCGTCTCACCCCTCACTGTAATGGGTCTGGCCCAGTTACTAAGTCTATTAATACTACTCCTCATCCCTGGTTAGGGGCATGGTTTCGTATTCCAACATGGTATCAGATTAGATTTAGGTTTAGGTCTTGTCCAACAGCAGCTACAGCCGCCAGGGACTTCTCCTCGCCCTGCAGCCACCGCCGGCCCCCAGCCGCCGGCCTTCCTCCCGCCGCCGGCCTCTCCTCTCTCTCCCTCCATCCCAGCCGCCGGCGCCTCCTCCCCCTCCCTCCCTGCCCAGCTGCCGGCGCCTCCTCCCTCTCCCTCTGCGCAGGCACGCCGCCCGCGCCTCCTGCTGCCTGCGCGCCCTGTTGGCGTCGTGCTCGCGCAGCACGCGCGCCCGCGCCCTCCTCCCCCTTCGCCGCCGTCGCCAGCAGCCCTCTGCTGCCCGCCGCCGCGCCCTCTGACCCATGGCGGACCTCCCCCGGACGCGCACACCGCCGGCCTGGCGCACCTGCCCCTGGCCACGGGCCTGGGCGCGGCCCCCGCTTCCCTGGCCGCCGGCATCGCCTCCCTGGGCCTCCCTGCTGCCGGCCAGACCCACCCCATGGGCCCCGGCCGCTCCCTGGCAGATGCCGAGGCTCCCTACATCGTCGGCCTCAGGCCCCTCCGCGACGTCTCTTCCCCGGCCCTCCGTCGAGGCTCTCCACCGGGGTTTCCTGCCCTCGCGGCACCCCCCCCGGTACCGACTCCACACTCGGCGACACCCTCGCTACGATCCAGGCGGCTGTGACGGCCTCGCGGGAGCGCGAGCGCGCCGCCTCCCTCGCCCTGGAGCGTGAGCGTGCCCTGGGTGCCGCTCTGACCACCCAGATGGCCACCACGCAGCGCCTCCTCGGCCGCCCGCCGGTCGCCTCTGTGGAACCCCCGGAGGACCCCCTCGCCTCTTACCTCGACGTCGACCTCATCGCTGCTCTCCATGCTCAAGCCGCAGGTCTGCACAACATCCGGGCTCTCGTGTCCGTGGTGTTGGATCCGACGTCTCCCCACTACCCCCGTTGGCGAGGACAGGTCCTTCTCACGCTGCGGAGGTTCGTCCTCGACGACCACGTCCTCATCGACCACGACGCTTCGCCGCCTCGCTCCTGGTGCCTCATGGACAGCGTTGTCCTCTCGTGGCTCCACGGCACCATCACCGTTGACCTCCAGGACATCATCCGCGACCAGGCGGACACTGCGCGCCAGGCGTGGCTCGCTCTCGAGGACCAGTTCCTCGGGAATCGGGATGCGCGGGCGCTCCACCTCAACGCGCAGTTCCACCTATTCTCTCAGGGGGACCTCTCCGTGGGAGAATACTGCCGCCAGATGAAGGGTCTGGCTGACTCTCTCCGCGATCTCGGCGAGCCAGTTGTCGATCGTACCCTGGTGCTGAACCTCCTGCGTGGCCTCAGCCCTCGCTACAGCCACCTGAAGGCTCTCATCAAGCGGAGCGTGCCCTTCCCCACCTTCCACGCCGTGCGGAACGAGCTTCTCCTTGAGGAGCTCACCATGGCGAATGAGGCACCTACTCCTGCCTCGGCTCTTTACAGCGCTCCTACTAGTGGTCTGCCGACTTTAGGGGGCCAGGCCACCCGTCCTCCGTCGACCGGGGCTCCTACCCGCCCTCCACCCGCCGTCCCGGCGGCCCCTCGTCCGACTTCCACGACCGACGGGGGTCGTCGCTCCCGCAAGGGCGGCCGTGGGGGTGGCGGCTCCTCTCGTGGTGGTCCCTCCGGCCGGGGTGGCGGCCACGCGTGGCCGTCATTCTACAACCCCTGGACCGAGACCATCGCCATGTGGCCGGGCCAGGCACCGAGTGCCTCCCGTCCTCCGGCGCTGGCCCTCCTGACTGCACCTCACTACGGCACGCCTCCTTACGGTGTACCCGTCGTGCCCCAAGCTCCGCCCGCGCTCCTGCCCCCGGGGACCCACACCTCGACGCCTTGGTCTCCGCCGGCCGGTGGTTGGGACAACGCCTCCCTCGCTGCTGCCTTCAGCACCATGGCGATGACCCCACCCCCTCCGACTGGGTGATCGACTCCGGTGCCTCGTACCACACCACTCCCACGACAGGCACGCTCTCTCCCTCTCATCCCCCCTCCCCTCTCACCCATCCTCGATCGTCGTTGGAAACGGTTCCACTCTGCCAGTCACCTCAGTAGGTGCCTCGGTTCTCCCTGGGCCGTTTTACCTCAACGATGTTCTCGTAGCTCCCCACATCACTCACAATCTTCTTTCTGTTCATCGATTCACCACTGACAACTCCTGTTCCATTGAGTTTGACCCCTCTGGTTTTTCTGTGAAGGATCTGGCCACCAGGACCCTTCTCCCCCGCTGTGACAGCTCGGGGCCGCTCTACACGCTCCAGCCCTCCACCGCCCGCGTGTCTCCACCCCCTTGTCCTGGTCTCCACTACCTCCTCCACCACATGACATCGTCGTCTCGGCCATCCTGGACCCGACGTCGTGACCAAGATTACCAGTAGTCTAGATCCTTCATGTAGTAGGGGACATTTTGAGGGTCTCTGTCATGCTTGTCAGTTAGGCCGACATACTCGTCTCCCATTTACTACTTCTTCTTCTCGGGCTGAGCAGGCTTTTGACCTGGTTCACTGTGATCTTTGGACCTCCCCTGTACTCAGTCTTTCTGGTTATAAATACTATTTGGTGATTTTGGATGATTTTTCCCATTTTCTCTGGACCTTCCCGCTTCGGTTGAAGTCGGACACATTCACCACCCTCACACACTTCTTCACCTGGGTATCCACTCAGTTTCGTCGCCCGGTCCGTGCTCTGCAGTGTGATAATGGCCGCGAGTTCGATAACAACGCCTCTCACTCTTTCTTCCTCACTCATGGCGTCCAGTTGCGTCTCTCGTGCCCCTACACCTCTGCACAGAACGGCCGAGCCGAACGCATGATCCGCACCACCACTAATATGCTCTGTTGCCTCCTCTTCCAGGCGTATCTCCCTGCCAGCTACTGGGCAGAGGCCCTGCACACTGCCACCCACCTCCTCAACCGTCTTCCCTCGAAGGCGGTGCGCCACCCTACCCCTCACTTCGCCCTATACGACACAACCCCTTCCTATGACCACCTTCGCGTGTTCGGTTGTGCCTGCTACCCTAACACTTCCGCTACCGCTCCACATAAGCTTTCTCCTCGCTCCACCCGTTGTCTATTCCTTGGCTACTCCCCTGACCACAAGGGGTACCGGTGTCTGGACCTCACCTCCCACCGCATCATCATCTCTCGTCACATCATCTTCGACGAAGATGTGTTTCCCCTTGCTGGCTCCACCCCACCCACCGATCTTGACTCCCTCCTCGAGTCCGATCTGATTCCTCCCCCACCTCCGGCTCCCCGTCTTGCGCCGTTACCTGCTCCTCGTGCGGCCACTACGACCTCTTCCGCGCCACGCGCGGCCCCGTCGACCCCGCCTGCGCCACGCGCGGACCCGTCGACTCCGGCTCGCTTCGCCAACCCCGCACTCGTCTACCATCGCCGCGGCCACACCACTACCTCGGCGCCCCCCTACTCGGTCCCGTCGACGAGCGCGACCCGGTTCGCCGACCCCGCCGTCGTCTATCACTGCCGCGAGCCGGCCCCACCAGCCGCTCTCGACGTTCCGGCGGTTCGCTCCGAGTCGTCCGTTTACCACCCGGTCGCCATCCACCGCGACCCCGGGCACGTCCACCCGATGGTGACTCGGCGCGCTGCTGGCGTTCTCCGCCCCATCGACCGGCTAATCCTGGCAGCTGCTACGTCTAGCACTCCACCCGACGCTTCCCCGGTGCCCTCCTCCGTTCGCACTGCCCTCGCCGACCCACATTGGCGTCGTGCTATGGAGGAGGAGTACGCGGCCCTCTTGGCCAACCACACCTGGGACCTGGTGCCGCGTCCACCAGGCACCAACGTGGTCACCGGCAAGTGGCTATTTCGCCACAAGCTGACCTCGGACGGCTCCCTCGACCGCTACAAGGCCCGTTGGGTCCTTCGGGGCTTCACCCAGCGTCCTAGAGTGGACAACGACGAGACCTTCAGCCCTGTCGTCAAGTTCGCCACTGTTCGCACCGTCCTCTCCCTCGCCCTCTCCCGCGACTGGGCGATCCATCAGCTCGATGTCAAGAATGCCTTCCTCCATGACACTCTGACGGAGACTGTCTACTGCAGCCAGCCCACCGGCTTCGTCGACGCTGACCGTCCGGATCTGGTTTGCCGGCTGAATAGGTCCCTGTACGGCCTCAAGCAGGCGCCACGGGCTTGGTACAGTCGCTTCGCCTCCAACCTGGCCTCCATCGGCTTCGTCGAGGCCAAGTCGGACACGTCCCTGTTCATCTATCGGCGCGGCGACGACACCGTCTACCTCCTGCTCTACGTCGACGACATTGTGCTCACGGCATCCACCGACGACCTTCTACACCGCACGATCGTCGCCCTTCAGTGGGAGTTCGCGATGAAGGACCTGGGGCCCCTACACCACTTCCTCGGCATCACCGCCGAATGTCGGCCTCAGGGTCTCTTCCTCCACCAGCGCCAGTACGCCATCGACATCCTGGAGCGGGCTGGCATGTCTGACTGCAAGCCCTGCTCCACGCCTGTCGACACTCAGGCGAAGCTCTCTGAGGACGACGGACCTCCGGTCGCCGACGCGACGTCATACCAGAGCCTCACCGGCGCGCTCCAGTACCTCACGTTCTCCAGGCCCGACATCGCTTACGCCGTCCAGCAGGTGTGCCTGCATATGCACACTCCGCGGGAGCCCCATCTCACTGCGCTCAAGCGGATTCTGCGCTACCTCCGCGGCTCCCTCGACTACGGCCTCCTACTCCGCCCATCCCCGACGTCGGAGCTCGTGGTCTACACCGACGCTGACTGGGCTGACTGTCCCGACACGCGCCGGTCCACCTCCGGCTACGCCGTGTTCCTGGGCGCCAACCTCGTCTCTTGGGCCGTCAAGAGGCAGCCCGTCGTCTCTCGCTCCAGCGCTGAGGCCGAGTACCGTGCCGTGGCCAACGGTGTGGCAGAGGCCTCCTGGCTGCGCCAGCTCCTCCACGAGCTCCACAGTCCTCTTCAGCGCGCCACTCTCGTCTACTGCGACAACGTCAGTGCGGTCTACCTCTCCACCAACCCCGTGCAGCATCAGCGCACGAAGCACGTAGAGATCGACCTACACTTCGTCCGCGAGCGTGTCGCTGCCGGTGACGTTCGGGTTCTCAGCGTCCCCATCACGCTGCAGTTCGCCGACATCTTCACCAAGGGACTACCATCGAGTGTATTCTTAGACTTTCGATCCAGTCTCAACATCTGTACAGGATAGAGTTGTGACTGCGGGGGGTGTTAGACTACCCGTCTAGGATTCTAGAATTTCCCGTGTAATTACCGTCTCACCCCTCACTGTAATGGGTCTGGCCCAGTTACTAAGTCTATTAATACTACTCCCCATCCCTGGTTAGGGGCATGGGTTCGTATTCCAACAGAAATAAATAAGATGAGCCGAGTAAATTTGGTTCAGAAAGTCAAACAAATTATATAAATTAGGACTGAGTGAGTATACAATGACTCTCTATGCGCAACGAAGATTCTAGTTTTTCAAAGAGTAAATGGATCTCAACATTTGATTAAATATATAAAATAAAGTATTAAATGCTTAATAACTATCTTGAGATGAATTATGAAATGTATTTTTATGATAAACTTATTCAGAAATCAGACATATAAATATTCACAATATTTTCTATAAATCTAGTAAAAAAATATAGTCCAAACACACATTCTATTTGGGAACACAGACACCAGACAGGGAGCAGCAGGCAGATCAGATCCCTTGTTCCCAACTCCCAAGCAACACCGCATCTTCAGCAGAAAGCCATCAGAATGCAATTCCATGTGGGCTGTTGCTCTCCCTCCAAAAGACCAGAACCACTCAAACACTGCTGATCTACATGTTCATGGATTCCAGGCAGCCACCCTTTGCTTTCCAATCACCCCATCCCCATCCATATTGGACAGCAGTCACCCTTTTCCTCAAAATGTACTGGCAGTTTGGTCCAACCAGCAGCATCCTTTATTCACAGCTTCTGTTAGGTTGGCCAGACCCAAGAGCCTCCTGCATGCCCCTGAACTTGTGGGTGCACATATAAATCCTGCAGAACAAGTGAATCATTTGCAGCATGAGTGCCTGTCATTTCGCTGATCAACAGTGTGCATTAATCCAAGAACAGTGATTGCTCTGTCATCCATGTCTTCAAAGTTGGAACTCCATGACTGAAGCTACGTCTTCAATTCAACGGACAAGCCAATTCCAGGTAGGTAGATGAGGATGTTGCACCATCCATGGCAGCAGTACAGACCAAGTGTTCCACATATGTAGAATTACACACATATATAGAGAGATACTAAGGGGCTAAAGGAGTAGCGGTAGTAGAGACATACATCAACACCACACACACACACACACACATGCTCCTACACCTGAAACATTTGCAGGCTCGCATCAGGCATGGATGATGACTTCACTTTCCCCACTCTTCACGCAGGAGGCCAGCTCGTTCCATCAGCGTTCCCCCCGCACCAGCTCGGCCTCGGCGGCTCCCCCTCGCGGTGGTTCCTCGCCACCGTTGCTGGGGAGGAGGAAGAAGAGGAGGAGGAGGAGGAGGAGAAGATGGACATGCTGTGGGAGGACTTCAACGAGGAGCTCGCCAGCGTGCCGCCGCTGTGCCCGCTGAGCCCTGTGATCAACAAGGAACGGTTGGCGATGAGCTGGCTCGACCTCGACGACGACGACAAGATGGTCGTCGTCGATCTGGAGAAGCACTGCAAGGGCAAACATCCCCACCACCCACAGGACGGCAGGGTGGTCCGGCGCCGGAAGTGGAGCCTCATGCTGATGCTCAGGCTCCTCAAGAAGCTGTTCCTCGTCAACAAGTCCAGGAACCCGAGGACTGCGCCCATCTGATCTCATCTGATCTGATCGTTCCAAGAAATCAGTGGCGGATGAGATGAGTGACACAAAACATAGTAGTGTGTGTGTGTGTGTGATCGTACAATGCTCTATACAAGTTTTAAGTTCACTTGATGTTTCTCTGTCAGAGTTTACTTGATGTCCCTCTTCAAAGTTGCGTTTTTCTTGCTATCGATAACACTATCCTAACTACCTGTGTCTGAAACCGATACATTGTTTGTTGTTCTTTTGATGATCCAAGTGCAGCAGCATTGTTCATCAACAAGAGCATGCAGAACCAAATTCTGCATGGAAGAAGTCTGAAACGTTTGTCAGTTTGAACTGTTGGAACTTGATATGTATACTGGTCAACTCCAGTTACTGCCAGGAATTGGATGCCACATACACTGGATACCATCCTGAGCTCAACTCAGCCGTGGCGAAATGGCTCTGTCCGTACGATTCCTTGAGTGCAATGCCAATCAGCTGGCAACGAGATATGTGCCTTTGCCATCAAGAACCTACCGAAATGAAGGGGCCATTAACTGCAGAATGAGGCCAAAGCTTTTCTGGTGGTTGCACCAACACCATCTCCGTGGCGCAAAATGGGATGCCAATCCAAGTCCCCCAGCCTCATGAACAGAACAGCACGCTGAAAAAAATTGCAGCCGACAAGAGGCCGCGATCAGAGTACCATCTCTCTCTCTCTCTCAGCATTATTATTATTAGTGATCTACCTCATCTATCACTAATCTTAATCCGGCTCGCCTAACCACACCATGATCAACGAACAGTGTCACTGACACATCGCAACCAACAGGAAGCCGCGATCAGAGTAGAGAGTACCATATCTCCGGCCATTAGTGGTCTAAATGCCCTGCCTCATCCATCATTAATCTTAATCCGGCTTGCCTAATCGCCCCCACATGATCGATGAACAGCTGTAGGAGCAGTACAGTGTACACCTCTCTGCCCCTTAATTTTGTTGAAGTCGGTTCTCCGGGTGACAGTGACACTGACAGGGAGCTTCTTCCTCGTCCTTGGGAAGTACTGCTAGAATCCGCCGCACTGGCTTGTAAATGATTCTACATTTCTACGAGGAGACACCCTGACCAACTCTGGCAAAATTGGTGCTAGTACCTTTGCTGATTTCTTTACGTACCGTAAAAACGCTTGGTCGCCAAGAACAACCATAAGATGACTCTATTAACGGTAACATCAAAAGGCCATTCTCATGTTGTTAACCGGCAGACTGAATCATTGGGCAATGATTGGATTAGATCCCAGCTAACCAGCTTCATCAGATGCCACACGATCAGCTTAGCTGTTGCTCGTGTCTCACACTCGTACTTATCGCCAGTACGTACTGCAAAAGGGGGGGGGGGGGGGGGGGGGGGGTGATGAATTGAGTAGAAAGGAATTAAAGGGAGGCCTCATCAGCGGAGCTGAGCTGCCGAGCCTGACTGAGAGACCTCAGCGCGTGGTCTTGTTCTTGTGCCCATCTGCAGCGAGCCATCGACCAACAGAAAACAGAGTGAAGCAACACGAGTGAAGCAACACGGAGGTGGAGTGGAGGGCCAAGACAAGAGCATGCATTTGACATGGATGCAGCAACCGACATGGAGAGCAGGTTGGTCTCGACAGCAGCAACTGGTTGTGCATGTTTTGTGCCTGTCAGCTTCGCTGTTGTAACCAACAAAAAAAATCTTATTTCACATGAAAAAAATATTGCGCTGAAATCAAATCTCTATTATATAAATCACGGTTCCACGGTCGGCGAACGTCATCCTTGTCCTTCATAAGCGGTTCCAGCCATTTGATATTGGGTATTAAAAATTCAAAAGATTAAAGAAATTAGTGCTCTAACACTATTTTATGTAATACATTATTGACAAATTACTATAGACTACCTAAAACTTGAGTATTTAATGAATACCTATAAAACCCCATGGGCCCGCCTCTGTTCTTCCCATTTTATACGAAATAAAGTAACATTACGCATGAGTGGAGGTTGGAACTCTGGCTGTTGGCTCCACTGGCACCCACCTATTAAAATAAAATCTATTCATGTAATATATAGAAATCCTAGTAATATAGGGACATATTTCTAATAGAAACAGTGTTATTGCTGCTGTGCTATTTAGGATTCTAGGATGCCTGGGCTGCTATCTCACAGATGATACAAGAAAACACCAGCGATTGAGAAAAGCATGGCCTCACGATAGAAACAGTTTAGCAACAGTTGCCAGAAAGCAACCAAGCGATGGCTAGACAATTTCATTCATAAAGCAACCAGGTTTTCTTTTTGGTCGAGGCTTCTGTTTCACCCCAAGACCCAGATGTTCGCAACTACCGCTCCACCAGCCAAGGCAAAAGCGAAACTGATCAGATAAATCGCGACAGCTCTCCTGTTTTTGTACCCCTAAGTAAAGTTTCTGCCATAAACCGCAAGAAGAAGAAGAAAAAAAATCAATGGGGACAACAATAATGTTCATGTAGCGAATCATCACGCCGACGGCTGCAAGTTCACAGCGATATCAGTTAAGCAAACACACCAGTCACCAGGGTTCCAACTTCCAACCAAAATATGGGCACGATTAAAGCCAGCTAATTGGACTGCTGCAACTGTAATTTATAAACATTGTATAAACAGTAGAAACCGGTACGAATTAAATCTAAGCGAACATAGACTAATAGACTCCTCTGTTCATAGTCAGTTATTTATTCCGGGAAATTATTAGCATCTCTCTCTCTTGAACGAGCACCGAATTCCATTCCAGCATTGTGAATGACCAACCGGTCTTCTTGTTATTCTCTAGTAGCCGCAGATCGACAGGAAAGCCGCAAGCCTAGTCCTTGTTGCTGGCGCGCAGGAGCGGGGTAATTTCCGGGACGACCCTGTATATGTGCACCCGCATGTTGTCCTCCTCGAAGAGCTCGAAGACGCAGACGTCGGACTTCTCCAGGTTGTTCCCCAGAGCGAACCTACCCCAGCCGCCACCGAAGGAGCCGGCGGCGCGGTCGCCGTAGTAGACGTAGCTGACGTCCCACGGCTTCCCCATCGGGTCCCAGAGCGTCATCTTCTTGCTCGTGCGGGGGAGCGACTCCCTGACGAACTCGCAGGCGATGTTCTGAAACACAGTAGCGGCCAGAGAAGCAATGGAGGAGATGTGTTTGTTGAGCAGGCCAATGGAATGGAAGTGTGGGAAATAGTTGACGTTGTTATACCATGAAAAATCCCACGTAGACATAAGACTCGATCATTATCTGCATGGTGAAAGGGTGCTTCGACTTGAACTCCATTGCCTTTCTGAGAGCAAGGCACTTCTCTTCTTCGGTTACTCGGCGCCTTTGGGATATTACAACTGGTGCTTTGGTGGTCCTCAGAAGGACTGGAAATAGCACCAATTTATTCACAGTTGTCATACAATACAATCCAAAGGAACTGAGTCGAGATTAACGATAATGATGACAGTTTCACTGCAATAGAATTGTTCAGTGAAGACGAAGCAAAAAAAAAAACTTACATTTACCGCTCCTAGGCACGTTCTTGTCTCTGATCTGAGTCTTGTTGAAAGTCTTGGATTCGTCTAACAAACTGAAGGTGGGATCTGTGGCATGAATGCAAAAGGTTGACTTGATGAGAAAGTACATGGACGGTAATGGTTACGGTTTCTGAATGAATCATAGCTAGAAAAAGTAGTGCTGGTTTCTCAAGAGTGCTCAGCTGGGACTGCAATCGTGTTCCTAACATAATAGAGCAGTTATTTTTATTTATGCCAAAAAAATGACAGGAGTCGGCAAAATCTTAGCCGACAAAGAGCTAAGATTTTGTCAATGAAACACGCTATAGAATAACTCCACTATTAACTATCAGTCATTTGCAAAGATGTCAACACTCAACAGTGAACCAACAAAACAGCGAGAAACAAAAAAAAAACAGATTATTTTTCATTCTTTCAATAAATCAAGGCTCTTGTCTTGTATCATTCTTACTGTGAACAATCATCGACACATCCTTTGAAGTGGCAGCTTGAGGCCTCCTTTTACCAGCTTTCTTCGCGAGGGCAGAGTGCTTCTTTGGCGCACTGGCATCTGCCGGGAGATCACTCGTCGTCGCTCTCGCTCTCTTCCCTGTCACTCCACGGCCCTCTTCTCTAAGAACAAGTGACATCTCAGAGGCGCCGCCAGCGCCACCACTCGTCGCTCCTGTTCTCCTCCCTGTCGCTCCTCCATCGCCCTCTTCCGCGGGCAGAAGCGACACCTCGGAGCTGGTGTCGCCGCCTGCGTCCACGTCCCCTCGGACGCCGACGCCTTCGCCATCTTCGAGCTTGACGGCCGCGCCGCCGTTCGCAGTAGGCCTCGCGTCCAGGGCTGCCGGGTCGATGACGCCTGACGACGAGAACACCGCCACGGAGAACTGGGCGGGCCCGTCGCGCGTGAAGACCAGGAAGTGGCCTAGCCTGAGGGAGTGGTCCGTGACGAACTCCTTCCAGCCCTGGTCGAAGCACCACGCGGCCTCCGACTCGGACTCTGAAGCGAGCGCTGCCTGCCATCTGTTGCCGCTCGGGCCTCTCAGGGAAACTGCTCCGGTTGGCTGCTGCTCCTTGAGGTGCTGGTTGAACATGGGTGGGATTCTCTGCGCAGGGATCAACAAACGTATTTCTGAAGCTGATAGTTTACTTTGCC
This sequence comes from Zea mays, assembly GCF_902167145.1. Lineage (NCBI taxonomy): Eukaryota > Viridiplantae > Streptophyta > Magnoliopsida > Poales > Poaceae > Zea > Zea mays. The sequence goes on from NC_050099.1 coordinate 16,069,275, forward strand.
TCCAGAATGCACAGATGAACTGACAGACAATGAGGCGAGCGCTACATGCGTGATGAGATTTCATAAAAAAAAGGCAGTGATGTATGGAATGTATGCAAATCTTAGCCAGTAAGCCATGAGATGAAACGATAGTGAAAAAATGCTACACGCAAGTGTCCAATTCCATGTGGCATTTGGTGCGTGCTTGCCAAATCAGACACCGGCACATGACAAGCAGTCGGCGGATAGATCATTAGTAGGAAAACAAAAGGTAACTCGGCAGGGGAGGAAAAGGGGGGGGGGGGGGGGGGGGGGATTGAAATTCACATTTTCTTTGCTGAGCATCACAATCGCAAGAAACAGGATCCAGATTTCTAACAACCAGACACACTATTTGTTTGTGGGGGAAAATAAACTGCTACCGGAAGCGATATCACAGTAGTCCACGCATTGATTCGCGGATTAATTAAACCAAAACAGGGGGGATGGGTGGGCGTGAAGATGCGCACCAGCCGCTCCGTGGACTGCTCGGGGAAGAAGACCTTGAAGAACTGCGGGCAGACGTTGGCCTTCGTCTTCGCCTTCTCCTTGTGCTTGTCGTTCTCCTTGCCCTCTTCCCTGACCTCCTTCTCCTTGGCTGGCTCCTTCCCCTCTCCGCCCGTCTCCGTCTCCTTCTCCTTCCCGGCCTTGCGCCTCATCTGCCTCTCCTTCGCCGCCGGCTCCCTGCCGGCCTCCCTCGCCTCCTTCTCCTTCCTAGCTTCTTTCTCCTTCTGCTTGGTGCTCTCCCTCCCCTTCACCAGCGCGGCGGCCGAGCTGGCGCTCACCTGCTGCCTCTTGCGGCCCCTCATCGCCGGCTTCTCGGCAGAGCAAGGAGGAGGAGCAGCGGTAGAATGGATTCAATGATTATTGATTCACGCGGGGCGAGGCAGCAGCCAGCAGGCAGCAGACGCGGTAAATAGACTGACTGTTGACAGTTATCACTGGCTGTGCCTGCCTTTCTCGGAGTTTGGAGCAGCGTCCAAACAAACTCCTCGTCCTCCTCTCTCTCTCTCTCTCTCCTCTCCTCTTTCTGGAGCCTGGACGGCTGGACCTGGACCCTCCGTGGGTTTAAGGAATGGTTGCTGGAGGCTAGAGGGGCCAGCCTTTTTTCACGAAAACAGGGGAGAATGGATGGAAAGGCGATGGTCTGAACCCCCGCTTTGGGTCTGTTGGACAGTGGGCTGCTGGAGTGTTGGAGTTATGTAAGGATCCATCAGCAGGAGATGCCTTCAGTTAGATTTTAGGGTGCATCAGCGCGCTAGTTTTTTCTTCCTTCTTTCTATAGGAACAATCAGCCGAGACCAGCTAGTTTTTTTTTTCTTCCTTCTTTCTCTTTGGAGCCATCAGGAATGAGTGCCGGAGGAAGTTTTGTGGTCTCCTAAAATTCAAGGGCTCTAGTATAGACTTTGACAGATTTTGTTTTTTTTTTATCTTAAGCCTTAAATTTTAATTTTGAAGGTTCAAGTAGATGTCTACAAGAGTTGCTCTTATGAGTTCACTCGGAGTACGCTAAGAGTAGCCAACACTAAAATCGACATACATACTCTATTTTCTATGTCTAGCATTGGTTCTTGCGCATGGAGTTTAAGTTACCTCAAGATTTCTTTCCAAATGAAGATGTAGGCCAACAAAATTTTAATTTTTTTTTTCAAAAGTTGATACATTCCCTCTCCATCTTGTGAGGTATCTGTAGACTAAAAATATGTGCCAGGATATTATTTACGTATTTAAATCCTATGGATGCAAGTCAATGAAATATCACAAATAAATATCTGATAAACATGCCAACATAGCTCTGTGAAGCAAACTGTATTGACGATGCTATGAAATGGGATGTTTTTACTGCTCTAGAGTATTAAGTGTGCACAATCAAAGGAGTGAAGGGTAGGGACCAAACACTTGGCCAAATGATGCGGTACATGAAAGTTTAGTTCACATATTAAATCATCACCACTCATCTTAGATCTAATGTATCTAGTTGCTTGGTATATTTTGTTAAGAACACCCTCTGACATGGTGTGGTGGTGAAAGGTGTTATTTGTAAATTACAATGATCAACCAAAGATGTTAGATAGAATAGATGAACCATAGTATTGGGTTCAGTATGTTCTTGCTCTTCTATGTTTGGGTAAGATTTAAATGCCACAATAAAATTAGTTGTTAGAATCACCTTTTATGGACTGAGAGAAAATTCTTTTGATCACCACAATCTTATCGTTATTTAGTATGAAGGCACAAAATTTGGAGAGGTGGCTAATCAACACCCAGGTGCAAACAAGAGTTGGACATCTTTTCCACTTTCTTCTTCGCATGGCAATGTTCGTGGTTCCATCTAAACATCCTCTCCTTAGAACTATAGCTGGTTCACAAAAAATAGAACTAAGAGTTTCAACTCAAAATTTACAAAATGAAATTTCAGAATACAATATTTTTAGCTCCATTTTTGCATCACCAAAAGTCTAACATAGATTATTCTTGGAAAAATAAGATCAATAAGCCTTCCTTCTGTCTTGTTTTGTAGCCACGACATGATGCAGCACCATCTTCTACTACGCCTAGCACATTGACTAACCTCCTTCTAAGGTGTCAAAGGGAGCACCTATGATGATAGAGATGGATGTTTTGCGAGGTGGAGATGATCTAACTAGATCTCGTCCTCATCTAGCATGCACAACAATTACTACTTTAGAAATTGCAAAATAGGAAGTTACTTATGTGTAGTGGACTCCACATTTCACACTACTGAGGACCCATGCATGTGAATATGACAACTTTGTGAGAGATAAATGTGTTATGTCCGAGCACTAGCTGACAATTTTTTTGTCATTAGATGTGTAACTTCTAAGAAACAACTGACAATTTCAATTTGTTGTTGTCGGCGTTTCGGACCCGCGAGGACCGTCAACCGACCAGTGAATTTGTCGCTGCGTGTCCCTGCCCAGATGGGTTGATGCAAGATGAAACACAAGCGGGAGGATGAGACTTATATTATCTTGCACCGGGGTGCTCGTAATAAGGGTTACAAGCGTTGCGAGAGAGCGAGAGAGAGAGAGGGTTTGGCCTTGAGGTGAGCTGTCTGAGTTCGCCTCCACCGCGTCTCTCCTACTCTGCCTGCCTCTGCTCGCCTGTCTTCGCCCTGTCCGTCTTTCGCGTCCCCCTTGAGATGGCCCTGGACATCCCCTTTTATAGATACAAGGAGATGGCCCAACTGTACAATGGGGGTGTAGCTATGTGCTAACGTGGCTGGCGGAGAAGTGCTTTGAGCCCTGTACGTGTGCTAACGTGGCCGTCGGAGAAGTGCTTGAGCCCTGTAGAAGCATAGTTGGCGGTGCGGCATGGATCCTGCTGACGTTTCCTTGCTTCCGTAGGGGGTTGAGAGCAACCGACGTCATGGGCGCACGCGGGGAACCATCATTACCTGTTACCGGAGTAATCCAGATGGGACACCGGTCTTGTTCCTTCGTAGCATGAGGCGACTAGCTAGGGGTAGGATAATGATGTATCCCCTGCGGCGCGGTCAGTCCAAGCCCGAGGTCGGGCGAGGCGGAGACTTCTCCCGAGGCCGAGGCTGAGGCCGAGCGAGGTTGTGACTCCTCCAGAGGCCGAGGCTGAGGCCGAGGCCCAGGGTCGGGCGAGGCGGAGCTCCCTGTTGCGCCCGAGGCTGAACTCGGGGGAGGTCGTGACCTACTGTTGTTAGTTTTACCCTGGTGGTTGGCACAATAGTCAGAACGGGGTGAATAGCGCTGTTTTCCTGTCAGAACGGTCAGTAAAGGGGCAAAGTGACTGCGGTCACTTCGACCTTGCCGACTGAGGCGCACATGTCAGGATAAGGTGTCAGGCGATCCCCGCATTAAATGCGCATGCAATACAGTCGGTTGGTAAGGCAATTTGGCCGAGGTCGCTGCACGACAAAGTTTGCCCAAGCTGGGCTTCGGGCGAGCCGAGGGTGCGCCCATTGCCTGAGGAGGCCCTCGGGCGAGGCGTGAATTCGTCCAGGACTACTGTTCCCGCCCGAGGCCGGGCTCGGGTGAGGCGAGGTCGCGTCCCTTGGTAGACGAGTCCTTGACTTGAACCGTGCTTATCAGTCTTCGCGGTTTGTTCTGAAGATGTTTTCCATCTAGGTTAAGGAGCATTGGGGGTACCCCTAATTACGGTACCCGACAGTAGCCCCCGAGCCTCGAAGGGAGTGTAGGTACTGGCTTGGAGGTTCTACCGGATTTCTTGCAAGGGGACCAGCCTTTCTTGGTTATATTTTGTCTTGATGGGTGCGCGCGAGCGCACCCGTCGGGTGTAGCCCCCGAGGCCTCGAAGGAGTGGTTTGACTCCTCTGAGGTCTTAATTCTTTTTGTGATGCCTCGGTCAGCCTTGTTGTTTCCTCATGCGGCCTGGTCGTAGTCCGGGTGCACGATCAGGCTCCAAGTTTTTAAGCTGGTTTGTTGACGTGGTCAACAATTTGGCCGGAGCCCGGTGCGAAAGCAGCCCTCGAGCCTCTACACGGAGCGAGAGGACGATCAAGGACTGTCTCGACTTTTATTGTACGCCCCTTCATCACCTCTCCGCAAGGAGGAAGGGGGGAAAGCGCCATGTTACTCTCGGAGGGCACTGAACATGGTGTTTCTAGTGAGTTGCTAGCGAGTGATCCGAGTGGACGCCCGAGCCCCGTTCGATAAGGGTCAGCTAGTGGCCCAGAGGCGCGCTCCAAAAGTACCTGCAGGTGATTTGCTGGACCCGGACCCATTTGATAGGGTCCGAGGGCTCGGTGCCTCCCTCCGGTGGGATTCCATTACAAATCGTTCCTGCTGGTCTCGGAAATGTCCTAGGGTACCTTGGGAGCATAGCCCGAGCCTCGGCCATGTAACGGACGTACCTAAGGTCATCCCTGACTCTGCGTGCTCTGGGCGGCTGTCGAACCCTTCCGAGGGGCCAGCCTTCGAACCCCTGATCAGTAAAGGGCTCGGAGCCCGAGTGCTCTGGGGCGGTTGCCGAACCCCGCAGGGCGCAACCTTCGAACCCCTGATCAGTAGGAGGGCTCGGGGCCCGTTTCCTTCGCTGAGAAGGATCCTTTTCGAAATATCCCCTTTCCCGGTCCCTGTGGCAAGAGAGAGAGAGGAAAAGAAAAAAGATACTGTTGGAACTATGCTTCGTCGCCGAAGGTCTTGTAGGGAGAAACAGCTTCGGTTGAAGCTGTCCGCATGTGATGACCGAAGGTTCCTCTGTATGAAGCTTCGGAATTACAAACCGACTTAAGAGAAGAATGACCTTTTAGTCCATAAATGTTTGAGTTGCTGTTGTAATTCCTTATGAGGGACATAATTGTAATTCCTCACAGGCTGTGTCCCATGCCTATAAATAGTGAACAATATTCCTTTACTGTTCACGCATTCCTGTAATTGCAATCGCATCATCCGAGAATCAATCTTTGTCAAGGCAAAGGTATAATTGTATTCAATGTTTAAATATATTAAATCAATTTAATATGAAAGTAATGTTATTCATTTGTAATTTATTTACCTTTGACGCTTCATATTCTATATTACTTCATTCAATCTATTACGAAGATTTAACCTTCGTAATTTTATTGCCCTTAACCTTCGTCCAAAGTTCATTAATCCTTAAGGGAATAATGCTTTGTTGGACGAAGGGCATCAACATTTAACACTTTGTGTTGCCTTGTTCTTAATTCATAGCATTTGAGAACAAGTCCCCAACAGATACTAAATTAAATAATGTGGCGCACCTTTTTTGACGTGGTCATCATGACGGAGGTGAAACATCGCCCGTTTTGCCTGCCAGAGGTGTCGCTTGCTCTGCCAGGGAGTTAATGTGACGGGACGGGCGATTCGCGGGGCGTCTGTTGCGCGTGCGCAAGTCGTTCGAGGAACGGAACACGGGTGCGTCGTCTTTTATGCTGTGGGAGAGGGCTCCCCTGCCGTTTCAGGAGAGGATGCGAGCCTGTAGGTGATTGGACCGCTGCTTCCGCACCTCTGCTGCTGCAATTACCGCCGGCCCGCCTCTGGTCATATCAACTCGTGCCTATCCCCGCAGCTGAGTGACCCGTGATCGTCGCACTTAATTGGCACTGTTGGGTCACGCGCAGGGCTGCCTTGAGTCGCTGCACTGGTTCTGCAGTTGAGAAGACACGACATTGGCGCAAGTGGCGGTGCGGTTTCCTTGCACGTAGTAACCGACGCGCCGGTTATATGACATGTGGGCCCGCTTTGTGACTTTGTTTTTGTCTCCATTCTTCTCCTTGCGTCTGAAGAATTTTGTTCGGCTGCCTACAGGGTTCGAGATGGCTCTTAACGAGTCCGTCAAGAACTGCAAGGCGCTTGCCCAGGCGGCTGAGCAGAAGGAGGCCGACCGCGTGGCCATGTATGAGGCCATCTCGGCTTTCTGCCGGGCCTTTGGCCTCGATGACGTCCCCCCGGGTAGCTCCCCCCAGAGTCATCTGCGGGCCTTGGGCGGCCATGTGCGCAGCAGACTCCGCGGGGCGCTGCACCACGGCGTTAGGCAGGCCTTCGCAGTGCTCGCTTCCCACTACGACATGTATCTGGAGCGGGTCAGCGAGGGGTACTGCTTACCCGACGAAGAGGAGGCTGCCTTAGCCGAGGTCCAGAGGCTTGACGCGACCATCAAGGGCCCAAGCGCGGTGCTGGCTTCCTCCTTCGAGGTGGAGATCCTTCCGCCCGTGTCGCCGACTGAGGCCGGGCCAGATCCTGCCGAGGGTGGAAACGACGCCGAGGGTGCTGCTCCTCCCCCTGCCGATGTCTGAGCCTGCAGGAACAGTTTGTTTTAAGTATGTGTATGTTTTTTGCGGCCGCTGAGTCCTAAACATTTTTATTGTCGGATTATAAAGCTGTGTTTTCTTTCCTCTTGTTTTGTGCATTAGGACTTGTTCATCGGTAGCAGAATCGCTTATTCGAGCGCGAGTTACTTTTCGCGGAAGGTGATGAGTGAGGTATCCGTATCCCGGAGGCGTAGGAGTCCCTCGGGTCGGTCGGCCTTGCCGTTTACATGTTTCTCTCATTGTTTTTAGGATTCCGTTATTGATATAGTCGAAAAGCACGAAAGTCGTTTTGGTAGAAAACTTTTCCGAGGAAAATTTTGACGCAGAGGGGGTTCCCCCCTTCTAGCCCCGAGGGAGGGTTAGGCTTTGCCGAGGCAAGGCTGATCCTTCCTTGATGGTTAGACTTTATTTATGCATGTAAAGAAAACAAGATACGTGAACGACTTGAAACATTTTAAGGATAAAAGCGACATAGCTGTTCAATGTTCCAAGCGTTGCTATAGACCTCGCCTTGATCGTTGGCCAGCTTGTATGTCCCGGGCTTCAAAATCTTGGCGATGATGAATGGCTCTTCCCAGGGAGGAGTAAGCTTGTGGCGCCCTCGGGCGTCTTGTCGCAGCCAAAGTACCAAGTCTCCCACTTGGAAGCCTCGGGGCCGAACCCTTCGGGCGTGGTAGCGTCGCAGAGACTGCTGATACCGCGTCGAGTGTAGTAAGGCCACGTCCCGAGCCTCTTCCAGCTGGTCCAATGAATCCTCTCGGCTGGTCTGGTTGCTTTGGTTGTCGTAAGCCTTTGTCCTCGGGGAACCGTATTCTAAGTCCGTGGGTAGGACGGCCTCAGCCCCATAGACTAGAAAGAACGGCGAGAAACCCGTGGCCCAGCTCGGCGTCGTCCTCAGACTCCAAACCATCGAGGGTAGTTCTTTTATCCACCGCTTGCCAAACTTGTTGAGGTCGTTGTAGATCCTCGGTTTAGTCCCTGCAAAATCATACCATTGGCGCGCTCCACCTGCCCATTTGTCATTGGGTGAGCTACGGCGGCCCAATCCACACGGATGTGGTGGTCTTCGCAGAAGTCCAGGAACTTTTTTCCAGTGAACTGCATGCCATTGTCGGTGATGATGGAGTTTGGGACCCCAAAGCGATGGATGATATTTGTGAAGAACGCCACCACCTGCTCGGACCCGATGCTGGTTAAGGGTCAGACCTCGATCCACTTGGAGAATTTGTCGATGGCGACTAGCAGGTGTGTGAAGCCCCCGGGTGCCTTCTGCAAGGGACCGACAAGGTCCAGACCCCATATGGCAAACGACCAAGTGATGGGTATTGCCTGCAGGGTCTGAGCGGGTAGGTGCGTCTGTCTCGCGTAGAATTGACACCCTCGGCAGGAGCGTACAATTCTAGTGGCGTCGGCCACCGCGGTCGGCCAGTAGAAACCTTGTCGGAAAGCGTTTCCCACGAGGGTCCGAGGTGCTGCATGGTTTCCGCAATCCCCTGAGTGTATTTCTTATAACAGCTCTTGTCCTTGGGCGACGGATATACATCGTTGGAGAATGCCTGAGGGGCTGCGGTGGTATAACTCCTTTTCGTCACCCAGTAAAATGAACGACTTGGCGCGCCGAGCCAGTCGCCGAGCTTCGGCCTTGTCAAGGGGCAACTCTCCTCGGAGGAGATATTCCAGGTACGAGGTCTGCCAGTTCAGGTTTGGCGTAACCCCATTCTGCTCTCCCTCAACACGCAGGGCCTCACCCTCGGCGGCCGAGGGTACCTCGGGCTGGGCCGAGGCCTCCTCGGGTTCGGGTGCGTCGTCGATTTTGACGGACGGTTGATATATGTCTCTGGAGAAGACGTCTGGGGGAACCGTCGTTCGTCCCGAGGCTATTTTAGACAGTTCATCCGCGGTCTCGTTGTACCGTCGAGCAACATGGTTGAGTTCCAGCCCGTAGAACTTATCTTCCAAGCACCAAACTTCGTCGCAATAGACCTCCATTTTTCGATCGCGGCAGTGGGAGTTCTTCATGACCTGGTCAATGACAAGCTGCGAGTTGCCACGAGCATCGAGGCGCCGAACCCCTAGCTCGACGGCGATGCGCAGTCCATTAACCAAGGCCTCGTACTCGGCCACGTTGTTTGACGCCAGAAAATGGAGGCGTAGTACGTAGCGCACATGTTTCCCGAGGGGTGAGATGAAGAGCAAGCCAGCACCTGCTCCTGTTTTCATAAGCGACCCATCGAAGTACATGGTCCAAAGTTTGGGCTGGATTGGAGCTGTCAGCAATTGGGTGTCGACCCATTCAGCCAGGAAGTCTGTCAAGACTTGGGATTTTATGGCCTTCCGAGGGGCAAATGAAATTGTTTCGCCCATGAGTTTCACTGCCCATTTCGCTATCCTACCCGAGGCCTCTCGGCACTGGATGATCTCTCCCAGGGGGAAGGATGACACCACAGTCACCGAATGAGACTCGAAGTAGTGTCGCAACTTTCGTCGTGTTAGAATTACTGCGTACAGTAGCTTCTAAATTTGTGGGTAGCGGATCTTGGTCTCGGATAGCACCTCACTGATGAAGTAGACCAGCCTCTGGATGAGCAGTGCATGCCCTTCTTCTCGTCTCTCGACTACGATCGCGGTGCTGACCACCTGAGTGGTTGCGACTACGTAAATCAAGAGGACTTCTCCCGCAGCGGGGGGCACCAAGATGGGCGCCTTAGTAAGGAGTGCCTTTAAGTTTCCGAGGGCTTCTTCGGCCTCGGGGATCCAAGTGAAGCGCTCGGCCTTCCTTAAGAGGCGGTACAAGGGCAATCCTTTCTCGCCAAGGCGTGAGATGAAGCGGCTCAGAGCCGCTAGGCATCCCATGACCCTTTGTACTCCTTTTAAATCTTTGATGGGTCCCATGTTGGTGATGGCTGAGATTTTCTCCGGGTTGGCCTCGATGCCTCGTTCGGAGACGATGAACCCTAGGAGCATGCCTCGGGGGACTCCGAAGACACACTTCTCGGGATTGAGTTTTACGCGCTTCGCTCTTAGACACCTGAATGTTATCTCAAGGTCAGAGAGGAGGTCAGAGGCTTTCCTTGTCTTGACAACGATGTCATCGATGTAAGCCTCGACCGTTCTGCCGATGTGCTCTTCGAACACATGGTTCATGCACCTTTGGTAGGTTGTACCTGCATTCCTCAAGCCAAATGGCATAGTAGTATAACAATACATGCCAAAAGGTGTGATAAAAGAAGTCGCGAGCTGGTCAGATTCTTTCATCTTGATTTGGTGAAAGCCTGAATAGGCATCGAGGAAAGACAGGGTTTTGCACCCAGCAGTGGAGTCCACAATTTGATCGATGCGAGGCAGAGGGTAGGGAACCTTTGGACATGCTTTGTTTAAACTAGTGTAGTCTACGCACATCCTCCATTTCCCGCCTTTTTTCTTTACAAGCACAGGGTTAGCTAACCATTCTGGATGGAATACCTCTTTGATGAACCCTGCAGCCATCAGATTGTGGACCTCCTCGCCTATGGCCCTGCGCTTTTCTTCATCAAAGCGGCGCATGGGCTGCTTCACGGGTCGGGCACCGGCTCGGATGTCCAGTGAGTGCTCGGCGACATCCCTCGGTATGCCGGGCATGTCCGAGGGACTCCACGCAAAAATTTCGGCGTTTGCGCGGAGATAGTCGACGAGCACTGCTTCCTATTTGGGGTCGAGCTCGGATCCGATCCTGACTTTCTTGCCGGCGTCGTTGCTAGGGTCAAGAGGGACAGACTTAACCGCCTCGGCCGATTCAAAGTTGCCGGCGTGGCGCTTCGCATCAGGCGCCTCCTTGGAGAGGTAATTCAGGTCGACGATGAGGGCTTCGGACTCGACGATGGCCTCAGCGTACTCCACGCATTCCATGTCACACTCGTAAGCGTGGCGGTACGTGGATCCGACGGTGATGATTCCCTTGGGGCTTGGCATCTTGAGCTTGAGGTACGTGTAGTTGGGGACGGCCATGAACTTGGCGTAGCACGGTCTTCCCAGCACCGCGTGGTAGGTTCCTCGGAACCCAACCACCTCAAAAGTGAGGGTTTCCTTTCGGAAGTTGGAGGGAGTTCCGAAGAAGACGGACAAATCAATTTGCCCAAGGGGCAGGACGCGCTTACCGGGGACGATCCCGTGAAAAGGTGCTGCACCGACCCGGATCATGGACAGATCGGTCCCCAAGAGCCCTAGGGTCTCGGCGTAGATGATGTTGAGGCTGTTGCCTCCACCCATGAGGACCTTGGTGAGCCTAGCGTTGCCGATGACAGGGTCGACGACGAGCGGGTACCTTCCTGGGCTCGGTACGCAGTCGGGGTGGTCGCCTTGGTCGAAGGTGATGGGCTTGTCGGACCAGTCTAGGTAGACCGGCGCCGCTACCTTCACCGAGCAGACCTCCCGGCGCTCCTGCTTGTTGTGCCGAGCCGAGGCATTCGCCACCTGTCCGCCGTAGACCATGAAGCAGTTGTGGACCTCCAAGAACTCTTCTTCCTTGTCGCCCCCCTTCTTGTTGTTGCCTTGGTCTTTGCCACCTTCTGCCGAGGGTCCAGCCTTATTGAAGTAACGTCGGAGCATGTCGCACTCCTCAAGGGTGTGCTTGACGAGACCCCTGTGATAGGGGCACGACTCCTTGAGCATCTTGTCGAACATGCTGGCCCCTCCGAGAGGTTTCCGAGGGTTCCTGTGCTCGGCAGCAGCGATGAGATCCGCATCAACGACATCGCGTTTTGCTTGCGCCTTCTTCTTGGCCTTTTTCTTCGTGCCACACTGGACGGACGCCTCGGGGGCGTCTTCCTTCTGTCTTCCCTGAGGCTGCTTGTCCTTCTGGAAGATGGCTTCAACCGCCTCCTGACCAGAGGCGAACTTGGTGGTAATGTCCATCAATTCGCTCACCCTAGTGGGAGTCTTGCGTCCCAGTTTGCTCACCAGGTCTCGGCAAGTGGTGCCGGCGAGGAATGCCCAGATGACGCCCGAGTCGGTGATGTTGGGCAACTCGGTGCGTTGCTTTGAAAACCGCTGGATGTACTCTCGCAGGGATTCCCCTGGCTGCTGGCGGCAGCTTCAGAGATCCCATGAGTTTCCAGGGCGCACATACGTACCTTGGAAGTTTCCAGCGAAGGCCTTGACTAGGTCGTCCCAGCCAAAGATCTGTGCGGGAGGCAGATGCTCCAGCTAGGCCCGGGCAGCGTCGGAGAGGAAAAGGGGGAGGTTGCGGATGATGAGGTTGTCGTCGTCCGTCCCTCCCAGCTGGCATGCCAGCTGGTAATCCGCAAGCCACAACTCCGGCCCTGTCTCCCTGAGTACTTGGTGATAGTAGTCGGAGCTCAGAACCGGGTCGGGAACGGCGCCCATCGTATGGCCCGGCTGAAGACTCGCGGACCTGGTGGTTCAGGCGAGGGGCTCCGATCCTCCTCACTGTCGTAGCGCCCTTCGTGCCTGGGGTGGTAGCCTCGGCGCACCCTCTCCTCGAGGCGGGCTCGACGGTCGCGGCGGGGTTGCTCGTCGCCGAGGCGATCTGGGGCTGCGGGCGTCCCGTCCCATGTGCGCTCGGTGCAGACCGAGGCCTCCCGCATGCGTCGGGAGGACGTTGCGCGATGCTCCGAGGGGCACCCTCGCCTTCGGGCGGCAGAGCTCTCGGTTCGTCGGGCTGCGGCATCTTCCAGGAGATCCTTGAGTTCGCCCTGGATACGCCGCCCCTCGGTGGTGGATGGCTTCGGCATTGTTCGAAGTAGCATCGCCGCTGCAGCTAGGTTCTGGCCGGCCCTGCTGAAGGCCAGGAGCAGCCCTGCCCTGGCATCGTCAACGATACGGCGCTGGACGTCCCGGGCCCGATGACGCGCTCCTCCGGCGAGTGCCCGGCCTGCCCATTCCTGCTCGATGTTTTGTCGGAGCTGCACAAGCCGCCCCGCTTCTTCGTCGAGCTTGGCCTGCATCTCGCGGAGTTGCTCGAGCTGTGTGTCCTGACCCCCCCACAGGGACTTGGACCATAGCTAGCTCCCACGGGATCTCAACGCGAGACGCAGGCACAGGGGCGTCGTCATCCTCCGGCATGCCAAGGTGGTTGTCTTCGTCGTGATCCCCCTGATCGATGTGGAAACACTCGCGACTTGGGCCACAACCCTCGTCGTCAAGGCTGTGGTCATCGTCGGAGCAGCCGGAGAGGCAGTAGTCACATGCGGACATGAAGTCTCGCATGGCACTGGGATCACGAAGTCCAAAGAAATCCCAACCAAAGTCGGTGTCGTCTTCTTCCTCGGAACCCGTGGGTCCGGAGGTTGAGACGGCCGTCAGTCGGTCCCAAGTTGACCACATATGGTACCCTGGAAGGTCAGGATATGCCCTCGTGAAAGCGCTCACCGAAGCGGGGTCGCTTGGTGGATCGAAGCTGAATCTAAAGGGAACAGGGTGGAAAACGGATGGTACCTCTTGGTTGATGGATGGTGGTGAAGTCGCATCGGGGACGGAATGCACCGTTATCTCAGGTACAAGGCTGACGCCCAACAAGTCCTTCGCGAGGGTGCTGGCATCATTAGTCCGCTTGGGGTTGGCACATTGCTGGGAAGCGACACCCATCGTTGTCTCAGGTGCGAGGACAACACCCGACATGTCCCCCGCAGGGGTGCCGGCGTCGTCGACTCGCTCTGGTCCGACAGCCGGCGGGGTGCCGCCTCATGCCTGGCCACGGTTGCCCCGTCTCCCCCTCCTCCGGCGAGGAGGGTGGCGGGGCAAACCCGGGTGTTCCTCTTCTGCCGCGGGGAGATGCCGTCTTCGAGTTCGCCGCCGCCGGGCGAGCCGACGACCGCTGTTGTTGTTGTGCTGCGAGGGGAGGAGTACCATGTCGTAGCTGCCGTCACGGGACATGAACTCAAGACTCCCGAAGCGGAGCACCGTCCCCGGCTAAAGAGGCTGCTGAAGGCTACCCATCTGGAACTCAACGGGAAAGTATTTGTTAACACGCAGCAGGCCCCTACCAGGCGTGCCAACTGTCGGCGTTTCGGACCCGCGAGGACCGTCAACCGACCAGTGAATTTGTCGCTGCGTGTCCCTGCCCAGATGGGTTGATGCAAGATGGAACACAAGCGGGAGGATGAGGCTTATATTATCTTGCACCGGGGTGCTCGTAGTAGGGGTTACAAGCGTTGCGAGAGAGCGAGAGCGAGCGAGAGAGAGAGGGTTTGGCCTTGAGGTGAGCTGTCTGAGTTCGCCTCCACCGCGTCTCTCCTACTCTGCCTGCCTCTGCTCGCCTGCCTTCGCCCTGTCCGTCTTTCGCATCCCCCTTAGGATGGCCCTAGACATCCCCTTTTATAGATACAAGGAGATGGCCTAGCTGTACAATGGGGGTGTAGCTATGTGCTAACATGGCTGGCGGAGAAGTGCTTTGAGCACTGTACGTGTGCTAACATGGCCGTTGGAGAAGTGCTTGAGCCCTGTAGAAGCATAGCTGGCGGTGCGGCATGGATCCTGCTGACGTTTCCTTGCTTCCGTAGGGGGTTGAGAGCAACCAACGTCATGGGCGCACGTGGGGAACCATCATTACCTGTTACCGAAGTAATCTAGATGGGACACCGGTCTTGTTCCTTCGTAGCCTAAGGCAGCTAGCTAGGGGTAGGGTAATGATGTTGAGAGCACCTAGAGGGGGGGTGAATAGGTGATCCTGTGAAACTTAAACTTATAGCCACAAAAACTTGTTAAGTGTTAGCGCAATAATCGCCAAGTGGCTAGAGAGAAGGTCTTGCACAATACGATAATCACAAAGAATTCAACACAGAGAAGACACAGTGATTTATCCCGTGGTTCGGCCAAGTACAAAACTTGCCTACTCCACGTTGTGGCATCCCAACGGACGAGAGTTGCACTCAACTCCTCTCAAGTGATCCAATGATCAACTTGAATACCACAGTGTTATGCTTTTCTTTTCTTATCCCGTTCGCGAGGAATCTCCACAACTTGGAGCCTCTCGCCCTTACACTTTTGATGTTCACAAAGAATCACGGAGTAAGGAAGGGAAGCAACACACACAAATTCACAGCAAAATGCGCACACACACGGCCAAGAATCGAGCTCAAAAGACTATCTCAAAGTTCTCACTAGAACGGAGCTCGAATCACTGAGAATGACAAACGAATGCGCAAAGACTGAGTGTGGATGATCAAGAATGCTCTAAGGTTGCTTGGTGTACTCCTCCATGCGCCTAGGGGTCCCTTTTATAGCCCCAAGGCAGCTAGGAGCCGTTGAGAGCAATTCTGGAAGGCTGATCTTGCCTTCTGTCATCGGGCGCACCGGACAGTCCGGTGCACACCGGACACTGTCCGGTGCCCGATTTCTTTCCTTAAACGGCGCAGCTGACCGTTGCATATCTGGGAGCCGTTGGCGCACCGGACAGTCCGGTGCACACCGGACAGTCCGGTGCCACCTTCCGACCGTTGGCTCGGCCACGTGTCGCGCGCAGATTCCGCGGCCGACCGTTGGCCCGGCCGACCGTTGGCTCACCGGACAGTCCGGTGTACACCGGACAGTCCGGTGAATTTTAGCCGTACGCCGTCGGCAAATTCCTGAGAGCGGCCACTTCACGCCGAGTCAGCCTGACGCACCGGACACTGTCCGGTGCACCACCGGACACTGTCCGGTGCACCACCGAACAGTCCGGTGCTCCAGACCGAACAGCCTTTTGGCTGTACACAACCAACTTTTCTCTGACTCGATTTCTCCTGTTTCAAGCACTTAGACACAATACATTAGTCTTCAAAACAATGTACTAAGGCTTAGAAACATACCTTTACTCTTGATGTGCACTATGTCCATCCATGGGTATAGATTCACATTTAATCACTTGTGTTGGCACTCAATCACCAAAATACTTAGAAATGGCCCAAGGGCACATTTCCCTTTCAATCTCCCCCTTTTTGGTGATTTATGCCAACACAACATAAAGCAACTAGAACAAGTGCAATATCACTTCAAATAAAACTCAAATTTATTTTGATTCAATTTTGGCATATATGGATCATCCTTTGCCACCACTTGGTTTGTTTTTGCAAATCAAACTCAAATCTCTATCTCTAAGTCAAACACACATGTTGAAGCATAAAGAGAGTCATTCCAAAAGAAAGATTTCAAAAACTCCCCCTTTTTCCCATAATCAACACTTCTCCCCACAAGAGGCCAACTTTTGACAAAAGAGACAACAAAAGAGATTTGACAAACCAAAAGCTCTATTATACTGTTTTCAAAATCTCTCAAGTGGTAGCTGATCCATTTATCACTTTGGCCTTTATTTTCTCCCCCTTTGGCATCAAGCACCAAAACGGGATCAATCTTGGCCCCAGAACCCCATTGCCTCACCAAAATCTTCAATAAGAATACAAAGACAATAAGAGTACATGAGATGAACTTGGAATAAGTTACCCTCTCATCGGAGTGCAATGGAAGTCTTTCATGGTCCAAGTCCACCTTTTCCCTTTTAATTCTCCTTTGAGACTAAAACAAGCAAACTCAAGCATACGGTTAGTCTCAAAGGGTCAAGTTGTAACACATCTCCCCCTAAAACTGTGCATCACTTTGCAACGGACTTGTGAGGTCCAGGGAGTGTTTGTACAACTTGAGCACCACAATAAGCAACAAAATGCAGAATGAACATGATCAAAGGCATAAACACATGTATGCTACAATTCAATCCAAGTTCCGCGAATCTAAGACATTAAGCTCACTACGCAACCTGCAAAAGGTCTTCTCATCTAGAGGCTTGGTAAAGATATCGGCTAGCTGGTTCTCGGTGCTAACATGAAACACTTCGATATCTCCCTTTTGCTGGTGGTCTCTCAAAAAGTGATGCCGGATGTCTATGTGCTTTGTGCGGCTGTGTTCAACAGGATTTTCCGCCATGCGGATAGCACTCTCATTATCACATAGGAGTGGGATTTTGCTCAGATTGTAGCCAAAGTCCTGGAGGGTTTGCCTCATCCAAAGTAGTTGCGCACAACACTGTCCTGCGGCAACATACTCGGCCTCAGCGGTGGATAGGGCAACGGAGGTTTGTTTCTTAGAGTTCCACGACACCAGGGACCTTCCTAAGAATTGGCACGTCCCTGATGTACTCTTCCTATCGACCTTACATCCAGCATAGTCGGAATCTGAGTATCCAACCAAGTCAAAGGTAGACCCCTTTGGATACCAGAGCCCGAAGCAAGGCGTAGCAACCAAATATCTTAGAATTCGCTTCACCGCTACTAAGTGACACTCCTTAGGATCGGATTGAAATCTAGCACACATGCATACGCTAAGCATAATATCCGGTCTACTAGCACATAAATAAAGTAAAGACCCTATCATTGACCGGTATGCTTTTTGATCAATGGACTTACCTCCTTTGTTGAGGTCGGTGTGTCCGTCGGTCCCCAACGGAGTCTTTGCGGGCTTGGCGTCCTTCATCCCAAACCGCTTTAGCAGATCTTGCGTGTACTTCGTTTGGGAGATGAAGGTGCCATCTTTGAGTTGCTTCACTTGGAACCCAAGGAAATAGTTCAACTCGCCCATCATCGACATCTCGAATTTCTGCGTCATCACCCTGCTAAACTCTTCACAAGACTTTTGGTTAGTAGAACCAAATATTATGTCATCGACATAAATTTGGCACACAAACAAATCACCATCACATGTCTTAGTAAAAAGAGTTGGATCGGCTTTCCCAACCTTGAAAGCATTAATAATTAGAAAGTCTCTAAGGCATTCATACCATGCTCTTGGGGCTTGCTTAAGTCCATAGAGCGCCTTAGAGAGCTTACACACGTGGTCGGGGTACCGTTCATCCTCGAAGCCAGGGGGTTGCTCCACGTATACCTCCTCCTTGATTGGCCCGTTGAGGAAAGCGCTCTTCACATCCATTTGGAACAACCTAAAAGAATGGTGAGCGGCATATGCTAGCAAGATACGAATTGATTCTAGCCTAGCCACAGGAGCAAACGTCTCCTCAAAGTCCAAACCTGCAACTTGGGCATAACCTTTTGCCACAAGTCGAGCCTTGTTCCTCGTCACCACCCCGTGCTCGTCCTGTTTGTTGCGGAATACCCACTTGGTTCCCACAACGTTTTGCTTGGGACGAGGCACCAGTGTCCAAACTTCATTGCGCTTGAAGTTGTTGAGTTCCTCCTGCATGGCTAACACCCAGTCCGGATCTAGCAAGGCCTCTTCTACCCTGAAAGGCTCAATAGAGGAGACAAAAGAGTAATGCTCACAAAAATTAACTAATCGAGATCGAGTAGTTACTCCCTTGCTAATATCACCCAGAATTTGGTCGACGGGATGATCCCTTTGAATCATCGCTCGAACTTGGGTTGGAGGTGCCGGTTGTGCTTCTTCCTCCATCACATGATCATCTTGTGCTCCCCCTTGATCACACTCCTCTTGATGAACCTGTTCATCGTTTTGAGTTGGGGAATGCACCATTGTTGAGGAAGAAGGTTGTTCTTGCTCCAATTGTTCCTGTGGTCGCACATCACCAATCGCCATGGTGCGCATAGCGGCCGTTGGAACGTCTTCTTCATCTACATCATCACAATCAACAACTTGCTCTCTTGGAGAGCCATTAGTCTCATCAAATACAACGTCGCTAGAGACTTCAACCAAACCCGATGATTTGTTGAAGACTCTATACGCCTTTGTATTTGAGTCATAACCTAACAAAAACCCTTCTACAGCTTTGGGAGCAAACTTAGAATTTCTACCCTTCTTTACTAGAATGTAGCACTTGCTCCCAAATACACGAGAGTAAGATACATTGGGTTTGTTACCGGTTAGTAGCTCATACGAAGTCTTCTTGAGGAGGCGATGAAGGTAGACCCTGTTGATGGCGTGGCAGGCCGTGTTCACGGCTTCCGACCAGAAACACTCGGGGGTCTTGAATTCTCCAAGCATCGTCCTCGCCATATCGATTAGCGTCCTGTTCTTCCTCTCTACCACACCATTTTGCTGTGGTGTGTAGGGAGCGGAGAACTCGTGCTTGATCCCTTCCTCCTCAAGGAACTCCTCCACTTGAAGGTTCTTGAACTCGGACCCGTTGTCGCTCCTAATCTTCTTCACCTTGAGCTCAAACTCATTTTGAGCTCTCCTGAGGAAGCGCTTGAGGGTCCCTTGGGTTTCAGACTTATCCTGCAAAAAGAACACCCAAGTGAAGCGGGAAAAGTCATCAACGATAACTAGACCATACTTACTTCCTCCTATGCTCAGATAGGCGACGGGTCCGAAGAGGTCCATATGTAGCAGCTCCAGGGGTCTTGATGTTGTCATCACATTTTTGGTGTGATGAGAGCTTCCCACCTGTTTCCCTGCTTGACAAGCTGCACAAGGTCTATCTTTTTCGAAATGAACATTGGTTAGACCTATCACGTGTTCTCCCTTTAGAAGCTTGTGGAGGTTCTTCATCCCCACATGTGCTAAGCGGCGATGCCACAGCCAGCCCATGCAAGTCTTAGCCATTAAGCATGCATCTAGACCGACCTCTTCTTTTGCAAAATCAACTAAGTAAAGCTTACCGTCTAGAATACCCTTAAAAGCTAGTGAACCATCACATCTTTTAAAGGCAGACACATCTATATTTGTAAATAAGCAGTTATATCCCATATTACATAACTGACTAACAGATAGCAAGTTATATCCAAGAGACTCCACTAAAAACACATTGGAGATAGAGTGCTCATTGGAGATTGCAATTTTACCTAGCCCTTTTACCTTGCCTTGATTCCCATCACCGAATATTATTGAATCTTGGGAATCCTTATTCTTGACGTAGGAGGTGAACATCTTCTTCTCCCCCGTCATATGGTTTGTGCATCCGCTGTCAATAATCCAGCTTGAACCCCCGGATGCATAAACCTGCAAGGCAAATTTAGGCTTGGGTCTTAGGTACCCAACTCATGTTGGGTCCTACAAGGTTAGTACAAATATCCTTAGGGACCCAAATGCAAGTTTTATCACCCTTGCATTTTGCCCCTAACTTCCTAGCAATCACCTTTCTATCCTTTCTACAAATTGCAAAGGAAGCATTCAAAGCATGATATATTGTAGAAGGCTCATTAACTTTCCTAGGAACATTAACAACATTTCTCCTAGGCATATTATGAACAACATTTCTCCTACCAACATTCCTATCATGCACATAGAAAGAACTAGAAGCAAACATGTCATGAGAATCATAAACATCATAAGCATTATAACTCCTATAAGCATTTCTAGTTTGTCTCCTATCATGGTACATAAAAGCATGGTTCTTTTTAGCACTACTAGCCATAGGAGTCTTTCCTTTCTCCTTGGCGGAGATAGGAGCCTTATGGCTTGTCAAGTCCTTGGCTTCCCTCTTGTAGCCAAGTCCATCCTTAATTGAGGGGTGTCTGCCAATTGTGTAGGCATCCCTTGCAAATTTTAGCTTATCAAAATTACTCTTGCTAGTCTTAAGTTGGGCATTAAGACTAGCCAATTCATCATTAAGTTTGGAAATTGAAACTAGGTGTTCACTGCAAGCATCAATGTCAAAATCTTTACACCTATTACAAGTCTCAACAATTTCTACACAAGATGTTGATTTACTAGCTATCTCTAACTTAGCATTTAAATCATCATTAAAACTTTTTAACTTAGCAATAGTTTCATGACAAGAAGATAATTCACTAGAGAGCATTTCATTCCTCTTAATTTCTAGAGCAAGAGATTTCTGAGCTTCTACAAATTTATCATGCTCTTCATACAACAAATCCTCTTGCTTTTCTAGAAGTATATTCCTATCATTCAAGGCATCAATTAATTCATTAATTTTGTCTACCTTGGTTCTATCTAATCCCTTGAATAAGCATGAGTAATCTATCTCATCATCATCACTAGACTCATCCTCACTTGAAGAAGCATAAGTACTAGTGTTATGAGTGCTTACTTTCTTCTCCCTTGCCATGAGGCAAGTGTGACGCTCGTTGGGGAAGAGGGATGACTTGTTGAAGGCGGTGGCGGCGAGTCCTTCATTGTCGGAGTCGGACGAAGAGCAGTCCGAATCCCACTCCTTGCCAAGATGAGCCTCGCCCTTTGCCTTCTTATAGTTCTTCTTTTTCTCCCTCTTGTTCCCTTGATCCTGATCACTATCATTGTCGGGACAGTTAGCAATAAAATGACCAAGCTTACCGCATTTGAAGCATGAGCGCTTCCCCTTGGCTTTGGTCTTGCTTGGTTGTCCCTTGCGACCTTTAAGCACCGTCTTGAATCTTTTGATGATGAGAGCCATCTCTTCATCATTAAGTCCGGCCGCCTCAAACTGTGCCACCTTGCTAGGTAGCGCCTCCTTGCTTCGTGTTGCCTTGAGAGCAAGTGGTTGCGGCTCGTTGATCGGACCATTCAAGGCGTCGTCCACATACCTCGCCTCCTTGATCATCATTCGCCCGCTAACGAATTTCCCAAGAACTTCTTCGGGCGACATCTTGGTGTACCTGGGATTTTCACGAATATTGTTCACCAAATGAGGATCAAGAACGGTAAATGACCTTAGCATTAGGTGGACAACGTCGTGGTCCGTCCATCGCGTGCTCCCGTAGCTCCTTATTTTGTTGATAAGGGTCTTGAGCCGGTTGTATGTTTGTGTCGGCTCCTCGCCCCTTATCATCGCGAACCGTCCAAGCTCGCCCTCCACCAACTCCATTTTGGTGAGCAAGGTGACGTCGTTTCCCTCATGAGAGATCTTGAGGGTGTCCCAGATCTGCTTGGCATTGTCCAAGCCGCTCACCTTGTGATACTCGTCCCTGCACAAAGAAGCTAGCAACACAGTAGTAGCTTGTGCATTTTTATGAATCTGTTCATTAATAAACACAGGGCTATCTGAGCTATCAAATTTCATTCCACTTTCCACAATCTCCCAAATGCTTGGATGGAGAGAAAACAGGTGAGTACGCATTTTGTGGCTCCAAAATCCGTAATCCTCTCCATCAAAGTGAGGGGGCTTGCCAAGTGGAATGGGGAGCAATTGAGCATTTGAACTATGCGGGATGCACGAATAATCGAAAGAAAAGTTTGAGTTAACCGTCTTTCGTCTATCATAGTCGTCGTCGTCCTTTTGGGAGGAGGAAGATTCGTCGCTGTCGTAGTAGACAATTTCCTTGATGCGCCTTGTCTTCTTCTTCCTCCCGTCTTTTCTTTTGTGGCCCGAGCCTGAGTCGGTGGGCTTGTCATCATTGGGCTCGTTGACGAAGGACTCCTTCTCCTTGTCGTTGATCACCATCCCCTTGCCTTTAGGATCCATCTCTTCGGGCGGTTAGTCCCTTTCTTGAAGAGAATGGCTCCGATACCAATTGAGAGCACCTAGAGGGGGGGTGAATAGGTGATCCTGTGAAACTTAAACTTATAGCCACAAAAACTTGTTAAGTGTTAGCGCAATAATCGCCAAGTGGCTAGAGAGAAGGTCTTGCACAATACGATAATCACAAAGAATTCAACACAGAGAAGACACAGTGATTTATCCCGTGGTTCGGCCAAGTACAAAACTTGCCTACTCCACGTTGTGGCATCCCAACGGACGAGAGTTGCACTCAACTCCTCTCAAGTGATCCAATGATCAACTTGAATACCACAGTGTTATGCTTTTCTTTTCTTATCCCGTTCGCGAGGAATCTCCACAACTTGGAGCCTCTCGCCCTTACACTTTTGATGTTCACAAAGAATCACGGAGTAAGGAAGGGAAGCAACACACACAAATCCACAGCAAAATGCGCACACACACGGCCAAGAATCGAGCTCAAAAGACTATCTCAAAGTTCTCACTAGAACGGAGCTCGAATCACTGAGAATGACAAACGAATGCGCAAAGACTGAGTGTGGATGATCAAGAATGCTCTAAGGTTGCTTGGTGTACTCCTCCATGCGCCTAGGGGTCCCTTTTATAGCCCCAAGGCAGCTAGGAGCCGTTGAGAGCAATTCTGGAAGGCTGATCTTGCCTTCTGTCATCGGGCGCACCGGACAGTCCGGTGCACACCGGACACTGTTCGGTGCCCGATTTCTTTCCTTAAACGGCACAGCCAACCGTTGCATATCTGGGAGCCGTTGGCGCACCGGACAGTCCGGTGCCCCCTTCCGACCGTTGGCCCGGCCACGTGTCGCGCGCAGATTCCGCGGCCGACCGTTGGCCCGGCCGACCGTTGGCTCACCGGACAGTCCGGTGTACACCGGACAGTCCGGTGAATTTTAGCCGTACGCCGTCGGCAAATTCCCGAGAGCGGCCACTTCACGCCGAGTCAGCCTGGCGCACCGGACACTGTCCGGTGCACCACCGGACAGTCCGGTGCTCCAGACCGAACAGCCTTTTGGCTGTACACAACCAACTTTTCTCTGACTCGATTTCTCCTGTTTCAAGCACTTAGACACAATACATTAGTCTTCAAAACAATGTACTAAGGCTTAGAAACATACCTTTACTCTTGATGTGCACTATGTCCATCCATGGGTATAGATTCACATTTAAGCACTTGTGTTGACACTCAATCACCAAAATACTTAGAAATGGCCCAAGGGCACATTTCCCTTTCAGATGTATCCCCTGCGGCGCGGCCAGTCCGAGCCCGAGGTCGGGCGAGGCGGAGACTTCTCCCGAGGCCTAGGCTGAGGCTGAGCGAGGTTGTGACTCCTCCCGAGGCTGAGACTGAGGCCGAGGCCTAGGGTCATGCGAGTCGGAGCTCCCTGTTGCGCCCGAGGCTGAACTCAGGGGAGGTCGTGACCTACTGTTGTCAGTTTTACCCTGGTGGTTGGCACAGTAGTCGGAACGGGGTGAATAGCGATGTTTTCCTGTCAGAACGGTCAGTAAAGGGGCGAAGTGACTGCGGTCACTTCGACCTTGCCGACTGAGGCGCGCGTGTCAGGATAAGGTGTCAGGCGATCCCCACATTAAATGCGCATGCGATACGGTCGGTTGTTAAGGCGATTTGGCCGAGGTCGCTGCACGACAAAGTTTGCCCAAGGTGGGCTTCAGGCGAGCCGAGGGTGCGCCCACTGCCTGAGGAGGCCCTCAGGCGAGGCGTGAATTCGTCCGGGACTACTGTTCCCGCCCGAGGCCGGGCTCGGGTGAGGCGAGGTTGCGTCCCTTGGTAGACGAGGCCTTGACTTGAACCGTGCTTATCAGTCTTCGCGGTTTGTTCTGAAGATGTTTTCCAGCCAGGTTAAGGAGCATTGGGGGTACCCCTAATTACGGTACCTGACATTTGTATTTACACCTGCAACATCCAAGCACCAACTATTGATATCAAATGTTTTTTGTCTTTTCTTGTATGTTTCTTGACTTAAAAGCAGTTGGATCTTAGTTCTTTTTAGTAGTGAGGCCAAATGTGAGGATTATGACCCCTTATATTGTACTTGCAATAATTTTAGTAATTGTAGTGATACCACACCAATGGCACTAAAATATGTACTACGATTTCATTTATACATATTTGGATCCTATGGATGCAAGTCAAGAAAATAGCACGAATAAACAACAAAACGTGCTAAAATAGCACCCTCAAACAGTTAGTCGATATCTTCACCAAGCCCTTGGATGAAAAGAGATTTCTTGAACTTAGGAGTGAACTAAATGTACTTGATTCTCGAAACCTTGATTGAAATATTGCACACATTGCTCATTTACTACCTTTGACCGTGTCTGTCTCTTTCATTTGGTACAAATACATATATCATATTTTTCTTGTGCCAAGGCTAAGACTAATGTGCTTTCAAGTATATTTCTAAACTTAGTCCTAGATTGAAAGGGAAATGGAGTTGCAGGCAAAGGGAACGCTTCCACTACATATTTGTTCGGTATCAAACACTCTTTGCCCAACTCATGTACTTAAATTCATATCTTTGTTGTAAAGGCCTCTGGATTTCTTTGTTTCTAGTGCTCAATGCCAAAGGGGAGAAATTACTAGGCCAAAGCAAAAGGACCACACCACCACACTTTTTCAAAACTTTTAATCTTCCAACTTGGTACATTTCGCTTGTGAAAACCCTCTTGACAGCTAAGAGGAGCAAAACCGTTTATGCCAAAAGGGAAGAATTTATTCAGGGGGCCATTTATTATGTCCAAAGGAAAAGCATTTTAAATAAGGGGAGAATCCTTCGAAACTTAGAAATGATTTTGAAAATTCCATTCTTGTACTTTCGACCAAATGCAAATGACTTTGAAAAAGATTTTATCAAAAGTTTGCAAAATCAATGCAAGTGGTGCAAATGTGGTCCAAAACTTTAAATATGTCAAAAACACTCAAATTCACTTAGAACTGCTTTCATTTTAGTAACTTATGAACACTTGTCTGAATTGCAAACTAGTTAGAATTTCATACTTCAAACTTGCTTTGGTTTTTGTTGGCATCAATCACCAAAAAGGGAGATTTAAAGGGAAATGCTCTCAACCATTTTCTTTAAGTGATTTTGGTGCTTGATAGCCATCACAAGTTCACAACCTTATGGTCTAACTAGTTTTCCTAGTTTTTGATCCACATGTTCATAAGTTCAAAAGTTCGGAATTTAAGACAGAAATAACTCAAAACCAACTAGAAAAGGGTAAAACTTGGAATAGATGAACTACGTCTAGTTCTACACTTTAGATAAGTTCTAAATACCCCTAGGAACATAATTGACACACCTAAGGAGGTTAGATAGCTCAGATTCAACAATTCACTCATTTAGAGCTAGTTTGAGAAAAAAACAGAAATATGAGTTGGAAAAAAGTCCAAGATCCATCACTTAGACTAGTTGGAAAGTCAAAACATATGTTTGTCTAAGTCATAGGAACATCTTCAAGGCCAGTCAAAAATATTTGTAGAAGATTTGATCAAAGAAGAAAAAAATTGGCTTGCTCGCTAGCGCATCGGACCGTCCGTGCAGGAGGTCGAGACTTGGCCTTTTCCCATCTGGCGCACCGAACTAGTCCGATGGCTATCTAGACTATCTACACAGAGAGGGTGTATAATAGGACTTCGGGAGCTGGCGCACCGGACTGGTTCGGTGGTGCAATGAACCGTCTAACAAACGCCCAACGGTCGACTGACAATCCCAACGGCTCCCTGCTCTGACCATTGATGATGGTTCGGTGGTGCACCAGACCGGCACTGTAGTTGGTCCAGTGCACCCGCAAACAGTGCAACTTTTGAACTTTTCTCCAATGGCTCTTTTGGTGGTTGGGGGCTATAAATACCCTCCAAACCAGCACATTGAAGACACAAGAACTACTCCTACATACTACACATCAAGTACAACACATCCCAAGCATTCAAATCCATTCACGCGTCACATTTGATTGATTTGAGTTTGAGAGGCTTAGCGACTTGTACATTCGAGTGTTTCGAGTTCTTGTGATCTTTATTTGAGCTTTCATTCTCACTTTCCCTCCCCCATTCTCTTTGTTGTAAAGTGTGGGAAGAGACTCCATTCTTCGTTTGGAGGTCCTTATGGGACTTGTGTCCTTGTGAAGTGAAAAGCTTAATCGGTCTCTGTGACCGTTTGAGAGATGGAAAAGGTTGAAAGAGACTCGTCCTTAGTGGACTCCTCAACGAGGATGCACATTCTTCAAACCAGAACCTCATGAAACAAATTGTCATGTTCATTGCATTGATCTTGGCTTTGCGATTTGATTCTTCCTCTCTCCTCTCTCTTGTTCTCTTGCTTGTTATTGATTTGATTTGTGAAAGGGAAATGTGCCCTTGGGCCATTTCTATAAAATGTTTTGGTGATTAGATGTACGACACAAATTACTTTGATTCAAATGTGCTAAAGAAGATGCAAAGCGAGAATAAGGTATGTTTCTAGCCTTAGTGAATTGTTTTTATA
Organism: Zea mays; assembly: GCF_902167145.1. Taxonomy (NCBI): domain Eukaryota; kingdom Viridiplantae; phylum Streptophyta; class Magnoliopsida; order Poales; family Poaceae; genus Zea; species Zea mays. The sequence continues at coordinate 16,095,907 of NC_050099.1, forward strand.
CTAACAGATTTACCTAAGTGCTAGGAAAAACATCAAAAGAAAATGGAGAATATTTGGCTGAGTTCAGCCAAACCAGAACCAGCCTGTGTTGCACCGGACTGTCCGGTGCCCAGGCTGGCCCGGCGACGAACTCGTCGCTCTCGAGAAAAAGACAAAGGTGTTGCGGCTAAAAGTCATCGGACTGTCCGGTGAGCCAACGGCGCCCGCGGCCAACGGTCGGCAGCGCAATCAGCGGGCGACGCGTGGCCCGCGCCAACGGTCAGTTGGTCACACCGGACTGTCTGGTGCGCCAATGGGACCAAAGGTCCAATGGTCGGCTGCGCCCGATAAGGAAGGAGATCAGGCACCATACAACTACTGTTCATGTCCGGTGGTGCACCGGACTGTCTGGTGTGTCACCCGATAGAAGGCAAGAATTGCCTTCCAATTGGATCTCCAACGGCTCCTAGCTGCCTTAGGGCTATAAAAGGGACCCATAGGCGCATGGAGCAGAACACCAAGCATTCACCAAACATTCTAAGACTCCTAGACTTTGCCACCACGCACTCGAATCATCGTGTTAGAGATTTGAGCACCGTTTGAGTTGTAAACTCCCTACGCCGTGTTTTGTGCTCACGTCTTGGCTTGTGTGCGTGTGTTTGCTGCGTTTCTAGTCTTGTGCATGTTGTTTTCCCTCCCTTACTCTTGTGCTTTTCGTGTGATCAACATTGTAAGGGCGAGAGGCTCCAACTTGTGGATATTGCTCGCAAACAGGAAAAGACTGCTAAGGAAGAAAACTGTGGTACTCAAAGTTGATCATTGGATCACTTGAGAGGGATTGAGTGTAATCCTTGACCGAAGGAGGTCACCACAACGTGGAGTAGGCATTGGCCAAACCACGTGATAAAAAACACTGTGTCTCGTGTCCCTCCTCATTGTGATTGATTTTCTTCTAGAGTTCTCACTTTAGCAACTTGGTTTTAATTGCACTAACATTTTATAACCAAGCTTTGGCAATTTAGTATTGAATTTTTTAAGATCACCTATTCACCCCCCCCTCTAGGTGCTCTCAATTGGTATCAGAGTCGTACTCTTCATTTAAAGGGGCTAACCGCCCGAAGAGATGGATCCTAAAGGCAAGGGGATGGTGATCAACGATAAGGAGATCTTCAACGAGCCAAGAGACGACAAGCCCACGGACTCAGGTTCGAGTCATAAGAAGAGAGATGGGAAGAAAAAGAGACGTATTGAGAAGATCATCTACTACGACAGCGACACCTCCTCATCTTCACCAAAGGATGACGACGACGACGACTCCTCGTCCAAAAAGAAAACGGTTAATCAAAATTGCCCCTTTGATTATTCTCGCATTCCTTACAATTCAAATGCTCATTTACTCTTTATTCCAATTGGAAAAACCCCACACTTCGATGGAGAGGACTACTCATTTTGGAGTCATAAAATGCGTAGTCACTTATTTTCCCTCCATCCTAGCATCTGGGAAATTGTAGAAAACAGAATGCATTTTGATAGTACTGATAACCCTGTATTTATCAATGAACAAATACATAAAAATACCCAATCTACTACTGTTTTGCTAGCATCTCTCTGGAGGGATGAATATAACAAAGTAAGTGGCTTGGACAATGCCAAGCAAATCTGGGATACCCTCAAAGTCTCTCACGAAGGGAATGACACCACCATGATCACCAAAATGGAACTAGTGGAAGGCGAGCTAGGGAGATTCGCGATGATAAGGGGAGAAGAGCCAACATAGACATACAATAAGCTAAAGACCCTTGTCAACATAATTCGAAGCTATGGGAGTACAAGATGGACAGAACATGACGCCGTCCGACTCATGCTTAGGTCATTTACGGTTATTGACCCCCATCTTGTAAATCTTATTCGTGAAAACCCCAGGTACACTAAGATGACGCCCGAGGAAATCCTTGGAAAATTCGTAAGCGGGCGTATGATGGTGAAAGAAGCACGATACGTGGACGATGCCTTGAACGGTCCACTTTCCATCTACGAGTCGCAGCTCGTTACTCTCAAAGCAACCAGCAGCAAGGAGGCGCTACCTAGCAAGGTAGCACAAGTGGAGGCTGCCGGGCTCAATGTGGATGAGATGGCGCTCATCATCAAATGCTTCAAGACCGCACTAAAAGGACGTAAGGAGTACCCCAACAAGAACAGGTCAAAGGGAAAATGCTCCTGCTTCAAATGCGGTAAGACTGGTCACTTTATTGCACAATGCCCCGATAACGATAATGACCAGGCACAAGAGAAGCATGGGAAGAGGGAAAAGAAGAAAAACTACATAAAGGCCAAGGGCGAGGCACACATCGTGAAGGAATGGGACTCCAAATGTTCCTCATCCGACTTCGACGATGAAGGACTAGCTGCCTCGGCCTTCAACAAATCTTTGCTCTTCCCAAACGAACGCCATACGTGCCTTATGGCCAAGGAGAAGAAGGTATGTATTCGAGACACTCCCAAATATACTTCTTCTAGTGACGAAGAATCGTTTGATGATGAAGTAGATTATACTGATTTGTTTAAAGGATTAGATAGAACTAAGGTAGACAAAATAAATGAATTAATTGATGCTCTTAACGAAAAGGATAGATTGATAGAAAAGCAAGAAGATATTTTGTATGAGGAACATGATAAATTCATTAGTGTTCAAAAATCTCTTGCTCTAGAAGTCAAGAAAAATGAAATACTATCCTTTGAATTTTCTACCTGTCATGAATCTATCTCTAGCCTAAAGAATTTAAATGATGATTTGAATGCTAAGCTAGAGAAAGTTAATGTAACTAGTTCATGTGTAGAGCATGTTGTTATTTGCAATAGATGTAAAGACTTTGATGTTGATGCTTGTAATGAACATGTTTCTACTATTGCTAAGTTAAACAATGAAGTTGCAAGTCTTAATGCTCAACTTAAGACTTACAAAGAAAGTTATGAAAAACTAAAATTTGCTAGGGATGCCTACACCATTGGTAGACACCCATCAATTAAGGATGGAATTGGTTTCCGAACGGAAACCAAGAACTTAACAAGCCAAAGGACTTCTAGTCTCAACAAGGAGAAAGGGAAGGCTCATATGGCTAGTAGTTCTCAAAAGAACCATGCCTAACTTTATGATAAGAAATTTACTAGCTGTGCTCATAATGATAGGTGTTATGATAATATTGTTTCTCATAATACTGCATTTAATCCTCATGCTATGGTTGCATCCAACTCTACATATGCTTATGGTAGAAATAGGCCTAGGCGTAATCATGTTGTGTCTCATGCGCCTAGGAAAGCATTCACTGGTCCCACTACTGTTTATCATGTATGTAATGCTTCTTTTGTACTCTCATGTAAAAATGCTAAAATAGTTGCTAGAAAATTGGGATCTCAATGCAAGGGAGACAAGTTTTGCATTTGGGTTCCAAAACTTGTTGTAACTAACCTTGTAGGACCCAACAAAAGTTGGGTACTGAAAGGGAAATAGGATTCAACATTTTCCTATAAATAATTTTGGAGGTTGAATGCCCAACACAAATAATTGGACTAACTAGTTTGCTCTAGATTATATTTTCTACAGGTGCATAAAGGTTCAACACAAACCAATAAAAAGATCAAGTTAGGGTTCAAAAAGAAAGGAGCAAAAGAAACCGAAGGGTGCCCTGGTCTGGCGCACCGGACTGTCCGGTGTGCTACCGGATAGTGTCCGGTGCACCAGGATCGTACAACTCTAAACTCTTCACCTTCGGGTTTCTCCAGCGCCACTCCTCTATAATTCACCAGACTGTCCGGTGTGCCACTAGACTGTCCGGTGCACCAAGCGGAGCAACGGCTACCAGTCCAACGGTCGACTGCAACGGACGCCTGCAACGATACAGTGTGCGCAGAAGTCAGAGCAGCCGCCAGAGGCGCACCGAACAGTGAACAGTGCCTATCAGGTGCGGCACCGGACTGTCCGGTGCCACTAGAAGACAAAGCTCCAACGGTCAAAAGTGCCAGAACCCTAACGGTTGGGTGACGTGGCTGGCGCACCAGACTGTCCGGTGCGCCCATCGACAGCAGCCACCCCCAACGATTGTTTTGGTGGTTGGGGGCTATAAATACCCCTCAACCACCTCCACTCCAACCATCCAAGCATTCAACACATTGCATTCAATACAAGAGCAATAGACTCCACTCCAAAGACATAATTCAAGTGATCGATCCGCTCAAAGTCCCCAATTCAACTCTAGCGCATTAGGACTTGTGAGAGGATCATTTGTGTTTCATTGTTGCTCTTGTTTGCTTGGCTTGGCTTTCTTTTCTTTCTCACTTCTTACTCTCAAGTGATTTGTAAGCGAGGAAAGAGACACCAATTGTGTGGTGATCCTTGCGGGGTCTAAGTGACCCGTGAGATTAAGGAAGAAGCCTCACTCGGTCTAAGTGACCGTTTAAGAGAGGGAAAGGGTTGAAAGAGACCCGGTCTTTGTGACCACCTCAACGGGGACTAGGTTCTTTAGAACCGAACCTCGGTAAAACAAATCACCGTGTCATCCGCTTTATTTTCTTGGTTGATTTGTTTTCCCCTCTCTCCCAGACTTAATATTTGTTCTAACGCTAACCCTGGCTTGTAGTGTGTTTAAAGTTGTAAATTTCAATTTTCGCCTATCCACCCCCCTCTAGGCGACTTTCAGGTACCTAAAACCCAAGCTTAATTACCTTGCAGGTCTATGCATCCGAGGGCTCAAGCTGGATAATTGATAGCGGATGCACAAACCACATGACAGGGGAGGAGAAAATGTTCACCTCCTATGTCAAAAACAGGGATTCCCAAGACACCATCATCTTTGGAGATGGGAATCAAGGCAAGGTTAAAGGCTTGGGCAAGATATCCATCACGACCGAGCATTCAATATCAAATGTGTTTTTAGTAGAATCGCTCGGATATAATTTACTGTCTGTAAGTCAATTGTGTCATATGGGCTACAACTGCTTATTTATAAATATTGATGTATCTATCTTTAGAAGGAGTGATGGTTCATTAGCCTTTAAGGGTGTATTAGATGACAAGCTCTATTTAGTAGATTTCTCAAAGGAGAATGCCAATCTAGATGCATGCTTAATTGCTAAGACTAATATGGGCTGGCTCTGGCACCGCCGTCTAGCACATGTTGGGATGAAGAACCTTCATAAACTTCTAAAGGGAGATCATGTGTTAGGACTAACCGATGTCTGTTTTGAGAAAGACAGAACTTGTGCAGCATGCCAAGCAGGGAAACAGGTGGGAAGCACTCATCAAAGCAAGAACGTGATGACGACATCAAGACCACTGGAACTCCTCCACATGGATCTCTTTGGCCCCGTTGCTTATCTCAGCATCGGGGGAAGTAAGTATGGTCTTGTAATAGTTGATGATTTTTCCCGCTTCACTTGGGTGTTCTTTTTATAGGATAAATCCAAAACTCAAGGAACCCTAAAGCGCTTCTTAAGGAGAGCTCAAAATGAATTTGAGCTAAAGGTGAAAAAGATAAGAAGCGATAATGGGTCCGAGTTCAAGAATATACAAGTTGAAGAATATCTTGAGGAGGAAGGAATCAAGCACGAGTTCTCCGCTCCCTACACACCACAGCAAAATGGTGTGGTAGAGAGGAAGAACAGGATGCTAATCGACATGGCGAGAATGATGCTTGGAGAACACAAGATGCCTAAGGGGTTTTGGTCGAAAGCTGTGAACACAGCCTGCCATGCCATAAACCAGCCTTATCTGCAACGCCTCTTTAAGAAGACATCCTATGAACTCCTAATTGGTAACAAGCCTAATGTTTCCTACTTTCGTGTATTTGGGAGCAAATGCTACATTTTGGTAAAGAAAGGTAGGCATTCAAAGTTTGCTCCCAAAGTTGTAGAAGGTTTTTTTACTAGGATATGACTCAAATACAAAGGCGTATAGGGTCTTCAACAAATTATCAGGATTGGTTGAAGTCTCTAGCGACGTTGTATTTGATGAGACTAATGGCTCTCCAAGAGAGCAAGTTGATCTTGATGATGTAGATGAAGATGAGGTTCCGACGGCCGCAATACGAACAATGGCGATAGGTGATGTGCGACCACAGGAACAACAAGAACAACATCAACCTTCTTCCTCTATGATGGTGCATCCCCCAACTCAATACCATGAACAGGTACATCAATAAGAAGGGCAGGATCAAGGGGGGCACATGAAGAACAGGATAAGGAGGAAGAAGCATCACGGACCCCTCCAACTCAAGTCTGAACGACGATCCAAAGAAATCATCCAGTGGATCAGATTCTGGGTGACATCAGCAAGGGAGTAATAACTCACTCACGATTAGCCAATTTTTGTGAGCATTACTCGTTTGTTTCTTCTATTGAGCCTTTCTGGGTAGAAGAAGCCTTGCAGGATCTGGACTGGGTGTTGGCCATGCAGGAAGAGCTCAACAACTTCAAAAGGAATGAAGTTTGGAGCCTGGTGTCAGATCCCAAGCAAAACATTGTTGGAACCAAATGGGTGTTCTGCAACAAGCAAGACGAACACGGTGTGGTGACAAAAAACAAGGCTCGACTTGTGGCAAAAGGTTATGCCCAAGTCGCAGGTTTGGATTTTGAGGAGACATTTGCTCCTGTGGCTAGGTTAGAATCAATTCGGATTTTATTAGCCTATGCCGCTCACCATTCCTTTAAGTTGTTCCAAATGGACGTGAAGAGCGCTTTCCTCAACGGACCGATCAACGAGGAGGTATACGTGGAACAACCACCTGGCTTTGAGGATGATAGGTATCCCGACCACGTCTACAAGCTCTCTAAGGCGCTCTATGGACTTAAGCAAGCCCCAAGAGCATGGTATGAATGCCTTAGATTTTCTTATTGCTAATGCTTTCAAGGTTGGGAAAGCTGATCCTACTCTGTTCACAAAGACGTGTAATGGTGATCTTTTCTTATGCCAAATATATGTCGATGACATTATATTTGGTTCTACTAATCAAAAGTCTTGTGAGGAGTTTAGTAGGGTGATGATGCAAAAGTTCGAGAAGTCGATGATGGGCGAGTTGAACTACTTCCTTGGATTTCAAGTGTAGCAACTCAAGGAAGGCACCTTCATCTCCCAAATTAAGTACACTCAAGATCTTCTCAAGGGGTTTGGGATGAAGGATGCAAAGCCCGCAAAGACACCGATGGGAACTGACGGACATCTAGACCTCAACAAAGGAGGTAAGTCCGTTGATCAAAAGGCATTCCGGTCAATGACAGAATCATTACTTTATCTTTATGCTAGTAGACCGGATATTATGCTAAGCGTATGCATGTGTGCTAGATTTCAATCCGACCCCAAGGAGTGTGACCTTGTGGCCGTTAAGCGAATACTTAGATATTTAGTCTCTACGCCTTGCTTCGGGATCTGGTATCCAAAGGGGTCTAACTTTGACTTAATCGGATACTTAGACTCCGATTATGCCGGGTGCAAGGTTGATAGGAAGAGCACATCAGGGACTTATCAGTTTCTGGGAAGGTCCTGGTGTCTTGGAGCTCTAAGAAACAAACATCTGTTGCCCTATCCACCGCTGAGGCCGAGTATGTTGCCGCAGGACAGTGTTGCGCACAACTACTTTGGATGAGGCAAACCCTCCGGGCTTTGGCTACAATATGAGCAAAGTCCCACTTCTATGTGACAATGAGAGTGCAATCCGCTTGGCGGATAATCCTGTTGAACACAGCAGCACTAAGCACATAGACATCTAGCATCACTTCCTGAGAGACCACCAGCAAAGGGGAGACATCGATATCTATCACATTAGCACCGAGAACTAGCTAGCTGATATCTTCACCAAGCCTTTAGATGAGAAAAGGTTTTGCAGTTGCTTAGTGAGCTAAATGTCTTAGATTCACGTAACTTGGAATGATCTATAGCATACATGTGTTTTATGCATTTGATCATGTTACTTTAAGCTTTACTGTCTTTAATTGCTTATATGTACAAAGTCATCCCCGGACCTCACAAGTCCCTATGCAAATGATGCACATGTTTAGGGGGGATGTGCTACAACTTGACACCTTTGAGAATAACTTGTTTGTTGAGTGCACTTGAAGTAGTCTCGAAGGAATATTGAAAGGGAAACGTGAACTTGGACATAGAGAGAGCTTCCACTGCATTTTGGTAAAATGTATCTTATCCTAAGTTCTTTGTTGTACTCTCATTGCCTTTAAGCTCTTATTTAACATTTTGGTGAGGCAATGGGGTTAAAGGGCCAAAAGTTATCCCGTTTTGGTTCTTAATGCCAAAGGGGGAGCAATTAAGGCCAAAGCAAATGGGTCAGCCAACCACTTGTGAATTTAAAAATTTTAGAGTTAGAATTTGTATTTCGTCCAAAATCCTCTCATTGCAAAATTTGGTCTCTTATTGGAGAATTTTGATTATGGGAAAAAGGGGAGTTTTGGCACTTAATCAAATTTACTCTTGAAAGATCTCTCTATTTGCCCAAACAAGTGTGTTTGACTTAGAGATAGGAAAATGAATTTGTTTTGTGAAAATAAACCAAGTGGTGGCAAAAGCGATCCAAATATGCCAAATCCTAGTGAAGTTAAAACTTGAGAATGGTATTGCACTCCTTAGTTGCTTTTCAATGTGTTGGCATAAATCACCAAAAAGGGAGAGATTGAAAGGAAAATGTGCCCTTGGGCCATTTCTATAAAATGTTTTGGTGATTAGATGCCCGACACAAATTACTTTGATTCAAATGTGCTAAAGAAGATGCAAAGCAAGAATCAATGTATGTTTCTAGCCTTAGTGAATTGTTTTTTATACTAACAGATTTACCTAAGTGCTAGGAAAAACATCAAAAGAAAATGGAGAAGATTTGGCTGAGTTCAGCCAAACCAGAACCAGTCTGTGGTGCATCGGACTGTCCGGTGTGCACCAGACAGTGTCTGGTGCCCAGGCTGGCCCGGCGACGAACTCGTCGCTCTCGGGAAAAAGACAAAGGCGTCGCAGCCAACGGTCGGCAGTGCAATCAACGGGGTGGCCCGCACCAACGGTCAGTTGGTCACACCGGACTGTCCGGTGCGCCAACAGAACCGAAGGTCCAACGGTCGGCTGCGCCCGATAAGGAAGGAGATCAGGCACCGGACAGCTACTGTTCATGTCAGGTGGTGCACCGAACTGTCTGATGTGCCACCCGACATAAGGCAAGAATTGCCTTCCAATTAGATCTCCAACGGCTCCTAGCTGCCTTACGGCTATAAAAGGGACCCCTAGGCGTATGGAGCAGTACACCAATCATTCACTAAACATTCTAAGACACCTAGACTTCGCCACCACGCACTCGGATCATCGTGTTAGAGATTTGAGCACCGTTTGAGTTGTAAACTCCCTGCGCCGTGTTTTGTGCTCACGTCTTGGCTTGTGTGCATGTGTTTGATGTGTTTCTAGTCTTGTGAGTGTTGCTTTCTCTCCCTTACTCTTGTGCTGTAAGGCCAACATTTGTATAAGAAAAAATAATAATAATAAATAAAGTAGTAAAATTCAGAAATCTCAATTTATACTTGAGTACTGAGAATTGAGGACTGAATTTTGAAAACCAAGAATCTTATTAGAAGAGAAGTAGTAGAAAGGTGTTCAATTAAACTAAATGACTATTCATTTCAATAAATGATGCACCATAAACATTTATTTACATGGATATTCAATTTTGAAGTAACTTTTACTTCTTATCCCTCTTTCAAAAACAAGTAATCGATAAATAATCATTTGAAGTAAATTTTCTGATCACACACTAAAAAAATGATAATTCCCTAAAATCAATAAAATGAATTACTATCTATTATTTGATTTGGGACATTTAATTAAAGGAGTATAATAATAATAAAAGAGTAAGCTAACCAAATAATCAAAACAAATAAATAATAAAATGATGATAAGATGAGAAGTGTTCCTCTCATGAACTGTATAATTAACACTTTAAGAGGTTCTATTAAAGAAATCCTGCTAAAAATATTATCCAAAAATCTTCCTATAAATAAGTATTAAACTTTGGATAAATCCCTAAGTTTAGTATACATTCAAATACATGACTTCTTCTTTGAAATAAATAACTAAAATATGTGTTTGTGGCTTATACTTGAAACATGTGGTTAAACAAATATTAAATAAATCCAATAAAACCCTTGCTTTTCATAATATAATTCTGTGTTGTGCACCCTAATTGATGTTTAAATTTGAAATCCTAATCAAGTTTGTGTTTGAAATGGGAACTTGAAATTTGAGAAAAGAAATAAAATAAAATAAACAGACCAAAACTCGTTGTTGGGCTGAAATCCCCATGTGCGGCCCAACCAACTCTACCTTTCCCCCTCCGCGCAGCCCAGTTAGACTCTGCGCTTCCACTGCGCTACTGTCACCGCCAGGTGGGGCCGGATCGCTGACTCATCGTCTTCTAATGATTCTGTTCACCTTTTGCATGGAACCGGGGCAAGATCCGATCTCTCCACCCTCCCATCCAGACTCCCTCGTGAAACCTTGATCTGGGCCGCTATAAATGGTGACCGCGACCTCTTCTTCTACTTCACCGCGCATGGCACCTAGCCAAATCCTCCGTGAGGAAGCAGAGGGATTGAGCAGAGTGCAGAAAACACCGCTACCGAGGACCTGTGTATGCATTGTCAGTCGCGGGTCATCAGTGGGACGTGGAGATTCTTTAGGGCTTGTTCGGTTATTTTCAATCCATATGGATTGGAGGCGATTGATACAGATTGAGAGGGATTTTGATTTATTAGGGATTGAAACCCCCTCAATCCCCCTTAATCCATATGGATTAGGGTAGAACCGAACAAGCCCTTAGGTGTCAAGGAACCTAATGGCGGGGTGCTCCGCGCGGAGTGGTGCTCTTCCTGGGCAACCTTGGTATTCGGAGGCGTCCGAATTCCTCGCTGACGCTGCCCAACACCATTGCTCCGCCCCTCACCGTGATTGGGATCCTCTACTACACGACGTCTAGTAAGACCGCGTCCATATGATTCGCGTAACTGTATGCTATGAGTAGACGATCTCGGGATGGCCGTGGGGCCCGATAGCGAAGAACCGACGGGCTCACCGGTGGTTTTCGCCACCATGAGCTATGCGCTGCCGCCTGGGTTCCGTCCGAGGGTAGAAGAACGTTTGTGGATTGTGGATCCATATGTGGTTGGCCAAGATTAGATTAGAGAAAATCGTTTGTGCGCCGTCGATCCCGTGTTGGACGACCATGATCGCGTGTAGCGTACCCCTTCGTCAAATAAATCTGAGACGTAGGATGGTAGTTCGATGACCGAGATTAGATCCCATCCTCATAAAACCCTAGCCGCATGATTTTAATCGGATGCCCCACGTTGCGTACCGGTTCGGAGTGAATCGGGATCTAATAATCCGCACCGTCCATTTGTGATCGTGCGGCCCAGATTTGATCATACCCCTTCGCGGGTATGTTTTACTAAAGAGCCCCTGGAAATTTGAAAATAGAACCCACAGTCCCGTGCTGCTATGCGCTGAGTCTAGGAAATCTTTGCGAGATAGCCCCTGTACTTCTATTTATTTAGAGCGCAGTCCAGCCAATAGTAAAATCTGAGAAATTCATTTCTAAAATGATTTTTAATGTAAAAAATAAGTGCTATAATTTGTTTAATTCATAGAAATTCATATGATGTCCAAATCAGTTCATTTCAATTTCTATAATTCTATAATATTATTGTTTATCACTTAGTGCCTCTGTTTTGGCATGAAAGTCACAACAAAATTTATATTCTAATTAATATTGTACAAAACACATAGAATCTTTAGAAATTCATGACTTAAAATCTATAACTCCGATTTGATCCGTTCAAGTTGCGTTAGTCTCATATAAATATTTACTATGCAATAACAACATTTATTGTACCATGTCTTGTTCTTTTATAATTAGGTCTTTATTTAACCTATGTTGGTTAGTTTTGATAATCTACTTACCATTATAATCTACTAAAATATGATCTATGGTCAATTTATAATTTAGATTAAAGTTGAATTAATTACTACTTTAGGTTATTTTTCTCTGGAATTATAAAATAAACATAGAACCCAGTGTTAATCATTTAATCACCTCATAACTTGATGACCACGACTCCGATCTTAGTAGTTCTCGATCCCATGATCTCGTAGCGACACGTAGATTATTATTATTCAGTTTGTACTTATGTTTGGTGTGATGTTAATTTTGTCTATACCATGTTTGTTTTATTGCTACGACTAGCAGCGAGGTTACGAGTCACTTGAAGAGCAAGTGGTAACTGGAATCTCAAGTGCCAGGCAAGTTGTGCCCTTGATCTACTTTTGTTATCCAATAATATTCTTTATTATCACTATTCAATGCATAGGTTTAATTTTGATGGGACCCAATAGGTCACCCTAGACTGTTTATTTTTTACCTTGTTTACCCCTGAATCATTGGGTAGTTATGCTATTGCTTTACACGGTTTTTGGGTTAATATTTCATTATATCCATGTTCCTATTATTTTGTTATGTTATTTATGTTCATGATAAGATCATTATGTTAATGGGAACATGGAGAACCACTCGGAAAAACAGTGCTACCACAAGGGTTTAATGGGACGCCCTTGGCTGATTAATTAGGAAAGCTAGTGGATGACTACCTTATCCGAAAGGGGCAAGGGCAGTAGCGGAGTGGTCAGTGTAGGGAGGTCCTTGGGTTGATTTTGCTGCGATGGCGGTCAGGGAAGGATTCCTGCACTAGAGCTTCCTATAAACTGTAGCGGGTTTTCCTGAAGCTAGTGGAACTTTGTAAAGGCCTCGTAGTGTACCCTGCCTCGCTTCCTTAGTAGAGGTGTATGGGATTCATGACCCCTTGGCAGATGGGTAACATGACTTGTGGGTAAAGATGTGCAACCTCTACAGAGTGTAAAACCAGTATACTAGCCGTGCTTACGGTCATGAGCGGCTCGGACACTCACATGATTAATCTATGGAATTAAAACTCAATTGGTCATATGCATCACATTGGGATTTTTTTGTTATTACTTTTACTTATTATTACTAAGGTTTGGTATTTACTTATACTTAGTAATTGCTAATAAAATTTTGACCAACTTATAAAAGCAATGCTCAGCTTCAACCTTTATTTTATTGGTTAGCCTTACACTTCACATGAACTCCCACCTTTGGTGAGTTCATGCACATTATTCCCCACAACTTGTTGAGCGATGAACATATGTGAGCTCACCCTTGCTGTCTCACACCCCCATAGGAGAAGAACATGTGGTTCAAGTGGAGCCCCATCGAGGAGTTCGATTCGATCTAGGTGGTGTCTCCCAGTTGACTTTCTCGCGCCAAGGATAGATTTTAGATCCTGCTATATTCATCTTTTATTTTGTAAGACTTCCGCTATGTAATAAGTACTCTGATTATATTGTGACATTTATCTCTATACACTCTGTTGTTATATATGTTGTCTTCTTTGGCGCATGTATGAGATGCACCCGGCTTTGTTCTTTAAATCCGGGTGTGACATGTGTTTTTTGTGTGATCAACATTGTAAGGGCGAGAGGCTCCAACTTGTGGAGATTCCTCGCAAATGGGAAAAGACTGCTAAGGAAGAAAACCGTGGTACTCAAAGTCGATCATTGGATCACTTGAGAGGAATTGAGTGCAATCCTTGACCGAAGGAGGTCACCACAACATGGAGTAGGCATTGACTGAACCACGTGATAAAAATCACTGTGTCTAGTGTCCCTCCTCATTGTGATTGATTTTCTTCTAGAGTTCTCACTTTAGCAACTTGGTTTTAATTGCACTAACATTTTGTAACCAAGCTTTGGCTATTTAGTATTGAATTTTTCAAGATCACCTATTCACCCCCCTCTAGATGCTCTCAATTTGGCTCCCAAAGTAATTCTGCAATCTATTGAGCAACTCTATTTTTTCCCGAATACGTAGGAGAGCCGTATATCATTTTATTAAGAAGAAAAGGGAAAGGGTAAAGACCCAATTACAAAGAGGACATACACAACTGTCACCTGATACAATCAAACACTACCACGACCAACACACTCAAAGCCTAATCACCGACCTGAAGAGAGGAGAGAGCTTTAGCGCCGACCATAGACCAGTACAATAGCTCCTCCTTAGCCATTATAACAGTAGAAATAACACTAGGACAACGCTTATCAAACACACACATATTCTTATGCTTACAAATGATCCAAGTGCCCAAGACGACCATGGAGTTGAGAAAGTTCCTTAGGCTCGATTGAGCAACTCTAAGTAAGAAGAACACCTCTCTCGCACTTCAATTAAATTTATAGCCGTTCTTTGAGGTTTCATCTATTCACCCCCTCTAGGTGACTTTCAAAAAGGTCTAGGTAAAATGCTATTTATCTTGACCATTACATTTCAAATGTGTTTCTAGTTGATTCACTTGATTACAATGTACTATCTACCTCTCAATTATGCCAAATGGGTTACAATTGTTTAATTACTGATGTTGGTGTTACCATTTTTAGAAGAAGTGATGATTTAGTTGCTTTTAAGGGAGTGTTAAAGGAAAAGCTCTATCTAGTGGATTCTTTAAATGATAAAGTTGAACTTGACACTTGCTTGATTGCTAAAAGCAATATAGGTTGGCTATGGCACCACCGACTTGCCCATGTTGGGATGAACAATCTTCATAATCTTCTAAAAGTGCATTTTGAAAAAGACGACACTTGTAGTGCATGCCAAGCAGGGAAGTAGATTGGGACACATCATCCATCAAAGAACATCATGACGACTAAAAGACTATTGGAGCTTTTACAAATAGACTTATTTGGCCTAACCGTTTTCTTAAGCATTGATGGGAGTAAGCACAATTTAGTTATTGTGTATGAGTATTCTCGTTTCATTTGGGTGTTCTTGTTGGGACCAGCTGACACATGGATAGAGGGGCCCAATCACTCGGGGAATGAGAGAGCTCAGGTGCACAACAAGACAAGAGGTAGGGACTATAGCGTCTTATTATTCGTGTCCCATCCATGTACAAAAGCGGGGGTATTTATAGGTAACCGGGCGGGTAGGTGGGTCCCAAGTACAGTTATACCCGTGGTTACCTGCTACATTCCCGGAATATTCCCCTCAACAGGGTCATTACAGTGTAGTAAGGTACAGTAACCTAGACATACTCTAGGATGTACCCCACGAAGGGGCTTACAGGTGGGCCCAGATTGCGACAGGGTGGGGCCTGGGCACCACGGTAATCTGGCGTGGCCTTTGCTTGCGAGTTGGACCCTTGACTTTGTCGGGGCTTAGACTTCGCTAGCGAGGGAGAAGTTGAGCCTTTGGGACATGTGGGGGGAGAGGCAGCGACCCCCTCTTCTTGTGTGGCCCTTTGCTCCGCTTACTCCGAAGGTCGTAGTCGAGGACCTCGACGCTGGTGTAGGTTGAAGTCCCCCTTCGCTGTTGACCCTATGCTAAAACATGGTTAGTTGTGGCCGGATAAGTTTGATCGAGGTCGTGTTCGACCTTCACTCCAACAATTCTTTTTGCAGGATACATCCAAAACCCAAGAAACTTTGAAGAGATTTTTAAAAAGAGCTCAAAATGAGTTCGCCTTAAGAATCTAGAAGATTAAAAGCGATAATAGAATGGAGTTCAAGAATGCAAAAATTGAATATTTTCTTGATGAGGAGGGAATCAAGCATGAACCCTACACACCGCAACAAAATGTTGTTGTAGAGAGAAAGAATCGAACTCTTATTTGATATGGCAAGGACCATGCTTGAGGAACACAAGACCTCAGATCGGTTTTGGGCGGAGGCAGTCAACACGGCTTGCTACGCCATCAACTGGTTGTATCTCCACCGAATCCTCAAGAAAACATCCTACAAACTCCTTACCAGAAAAGCTCAATGTTTCATATTTTAGAGTCTTTAAGAGTAAATGCTTTATTCTTGTTAAGAAGGGTAAGAACTCTAAATTTGCTCCTAAAGCAGTAGAAGGATTTTTACTTGGTTATGATTCAAACACAAGAGCATATAGAATCTTCGACAAATCCACCGGATTGGTTGAAGTTTCTTGTGATGTTGTGTTTGATGAGACTAACAGCTCTCAAGTAGAGCAAGTTGATCTTGATGAATTAGATGATGAAGAGGCTTTGTGCACTGCGCTAAGGAACATGTCCATTAGGGTATGTGCCCTCAAGAACCAACTGAAGCATAAGACCAACCATCTTCCTCCACACAAGCATCTCCTCCAACTCAGGATGGTGAGCAAGCTCAAGAAGATGGGGAACAAATTCAAGATAATGGGCAAGCTCAGATGGAGGCATACATCAAGGGAGAGATGAAGAAAAATATCAAGAGGATGAAAATAATCAAGAGATACAAGTTTGAAGGCACCTCACCTAAGAGTCCATCAAGCAATTCAAGGAGACAACCCTGTCGACATAATCCTTGGTGATATCCAAAAGTGGGACACTCACTCTCGAATTGGTAATTTTTGTGAAAATTACTCTTTTATGTCTTCTCTTGAACCTTTCAGGGTTGATGATGAATTAAAGGATTCAGATTGGATGATGGCCATGCAAGAGGTCTAACACTTAGTTCCACGTCCTAACCAAAATGTTAACCAAGTGGGTCTTCCCCAACAAACAGAATGAACTAAGTGGTGACAAGGAACAAAGCTCGAATTATGACCAAGGGGTACTCACAAGTCGAAGGTTTGGATTTCAATGAAACCTTTACACTCGTAGCTAGGTTTGAGTCAATTCGAATTTTGTTGGCATATGCTACTTACCATGATTTAATGTTGTTTCAAATGGACGTGAAAATTGAATTCCTCAACATGCCAATCAAGTAAGAGGTGTGTGTTGAGAAACCTCCCGACTTTGAAGATGATAAGTATCCCTCTAATGTATTTAAGCTCAAAAAGACACTCTAAGAGCTTAAGCAAGCACCAAGAGCATGACCTGAATGCCTGAGATATTTTCTTATTGCAATTTCCATCAAAATTGGAAAAGTTGATCCTGCTCTCTTCACTAAAACTATTGAAAATGATTTATTTGTATGCCAAATTTATGTTGATGATATTATATTTTGGTTTACTAACAAATCCTCTTGTGAAGAGTTTAGTATGATCATGGTTAGTAAATTTGAGATGTCCATTATGGGGGAGTTAAAAGTACTTCTTGGGCTTCCAAATCAAGCAACTCTAGGATAGCACCTTCATCAGCCAAATGAATTACACTCATGACATTTTGAAAAATATGGGATGAAGGATGCCAAACTCATCAAGACTCCCTTGGGGACTAATGGGCATCTCGACCTCGACATAATCAAAAGGCACACCGATCTATGACAGGATCCTTTCTTTATTTATGTGCTTCTAGACCGGATATTATGCTTTTTGTATGCATGTGTGCAAGATTCCAAGCTGACCCTAAGGAATGTCATTTTAGGGTCATGAACAGAATCTTGAGATATTTAGTTCATACTCCTAACTTTGGGATTTGGTATCCTAAGGGTTTAAACTTTGATCTCCTTGGATATTCTGATACCTATTATGTCGGATGTAAGGTTGATAGGAAGAGTACATCCGAGACTTGTCACTTTTTGGGAAGATCCTTGGTGTCTTGGTCATTAGAGAAACAAAATTTTGTTGTCCTATCCACCATCGAGGTTGAGTATGTTGCTGCAGGACATTGTTGTGCATAATTACTCTAGATGAGGCAAAACCTCATGGACTTCGGCTATAATATGAGCAAAGTCCCCCCCTCCTATGTGATAATGAGAGTGCAATTCGCATGGCGGATAATCCTAATGATCATGGTCGCACTAAGCATGTAGACATCTGAAAGCTCTCATATGGGTTTTGGTGGTTTGGACGACAACCCAATTAAAGGACTGACAAGTGTGTTAAGTGTTGGACTGGTGCTTAGTGTAAAGCTTGTAAAGTTCAACACAAGTGTTCAAGAGTGATGGTCTAAAGGCTAAGTTGATTATTGTTGTGGACATCACAAGTGAAGGAGAACATTGCTTATGTGAGACTTGGTGTGCATATCTTGTAGACAACTGATCAAGCAAAGGATGGAGGCAAGAAGAGCTTTGAGGTACCGAGTGCACGGGAGAAGGTCATGGAGGCCGAGGAACCCAAAGCCAAGGGTGAAGAAAAATACTTGCAAATTCAAGGTTGATCGAGTTGAGAAGATATATGGTGCATCAAGGATCGTGACTTAAGAACATGATTTACAACCCATAGGGTTGGCCTCAGGCGAATCAGAACTGTGTCTCCCACCGAGGTTGCCCTTGAAAGAATCAGAAATGCGTCTCCCGCCGAGGTTGGCCTCGGGCGAATCGGAAGTGTGTCTCCTGCCGAGGTTGGCCTCGAGAGAACCGTGACTCTATGTCTATTACGATGAGGAAGATATTGACGGCTTGGCCCCACAGGCAGAGGGATACCGCGAGTCCGCTCGCACGAGCGATGGTGTGGGTGGATGGGGCGTGGGCCTCTAATGTCAGCGTCACGAGCAGGTTCCCTGGGCTGTGCAGACTGCAAAAGGGAAATGGGCCACGATGGAAAGAAGGGGAGTTGGGCCGTGGAAGAGGAAGGGAGAGTGGGTTGAGACCGAGGTGGCGGCCTAGCAGTCGGTTCTTTTCCTATTCATTTTTTTCTATTTTGTTTTCTATTTTTATTTTCAATTCAAATAAGATTTAAAATTCAAATAGAATGCACAATCAAACTCCATCATGCAATATCGAGTTATTATATTTTTTATTAATTATATTCATTTGGATAAACGCTTGTAAGTATATATTTCATGAAAGTATAATTCAAGAAACAACTTTACCACATTTTTATTGAAGAGAATAATTTAAATACATAGACAAATTTTGTGAAAGGGAAATGTGCCCTTGGGCCATTTCTAAGTATTTTGGTGATTGAGTGCCAACACAAGTGGACTTATGTTAATCGATGCAAAGTGATGGACAAAGTGCAAATCAAGTAAAAAGGTATGTTTCTAAGACTTAGTACATTGTTTTGGAGACTAATGTATTGTGTCTAAGTGCTGGAAACAGGAGAAATCAAGTTGGAAAAGAAGATGGCTTTGTTCAGCCAAAGACAGCTCGGTCTGGGTGCACCGAACTGTCCGGTGGTGCACCGGACAGTGTTCGGTGCGCCAGGCCGGCGTCTGTCAACTGGCTGCTCTCGGGAAGCAATTAACGGCGTATGGCTATAAATCACCGGACTGTCCGGTGGTGCACCGGACTGTCTGGTGAGCCAACAGTCGGCCCGGCCAACAGTCGGCCGCGTAATCCGCGCGCGACGCGTGGCAGAGCCAACAGTCAGAAGGGGGCACCGGACAGTGTCCGGTGCGCCAACGGCTCTGAACCGCCAACGGCCGGCTTTGCCAAAGAAGGAAATAAATCCGCACCAGACAGTGTCCGGTGGTGCACCGGACAGTGTCCGGTGCGCCAACGGCTCTGAACCGCCAACGGCCGGCTTTGCCAAAGAAGGAAATAAATCCGCACCAAACAGTGTCCGGTGGTGCACCGGACTGTCTGGTGCGCCAGGCGACAGAAGGCAAGAATTGCCTTCTTGAAATGCTCTCAACGGCTCCTAGCTGCCTTGGGGCTATAAAAGGGACCCCTAGGCGCATGGAGGAAAAAAATCAAGCATTCCTTGAGCATTGTTGATCACTCACACTTCATTCTTGCGCACTTGTTCAACATTCTTAGTGATTTGAGCTCCATTCTAGTGAGAACCTCGAGATATTGTCTTGAGCTCAAGTCTTGGTCTTGTGTGTGCGTATTTGCTATGGATTTGAGTGTGTTGCTTTCCTCCCTTACTCTAGTGCTTCATTGTGATTCTTATTGTAAGGGTGAGAGACTCCAAGTTGTGGAGATTCCTCGCAAATGGGAAAGAGTAAAGTAAAGAAGAACACTGTGGTATTCAAGTTGATCATTGGATCACTTGAGAGGAGTTGAGTGCAACTCTCGTCCGTTGGGACGCCACAACGTGGAGTAGGCAAGTTTTGTACTTGGCCGAACCACGGGATAAATCCTCGTGTCTCTTGTGCTCGTCCTTATTGTGTCTATTGTGCTTCACAAGAGCTCTCCTCTCTACTCACTTGATTTCATTGTTCTAACTCTTAATCAAGTTTGTGGTGTTAAGTTTTAAGTTTTACAGGATCACCTATTCACCCCCCCTCTAGGTGCTATCAATTGGTATCGGAGCCGTTCTCTTCAAGAAAGGGACTAATCGCCCGAAGAGATGGATCCTAAGGGCAAGGGGATGGTGGTCAATGATAAGGAGAAGGAGTCCTACGTCAATGATCCAAAGGATGACAAGCCTACTGACTCAGGCTCGGGCCACAAAAGAAAAGACGGGAGGAAGAAGAAGACAAGGCGCATCTAGGAGATAGTCTACTACGACAGCAACGAATCTTCCTCTTCCCAAAAGGACGACGACAACGACTACGAGAAAAATAAGACGGTTAATTCAAACTTTTCCTTTGATTATTCTCGTATTCTGCAAAGTTTTAATGCTCACTTGCTTTCCATTCCCCTCGGTAAACCTCCCCACTTTGATGGAGAGGACTACGGATTTTGGAGTCACAAAATGCGTAGCCACTTGTTCTCTCTCCATCCAAGTATATGGGAGATAGTAGAAAATGGAATGCACTTTGATAGTACGGATAGTCCCATGTTCATTAATGAGCAAATTCACAAAAATGCACAAGCTACTACTGTTCTTCTAGCTTCATTGTGCAGGGATGAATACCATAAGGTGAGCGGCTTGGATAACGCCAAGCAGATTTGGGACACCCTCAAAATCTCACATGAGGGGAACGACGTCACCATGCTCACCAAGATAGAGTTGGTGGAGGCGAACTTAGGAGATTCGCAATGATCAGGGGCGAGGAGCCAACCCAAACGTACAACCGGCTCAAGACCCTCGTCAACAAAATAAGGAGCTATGGAAGCACGCGATGGACGGACCACGACGTCGTCCGGCTAATGCTAAGGTCTTTTACTGTCCTTGATCCACATCTTGTGAACAATATTCATGAGAATCCTAGGTACACCAAGATGACGCCCGAAGAGATACTTGGAAAGTTTGTAAGCGGGCGGATGATGATCAAGGAGGCAAGATACGTTGACGATGCGTTGAACGGTCCAATCCACGAGCCTCAAACCGTTGCTCTCAAAGCAACGAGGAGCAAGGAGGCGCTACCTAGCAAGGTGGCACAAGTTGAGGCGGCCGGACTTAATGATGAAGAAATGGCCCTCATCATCAAGCGCTTCAAGACGGCGCTAAGGGGTCACAAGGAGCATCCCAACAAGACCAAGACAAAGGCGAAGCGCTCATGCTTCAAATGTGGTAAGATTGGTCATTTTATCGCTAATTGTCCCAATAATGATAGTGACCAGGAACAAGGCAACAAGAGGGAAAAGAAGAAGGCTTACAAGAAAGCTAAGGGCGAGGCACACCTTGGAAAGGAGTGGGACTCGGATTGTTCGTCGTCCGACTCCGACAACGAAGGACTCGCCGCCACCGCCTTCAACAAGTCGGCCCTCTTCCCCAATGAGCATCACACCTGCCTCATGGCAAGGGAAAAGAAAGTAAGCACTCGTGATACTAGTACTTATGCTTCCTCAAGTGATGAAGAATCTAGCGATGATGAAATAGACTATTCATGTTTATTCAAGGGCCTAGATAGAACTAAGGTTGATAAGATTAATGAATTAATTGATGCCTTGAATGATAAAAATAGGTTATTAGAAAAGCAAGAGGATCTTTTGTATAAAGAACATGATAAGTTTGTAGAGGCACAAAAATCCCTTGCTTTAGAAATTAGAAGGAATGAAATGCTTTCTTGTGAATTGTCTACATGTCATGACTCTATTTCTAGCTTAAAGAGCATAAATGATGATGTGAGTGCTAAGTTAGAAATAGCTAATAAATCAACATCTTATGTAGAACATGTTGTAGTTTGTAATAGGTGTAAAGATTTTAATGTTGATGCTTGTAGTGAACACCTAGTTTCGATTTCTAAATTGAATGATGAAGTGGCTAGTCTTAATGCCCAACTTAAGACTAGCAAGAGTGAATTTGACAAACTAAAATTTGCAAGGGATGCCTACACGATTGGTAGGCACCCCTCAATTAAGGATGGTCTTGGCCTCAAGAGGGAAGTCAAGAACTTAACAAGCCATAAGGCTTCCATCTCCGCCAAGGAGAAAGGGAAGACCCCTATGACTAGTAGTGCTCAAAAGAACCATGCTTTCATGTATCATGATAGGAGACATTCTAGGAATGTTTATAGAAGTTATGATGCTTTTGATTCTCATGCCATGATTGCTTCTAGTTCTTCTATTATGCATGATAGAAATTTGGCCAGGAAAAATGTTGTT